>NC_069690.1:49937016-50266235 GCF_023699985.2 Odocoileus virginianus
AGGGGTAAGAGAAAGGTTTTAGAACCACATCCACTGAAATTTGTTCACCATTGTCTAGCTTCCCTTGTGATACCACTGAAAGATGCAGATACACACTGTGCATTGCAGGGAACACACCACACATGCCAGTTTAACTGATCAAATCTTGGCAAGTCAGCAAGTAGGGATCATGTGCGTGCTCAGTAGCTTCAGTCATGTCTGACTCTTTGTGATCCCATGGACTGTGGCCTGCCAGGCTCCTCTGTCCATAGGGTTTTTCAGGCAAGAACACTGGAGTGGGTTGCCATGCCCTCCTCCAGGGGATCTTCCTGACCAAAGGATTGAACCTGTGTCTCCTGTATCTCCTGCCTTGCAGGCAGATTCTTTACTGCTGCACCACTGGGGAAGCCCCAGTAGGGACCATATTGACATTTAAAACATTAGAGGCAATCTCCTAGTCTGGTTCAGCCACCTCTCCAGCTGCCTGGAGAAATGAAATGTGCCTCCAACTCTAGACCAGCTGAGTTTCTCATAGGCAAGCCATCCCTTTGTGTTGTCCAAGCCTTGTATGAAGGGTGTGGGAATTGCCATGTTGAATGGGCTGCTGACAAAGGAAGAGACCAACTTGTGACCTGTTCAATCAAATTCCCATCATCAAGATAAGAGTGGGCAGGGACTTCCCTGGTGGTCCTGTGGTCGAGAATCTGCCTCCCAATGAAGGGGACGTATGCTTGATCCCTGGTTAGGAAACTAAGATCCCACTTGCTGTGGGGCAACTAAGCCTGAGCACAGCAATTAGAGAAGCTCACACACCTCAACAAAGACCCAGCACAGCCAAAAAAAAAAAAAAAAAAAGGAGAAAGAGATAAGAGTGGGCAAACGGTCAGGTCTATAAATAATGCTTTCAAGAGGGGCTCTTCCTGAACCATCTCACAGATTTGGCAGGTGTGAGCTGCCCATTTCTTTCTGTCCCAAATGCAGAGCTGGTCAGCTCTCTCCCTGGAGCTTTGGAAGCTCATCATGCGAGAGCCCCTCTCATCTTTCTCTACCCAGCACTGAGCCAGGAACATGGAATCTTCTTTAGCGACGAGATGGTTCTCATCTCTCCACTTGCCCTGCAACCATGCCACTGCCTGGAAATTAACTCAGGTGGTAAAGAAGCCTCCTCCAGATTTCCAGTTCCCAGTTAGGGTGAGGAATCTCCACCAGCTTATCAAAAACGTGCCCAGAAACCCAGGTCATGGCTGTGTTCTGTGTCATGTTCTGCAGGGATCCCTGTGTCTCTGCCACTCTTGACTGATCTCTTACCTGCTGAACCTTAACCTCTCTCACTAGGAGGGACTGTGTCTTTGTCACCATCATTCCCCAGCATAGCGTCTGGAAGGCCTGGATAAATATTTACTGAATGAATGAGCTGTGTTTACAAGGTTACAAGTCACTGCTGCTTCCTCTCTTCCCATGTCCCCCAACTGAAACTCAGAAAAGAGTAAAAATTCAGGCAGAGGCTTTCTCGGGGGCTGTCCCCTGGTCCCCCCACCCCCAAGTCAGCAGGATCTCCCACCTGCTCATGGGATGGGAGCAGAGGAGGTATCTCTTTCTTTCTCTGTATATCTAAACAATAGCCAATAGTTATTAGATTCAATCTTTGTTCTTTACTCTTCTCTCTTTTATGAAAGACATGGCTTTTGTCATAGCTTGTGAGGTATTTTGTTTTCTCTCTCTCTCTGACAATTTTCATCATCAACTTGAGTTTAGGATAAATGCCAAAAGTGACACCAGCTCCTGAATAAACACCACTGCCTTGTGCCCCCATGACCTAATAATGACAATAACTCACAATTATAGATTGCTCACTGAGCCAGGCTCCACGGGAGAGCCCTTACATGCTTTTTCTCTTTTAATCCTCACAATAACCTGATGCAATACAAACTATTATTACCCCCAGGAGGAAATGGATGCTTCGAGAGGTCAAGTACCTGGCCTGGGGTCACAGACCCAGTGTGCAGTGGAGCCAGGGCTTGAATCCAGGTAGCCTGGGCTTCTAACCCTGGTGTCACACTGCTGCCCTCAGGAGTCTTTGCACACAAAGAGTGTCTGGCCAGGATGTCCCTCCTCAGGAATGGTAGCATAGTGGCAACCATCTACACATCAGAGACACCAGCTGTGAACTGAGATGAACCCTACAAAGTGAACCACTCCTGGGACCACAGAGTCATCACAAGGCAGGAGCTGGAAGAAGCCTCTAAGAGACCTTAGGAGCCACCCCCTCATTTTATAGACAAATACAATGATGCTCGGGGGCCCACACTTCAGTTGGTGGAGCATCCAAGATCATCCAAGAGTGCTTCTGCCTATGGCCCCCGATTTGTGGTCTATTCTCAATGCAAACTGGACAAGAGACAGTTTGAGATCAGATTTGGCCTGCTCAGTTCTTGGTTCAAACCTAAACACCCTGGCTTGTTTCACAGCTGACTCAGCCCTCTGGAGGCCCCCCAGGTTGAACATGGTTTTAGAGTAGCCTCCAAAATATGAGGCTGCTGGTTACCACATCTGCTCTACAGACCTGGCAATAAACTCTCTGCTCTTGTGCCTGAGTTTCTTTGTAGCCTCCTCTCTTCCGTAACTGAGGGCTGACAAAGGATTTTAATTCACAAACCTCACGTCATGGTCATTCTATTTCTATGGCTACTCCATTAATTTAAAAAAATTTATTTATTTATTTGGCTATGCTGGGTCTTAATTGTGGAGCGCAAAGTCTTTGATCTTCCATCCAGCATGCGGGATCTTTAGTGGCAGCTTGTGAACTCTTAGTTGTGGCACCATTAATGCTAAGTTTTGATCACATCCTCATGGGATGAATGGTCAACCCTCAAAGTCCTGAACCGGAAGCCCAGGTTGTTCAGGCAACTTCCATCCCAGCCTTGGCTGCAGCCCACATCCCCAAATGAAAGTGTTATATGCTCTCAATAGCACCAAACACTTTCTTCCCCAGTGCTTATCAAGGTTGTAAATTACATTAGGTGTGTGGCTTTTCTATTACTGTCTCCTCTCATCCCAGGCTTCAAACTCCATGAGGTCAAAAGCCAGGTCAGTTTTATAGTAAAAATAACTCTAAGCACTGGGCTTGATCAGCATGGAGCAGGTGCCTAGGAAATGTTTGTTGAGTGAACAGGTAAGAGGATGGGTGGATGGGTGATGGATAGATATTGAGAGAGTGGGTTTTAAAAAAAATGTCTAGATGCAAGATTACCAGAATGGCACCTGAAGCTGAGGGAGGTCCCACTGTGCACAATGATGAGGCTAAGGAGGGCCAGAATAGGTGCAATAATTCTTCCCCCACCTTCCTTCCCCACCTGTAGTCTCTCCAGCTACTACCTGGAGACCTACCGCAGAAGGATGTCCCCTGTAACTGGCAGCCCCTGGGTAAATGGCAACCTCAGGAGGTTGGTGAATGGGACTACATTCTCTCTTCTGTTTATTTGGATTTTGCCCCTTTCTTCCTCAGTCTGCTGCTCCAGGGAAGGTATTGAGAATATTCTAACAGATGTGAGGGGAAGCCGATGAGTAGGCTGGAGCAGATAACCTTCATGTATTTCCTGAAGTGGAGCTGACATCGAGCACTTTATGTGGGGATTCCCCTACCAAGGAGGGGAGGTGGATGGGGGAGAGGGAGGACAGTCCATTCTTGGAGACACTGGTTTCTAACTGCTGCTGCCTCCACTCTAATGACACATGGGACTTCATAGGCTCGTGGGCACCTCCTTCATGCCCTTGGTGCAGGGCTTAGGGTAGTGCTGGGAACAGGTGCTTTTGAGGAAGCATCTCTATAATCATAATGGCAAAGAGGACCATAATGGCATCAACACTAAGATGCAAATTAAAGACTAACTTTTCCTCTGCTTTTCTAATCAGGGCACTACTAAGTACCAGGCACTTCCCATGGTATTTCACAGGGTCCTGCCATGATCCCGTGCTATAGACAGGGAACTGGGAGGCCTGGGGAAATTCAGCTCCAACAGAAGTGTGCCCAGTTGGGGGCCATGGTTCTGTTTTGTCTGTTCCCTGGAATCTAATAGGTGGAAACCCTAGAGGTCATTCAGGTCACCCTCAAACCTAAGCAGGAATTGCTCCATGACTTCCCATGATGGCGCAGTGGGCCTACCAGTAGTCCCAAGCATCCTGCTCTGCCAAACTCTAGGGGTTGCTAATTGTTGCCTGCTCCTCCTTTAGCAACCCCTAGAGTTTAAATCCACCTTCTCTGCAGCTTCCTCCTGTTTCTTCTGGGCTGCGCCCTCAGGGGCAGGCAGGGATCCAAGTGCTGGGAGCTCTAGGGGACCCAGCCTTGTCAGGAGGGTTTCCCCCCTCCCCCCCCCCCGCCCCGCCAATGGGACTGACCCCCAACCTCACTCTGCCGCGGTCTGTTGAACCTGACCTGTACCTTTGCCCTTGGCTCCTACACGCGCGCGCGCGCGCGCGCACACACACACACACACACACACACACACACACACACCATGCTTTCAGAAAGGAGACAGCCTCTGTCTAGCCTGGAGTGAAAGAGTAACTAGTACATTTTCCTGGTTCTTCCCATACCCCCCCCACCCCACCCCACCCCCACCCTACCCCCACCCTACCCCCACCCTACTCCCACCCTACTCCCACCCTACTCCCACTTTCTTTTTTTAAACCTTTCGGACGGATCTAGAAGGAATAAGCCAGCTACAACGCCGGTGGTGGAGAGGCGGGAGATGCTCTCAGAGCAGATAGCTCTGCTCAGCCCCTTCCCCAGGTTAACTGCGGTGGGGGAGGGGAAGCATCTTAGAGCAGGGAGGGGTGGGCTTATCCCGGGGGACACCCAAGCACAACCCCAACACTGCGAGTGCGTTTTGATTGCTCTCTCCTTCCCCCTAAAAAAGCGCGATGGGGATGGGAAGGGGCGGGGCTCGGGGAAGGAACGCACCGGCCGCACCTCGACCCTGCTGACTCGGCAAAGCTGGCTCCGCCTGCCCCAGCCCGGCATTAGGAGTAGCCGGAGCCGCTCGACAAAGCTGGGGAGTGGCGCCCCTCCACCTGGCATGCCTGTCTGTCCTTCCGCGGCCCCGGCCCGGCGGACGACGCTGGCGGCCGGCCATCTTCCCTCCTCGCCCCCGCGGCCGCCGCTTCGCGGCTCCGCACCCGGGAGAGACCGCAGGCCAGCCGCCACCATCCCGTCTCCCTGTTGGGGGTCAGCTGGCGCGCGCCAGAGCCGTCGCCACGTGGCGGGTGGGACCGGGGCACCTCGAGCCCTGCCCTCTAGGGGGTTCCCATCGACCGGACCCGGAGGCTGGACGTGGGGCTGCAGTTGCTTTCTTAGGGGCATCCTGGTGAATTGTCGGTGAAGCCTTTGAAACATTTGCGCAGGGCAGGCTTCGGTGCCACATGTCCACCCTCCCACTTCGGTGGGACTACTCTGGCCTTTCCCGCCCGCGGTTCCCTCGAGGTCTGCTGTCCCTCTTCTGCGTCCTCGGTCGCATCGGGCAACACTGTGAGCCCACGCAACAGCCACTTTCTAAAGGGTTGACATTCAGTCCTAGGGCTCAATTCGGTGTCTCGACCCGACTGTAAGCGCCCCCAGGGCAGCCGAGTCCGGAACAGTGTGCCCGGGGCCGGTCTGGAGGCGGCTCTTCGCCGGGATTGTCCCGGCCAGTGACTGATCCAGCAAGTGAACAGCGATGAGGCCCGGGAGTGGAGTTTCCAACCACGTGGAGTTTTCACGATAGGGAAAGACAGGGAGGGGAGCGACCTGGAAGCCCCCAGAGTGTGACCGGGTGTGTCCCTTTGACCGTAGCCTTCTGGGCAAATCCATTCGTCGCTGGGGCAGTGGAGGCTGCGGACGAGCCGGGTTCACCCCACCCTGGGAGCGGGCCGCCCGCCGCCCGGGGAGGCTTGGGAAATGGGCGAAGTGGTCAGACTGGTTTCCGGAGCTGGGCTCGGAATCCACGCGGGCTGGCAGGCATTGGTGGGGGAGGATTGAGCCCCGCCAGCGGCGTTGGCAAGGCCGCCCTGGGATGCTTTGTTTTCCATCCTCCAAGGAGACCCTGCAGAACGGGGGTGGGAGGGACAGCAGCCTTTCGGTTGGGAAACCCAGTTTCAGGTATGAACCAGCAGTCTGGCAGCTCCCCACCCCTCTGGTGTCCAGCTCCCTTCTGCCCGGTCCGGACTTTAGCCAAGAGTATTTAGAAGACTGAACTCCCATCCACAGCGAACGTGGGCTTTGATCTTGGTATTTTAAAGAAACAAGGGGATGGTGGGGTGTGTGAAGAAAAGTCCAGCTCTGCCACTAACCTCTCCCAGCCTGTTTCCTCATCCATTACCATCCTTTCCAGTCAGACACTCCTGGGGGTCTGGGTGCACCAGGAGATGGGGATTCAGAACCCCTAGGGAGTCGCGTGGACAGGAAAGCAGGGTGCAGAAGCTGATGGCCATCCGCTCCCTTCCAACCTAGGACGTGCAGACGGGAGGAATCAACCAGCAGTTGGAGACCTCGGGTGCCCCCACCTCATCCCCAGGGGCTGGGGACTTGGGGACGAGAAAATGGAGTCTTCAGGCAGAAAATTCCCTACCTAGGAACAGTGTGGCACTTGGAGCAGGCTGCCAGGAGCCAGATTCTCCCCCGGTCTCAGGGGTGAGGAAGGGGAGCCTCACCTCCCCCCCCTGCCCCCTCCCAAACATTATAAACCCCCAGGTCAGGAAGTCCTGTGCAGGGGCGGTGAAGGAAGGGGCTGAGCAGCAAGCTGAGGGTTTGGGGCGACAGCACTGCGGAATGGAGCGCCGAATCTCGCGTTTGCAGCAGCTGCTGGGCAGCTCTCGGGGTCTAGAGAGCCGCCCACGCTGCGGTCTTCTTTGAGGTTCCTAGCGGGAAAACGGGGGCGTGAGGTGGGCACTACACGAGGTCGGCGGGGGATCGAGGATTAGTGACATACCCCCCCCAACCAACCCAAGTAGAAAAGAGAAGGAACTCAAGGCTAGAAGAGCACCCAGCTCTTGCCACCCGCCCAGCCTGCGGGGGACCCCACCCCCCTTCCCGCAACCAGGGTGGGCTGCGGCGAAGGCGCGGGTCCAGCCCGGCAACCGAGGTGGAAAGGAGGTCCTTGCTGACCCTCTAGGGCTAGGCGAGTGGCCGTCGCACGCGGAGCACCCCCCCCCCCCCCGCCCTGGGAGGGGCTGTGCCGGCTCCCCGGGAAGGGCGGGGCGAGGGCGCGGGCCCTGGAGCCCCCAGGCCGCCCAGCCCGGGTGGGCTGCAGGGGCCCCCGCGGGCCCGGGGCGGGCTTTGTCTGCCGCGGCTCCTCTTTGGGAAGGCGCCAGCCCGGGTACAAGATGGCGGGGAAAGGGTGGGATCGCAGGCGCTCGCCACGCGGATCGGCCCCGCTCTGCCTGCAATGCAGCAGGGGGAGGGGCAGGAGGCGGCGGCGACACTGCGAGCCCCCCGCCCCCGCCCCGGCCACCGAATACGACCCCCCGCCGGTGACCCCGCGCCCCTCTGGCCCCGCCGCTTCTGTCTGGCGGCTGCATCCTCCGCCTTACTCCGCAGAGCCCCGGCAGCGGCAGCTGCAGAAAATGGCTGCCAAAGCGGCGCCAGTCGCCACGCTACCACGGGTGGGGGGCGGGCTCCGCGGCCGGCCCGTAGCCCCGCTCCCTTCCGCGTCCCGGGACTCTCCGCCCGGGAGCCCGGACCCTCGTGGGCACCGGGGAATCTGGGGCCGCAGCGGGGGGCGAGAGGGGAGGGGGAGGGGCGGTTACCTGCCAGAGGAGGGGGCGGAGGGTGGAGGGTGGCAAGGGGCCAGTGCTAGGAGGGCGCTGTCTGACCACCACCACCCCCCAATTCCGCATGCCCCGTGCCCTCGCGAGGTCGCGGCGCCCGGGTGGGGCAATGCTAATGGGCTGTTGACCTCGGTGACCGCTTGCAGCCCACTGTCCGCACCGCCACCCCTCCCCCGCGTTGAGGCTGGGCTGGTGAACCCTGACGCCCCCTCAACCCCCCGCCACCCTCTGCGAAAAATAAAAAATAAATTTAAAAAGCTGTGTGCGTGCTGACTACAAAACGACCCAAGCCCGGAACTCCGCGGAGAAGATCCGGGTGGATCCTTCGGCGCCATGAGCCGAAGCGGCGGCGGCAGCTCAGCAGGTGCCGCGAGCCCACCCTCTTCTCTGCAGGGAGCAGACCCCGACCCCTGCCTCCGCCCAGCCAAGGGCCGCCGCGGGCGCCGAGGAGGCGCCCGCGGCCACCCTGCCTGGCACCCGGGCCCAAGCACGCTTCTCTGGGCGCCAAGAGGAGCCCAGGGCTCTAGAGAGCGGTGTCCAAAGCGATCTGGAGAATCGGCCGGGGGTGCAAGCTTAGGGTAGGGCCTGGGGGCGCACCAGGGAGGGAGAGAAATGGTCCCCCGGACCCCCAGGGCTGGTAGTGCTGGGGAAAAACGAAAA
The DNA here is from genome assembly GCF_023699985.2 of Odocoileus virginianus. NCBI lineage: Eukaryota > Metazoa > Chordata > Mammalia > Artiodactyla > Cervidae > Odocoileus > Odocoileus virginianus. The sequence continues at coordinate 49,945,456 of NC_069690.1, forward strand.
GTGCGAACAGAGGACCCGTGGGTGGGGTTAGGTTCTGGAGCCCGAACCACTTGACGCAGTCGAGCGGGTCTGTAGCCCCCTCTTATTCCAATCGGGAGAAATCCGGGCCGTGGTGAGTCCAGCTGGCCAGGAAGAGGTGTTCATGTAAATTGGGACTTTATTTTCCCCTCTCTGCAAGTTTCTCTCACCCTTCCCGCCAACCGCGTACTCAGCTCCAGCGATTTCACCACTACTGGATGGAAACTTCAAATTCAATACATAAAGAGGGCAGGGACCAAGAGCCAACAGGTCAAGGAACGGGGTTTCCAGATTAGAGAATGGCTTCCGCTCTTGAAGTTTAAGAAAAGAGAAGAAGCACACGTAAGGAGACACCTCCCCGTGACGGGAAAACATCTGGGGCCCTCCTCCCTCCCCTCTCTGGGCGAAGGTATCCATCCACCTACCTAAGCACGCAGAAACTTAGGGTTTGAGATTTAATATGAATGACCTGGCTAAATGGGCGTGGGCAGGTGCGGGGCAGGGATGGGCTACGTGGGAGTATCAGGAGGCTGCACCCGGGCATCCACGGATTTTTCCAGGGCTCAGAGAGGTCTCCATGGCAGAGGTCCAGCGTTGGGCGCAGACCCAGACAAATCCTCTGTCCCGAGGGCATTCCCAGTCACTGCGCGGGAGGGAAACTGCTTTCGGCTAGGCAAGACACCGCGGCAGAAAATCTCAGCCAAGGTCGGGGAGGGATATGTGCTGGCACCAAGGGCTGCTGCGGCCGCAGCGCTTCCTTCCGCAGAAACAGCGAGGAGGAGGAGGCGGCCAAAACTAACTCCATCCAGCAGGCAGCGCCCTCCTCAGTCTCGCACCCGCGTGCCCTGCAGAGCCCGCTTCTGCCACCTTCCCCGGGGAGGGTCCAGGTTGGGGGATTTGAGTTTTGGAAGAGAAAGAGGGCGAAGGCGAGGAAGGATGCCCAAGACCGAGCAGAGGTCACGCAGGTCATCGTTCTCCGCGTCCCATCCCCCACCCGAGCCAGGTCTCCTGTGCGACCCCCACCTGCGCAGGGCTCCAGGCACAGGCTTCCCAGTAGAGGGCATCGCTCAACGTCTGGGCTAGGCGGCGGCCCTAGAGGCAAGCTCTGTCACAGGCAAAGTCCCAGGGCGCTAAGGTGCTCATTGTCTTAGCTGTCCCCTTTGGTTCTCCTGGGGACAAGCGCGAGTCCCCGAGAGGGTAGCTCTGGTCGCCGCGGCGTCGCTAGGAGAACACGCGCTTCGAAACTGGTTACCACTCGGAAGGGGTCAGCTGGACACCTGTGCGTGCGTGCGCGTGCGCGCGCCTCTGAGCGCGAGGGAGGGGCCGAGGGGAGCCCCGGGAACCGCTGTGCGTTTACTGCCCGAGTTTGAGGCAAGCCCGAGCCTCAGGTCTACGGGAATAGGGACATCTTCTTCCTCCTCTGGCTCCCGTCCAGCGGGTGGGCTCAGCGCTGAGCACCTGACCTGCATCTCGCAACCTCCAGTGCACTGCGTACTGCCTGAAAACCGGAGCGTGGCTCTATCAGTGCATTTTTCTCCTTCACGCAGCTTTCCCTCCACAACTGGCAGTTTTTTAAAACAACCTTTAAATGAGACATCGATTTATCATTATTATGATTGCATTCAGAAATTCATCCCGAAGGGACACCCTCGGAGATAGTAATTTGGTGGTACCTAGGGCGGTTTGTGGTTTAGCACATCCCTAGTTCCGTAACCACATTTCTTCGGCAGCTAATTGCTCTGATTACCTTTGGGGCGGGAGAGGTGAGCGTGAGTATGTTGCTGGCGGAGGGGAGACTTGGACTGTTCCCAGAGCCCCGTGCGTGCACACCGTGGACCTGATGCTGCAGCGGCAACCGCAGCAGCAACGCGCGCACACACACACACACCCTCCAGTTCCCCTCCCGCATCCGGGCCTTCCCGCTCCTCCGTCGCCGCTCGCAAGGGTTTGGGGAGGGAGTGCGTGGGGTAGAGGTGGAAGCGTGAGCGGAGGGGGCGAGAACAGGCTGAGCGGGAGGAAGAGAATGACAACGAGGGCGAGGGGGAGGGGGAACAGCCGCGAGGAGAAAACTTGGGGAGGGTCAGGCAAAAATGGGGGTAAGCAAGGAGAAGGGTGCGGAGACGAGAGGCGGGGAAGCCGCGGGAGAAAGAAAGGGAGGTGGTGGGAGCGGGCGGGGGCGGCTGGCTCGTTTCCACTCGTGAGAGCCGGTTGCCGAGAGACGCGCGGGCCAATGAGCTAGCACCAGCTCAGCCCGGCGCCCGCCGCGTGCCCTTATATGGTGCGGCCGCTCGGCGGGCGCTCGCGCACATCGCCATATAAGGGCAGGAACCTAAATACAGGCTATACCTTGTTCTCCGCTCGCCCGGCCGCGGCCTCGGCGATCGATGAGCGCGCCGCCGAGCGGGCTGCGGCGCGCGGGTCCCGGGAGCCGGCGGGGAGGGGGCTGCGGCGGCTGCGCCGCTGGGCCAGATGTGGCTGGCGCAATGGCAGCGCGAGCCAGCTGTGGCGTTCGGAAGGTGTAACCCGCCGCCTCCAGTCTCCCTCTTTCCTTTCTCTCCCACTCCCACTTCCCACTGTTTCCAAGGTGCAGATGCAAATAAACCAGAATTGACATCTAATTGCTTTTGTTTAAAAAAAATAATGTGAGCGCGTCTGTGTTAAGTCTGAGCAAAGGCCCAGGATCACGAGAAACCTAGCCCCACGCTTGGGAGCTGGTAGGGTGGGGAGGAAAGAAAGCTGGACTGTGATTTGAAGGTTCGAGTTCCCCTCAGCTTTCTTCCGAGGCCTGGCCCATGGTGCCGTCAGCTGAGATCCAGCGCCCCTTTTTCTCCGACCTCCTCGGCACCAGGCCTGGCGCAAGTGCCAGGCCGGGGCTCGAGAAGCGGGAGCTGCGTGTGGCCCGAGCGCAGAGGACTCACGGGCTCGGTGCCCGGGCGGCCCAGGCAGCCTGGAGCCAGCGGAGCGGCGGGAGGCAGTGGTGAGAGGCGTTGCCGTCACACCTCTCTCCGTCTTCTCTGTACCTGCCCAGCTCCCTGAAGGCAGGCTACATGCTACCCGAGGTGACAGGCCTGGCAGGTCCGCGGCCCAGCAACGCAATTGGGCCCAAGGAGGCGAATTCGGACAGCTGCGAGGAAGAGGGCCCGCAGGAGGTCTCTTTGAGAGGAGGTTGGCCAGAGGGTAGCCTCAGAACAATCGGTCAGCCTCAGACTTCTCAGGGCTCCTGCGTAACCCTTTGACCCCAAAGTTCTGTTTCCAGCTTTTTGCACTGCTTGCCTTCTCCCTTCCCACTTATGACCAGTTTCCTAGCCCACCCAGAGAAGAGTTTTGGCCTCCTCCAGGTGAGGGTCTGGACCAGGAATGGCCCCTGGCCAGGATGCCTGCTAGCCTGGAAGGAGCCTCAGTGGTGTGATGACATAGTTCTGCCAGCGTAGCGGGTGGGACATAGCTTTGCCAGTGAATGCTGCTGGAGACCCCACATAGCTTACCCATGGCTCCCCACTGTGTACCGGGCTGAGGCCTTTTCTTCCCACTGCCGGTGGACAGGAGAGACTCCCAAAGAGCCTTGCCAGAAGGCTGATGGTCCTGAAGAAACCTATGCATCTGGGCCAGTGGCCCCCAGAATCTGAGAGACCCATTCCCCATCACCCAGTGCACCGGTGCCTCAGCTGCCTCTCTCCATGCAGTTTGCACTGGGGTTGTGTCCACCTTGCCTTGGCTTCCCCAGTGCCTGGAGATGCCACAGAGAGAGCCTCTTCCCTCTAAGGAGGCCATTTCCAGTAGCATGATGCCACCTATAGAATGTACCTGGAATTAGTCCCAGCTGCGGCTATGCCTCCAGCAGCCTGGTGCTGTACTGGAACTGGAGGGAAGATAATGCTCCCTCCTTGTCCCTGACAGGTTGGGACTGGAGAGGTAGTCTCGTCACCCAGTGCTTCCTCCAAGACTGTTCCTCTTGCCTTCTTGGACCCCCCCCCCCCAGCTGTTTAGTAGTTCTGCGCCTGGCATCATTTGAGAAGCTGAGACCAGAACCTGGCACAGATGGGGCAGGAATTCCCGGCTCTCCCCAGGAGTCCCTGTGATTTCCCAACAGTGACAACCTCCAGGGTTGTGTGCTGGCTGAGGCATCAGTGGCCAGCCGTCAATGGTGAATAAGTATTTTCTAAAAGTTTTGGAAGCCCAATAAACCTGGCCACACAACCCCAAATGTACAGAATGGGGAAACTAAGCAGGCTATTCTAAGGCTACATGCTCCAAATGACCCTTTTACAGGACAAACTGAGGTCAAGAGGGGGGAAAAATGACTTATCCAAGGCATCTCAGCCAGTCAGGGGTGGAGCAAGCACAGGTCTGAATCCAATTTTTTTTTTTCATTCCCCATCCACTGCTGTTTGGATTATCCAGGCATGTCTCGGCACAAGCTTCCATGTTTGAATGGCTTGGTGGTCCTGGAACCCTGGAGCTGGTGCATGAAGTTCCATGATGGCTGCCCAACTGGTTTTACCTGCGCCTTGGAACTGACTGCCTTTGATGGCAGCTAGTGGCTCTTCCTGGATGGCTGGGGAGGAGGGGGGCCAGAGGCAGGAAAACTCTGTTGGACCCTGACCTCAGGCTGTTGGGCTGCTGGTCTGGCAAGAGTCTGGGAAGTCCCAGGGTCAGTGACCCCAGCTGTACCCCAGATGACTCTGTCATGCCAAACACCATGACTTGGAGCAGCAGTGGGGCGTGTCTAGCTTCCTGCTGTGCCTGGTTCCAGTACCATGACACCTCCTCTTAGGTACCGGAACTCCTGAGTGACAGACCTAAGTCAGCCCTGTCCTCAGCTTAACTTGGTCACCAGTAAGTTACTTAGCCCCTATGAGCTTGTTTCCCCATATTTAAATGTGATTACTGAATTCTCCCTCTAAGGACTGTGATGAAGAATAGAAGAGTTCAGAAGCTTCCAGCCAGAGCTTGGCATGGAGCGAGCAGCTATTGCACAGCAGATGGAAGCTACATCTATCCACTCCCACCACTCCTGCACACCCTCTTGTGCCAGGCTAGGCACAAGGCTCTGCTAGACAAATGACCATAAAGCTTCATGTACATTTGAGCCCATGTAGAAACATGGGAAACTCCATGTAGAAACTCCCAAGCACTCTCCAGTGGGCTCCCTTGGGCAGCTAATTTGTGGGTGTCAGCTCCAGCTTCCACCTTATCCTTGTATAAATTTCTCCAGTCAGTACTCTCCAGTTCTAGCCTGGCTCCATCCTCTGCTGCAACCCAGAATCCAGCGATCTAGCCCTTGGCTGGCTTCTCTGAACATCCCTAGGAGCTCTCCGGTGTAGACTGCACCAGGATCTTTCCCTCTGGGGAAGAGAAGTGCCTGAACCCACAGAGGCTGGAAGAAGCACTATCTTACTGTAGGAAATTGAACCTGGGACCTCTTTCCTCATCTTAGAAAAACAGCACGTGTGTGTGTGTGTGTGTGTGTGTGTGTGGTCCTGCCTTCCTGGGGTCCAAATCACTCTCCATGTGGGTCCACTAGAGGTACCTGTCATAGCAACAAAATGGGAAAGACCCTGCCAATTTGGCAGTTGGGAATACTGATTCTCCAGAGAGGAGGGAAGTCTGCTCATCTTGTGGGGCAAAGGCTGAATCACTTTCCTGCATTCCCCTGAGCTGGAAACTTGGGCTGGACAGCGGTTGAGAGCCTCAGCTGGAGGAAGCACGGGGATTGGCCTACAGGTTTAGAGCACCCTGGGGTGGGGTGGGGGAGGCTCTGTCTGAGGCTCCAAGTCATCTCCCCCAAACCACCTCTCCTCCACTTCGGCCCATCTTTCCTTCTCTTCCCTCACACTTGCCTCTGGCACACCCTCGCTCTCAGGATCGGATCCCCACGGTGGATATCGGCTCACTAGTCAGCCGAGACAGGCCACTGCCCCACTCGCTTCTGAGTGGTCCAAGCGCCTCTAAAGCCCAGTTGGCTTGCTGTGATCCCCGCATCCACTGCCCTCACCCTCTCCATTTCCACTGGACCAGTCCGCGCTGACCCGACTAGTGCAAAGTGGGGCGCGAACTTTTCGCCTAATCACACTGGGGACTTTGCTCTTAGAAGTTTCCGCCTCCCGGGAGGAAAGCTCACCACCCCGCTGCCCCGCACTGAGGCTTGCGACAGTGACTCGGATCCCGAAGCCTGGCGCCCGGCGCCCCCAGGTCGCGGGCGCCGTTCCAGAGGGGTGGCCAGTGCCTCTTTCCGCGTGGGCCGCTCTTTGTTCTCGGTCGGTTGGGCCCGGCTTGGCTCCGGTTCTAGGGTCAACGAAGCTATTACTCCGGACTTTGCAGGCTGGATGGCGCCTCCCTCAGGAGAGGCTGCTCGCGGGCTGGGGAAGTTCGATCCCTCCCCTAAGCTTGCGGTGGGGGGTGGCGGTGCGGTAGTGGGGAGGACTGTTTAGGGACCCACTGCCCGGGGCTGCTAGAATACTTGCAGCGGCTGGAGAACAAGGTCGGCTAGGGACCTCCTTCAGACTTAGATTTCGGACGCTGTTAAACCGGCAACGCCCTGAAAGTCGGACTCCTTTCTCTACTATTCATTGGGTGTCCACCCTACTCTCCCCAAAGGAGAAATTGAGGCTGAAACCTGGATCTGGGATTGGGAGGCCAGGAGCCCCAATTCTCCCCGCGTTTCCCAGCTAGGAAAAGACTTGGGGGAGGCTAGAACCTTTGCTCCCGTATTCCCAGGGGTGCCTTTTCCCCAGGGCACCCCTCCCCCTAGGGAAGAAGCTCTGCTATCACACCGACCGCCAGGGGGAAAAAAAAAAAAGATAATACCTCTGGGGTCGAGCTGCGCCACCCAAGGAGGTGTAAAAAAGGCAGGATGGAGGCTGCGTCCAAAAGGCAGTGAGAATAAAAGCAGAGGAAAGAGAAGGATGGAGGGAGGGCTAGCTTACTGTCCCAACCCAGTAGTCGCGACTCTCAGCGACACCCTCTCCCGCGCCGGGAGGTCTGTTGGCGCCCTCCTTCCTTTCCGCGGAAACAGCCAGTCCCTAGACCGTGGGCTAACCCTCCACCCATTTCCCCTCTTCACTCTGCAGGTCGCTTCACTCTCAGCAATTCCTAATCCTGCTTTCCCTCTGCAACTCTGATTTTAAAAGAAATATAAGAACTACTTCAAAAGGAGTGACCGCAATGGTGGCTTTTTCTGCCACCTCCTTAATTAAACATAAAACTTCTGTCCTCTTGGAAGAGATAGGGAATTCCTGTCCACAGAGCGATGCAGGGAGGAGGCGCGGGGGGTGGAGTGGGGGAATGGATCTCCCACCCTTATGCACTGTGCTCTCTCTGCGTGGTTTGCTGGAGAAGACAAGACTGACCTTGGAGGGAACAAGTCCTGCTGAAAAAATCCTCTGGAGCCCAGAATAACCCTGAAAGTGGCCCCAGGATTACAATTCTGGTCCAAATCCACTTACCATATTTATTTGTGGATTTCTCCCTCCCACTCCTCTTCATATTAAAAAAGATCAAAAAGATGTTTTAATGTATAAAAGATGTTTCCTCCACATAATGCCCTCATCACCACCCACATACCTTTTTTTTTTTTTTTTTGCTTTGAATCCAAGGACTTTTGCTGCGCCAGTCGTTGCGGCGACCGTCCCAGAGCAAGGAAGTGCTTCCTCTTGATCTGTCCAAAGGGTGGGGAACTGAGCCCTAGAGGGGCCAGGCCAGAGTCCCAGAGCTCTGATCTGCGGGATACCGCCTTAATCCTTGTCGAGACGCTGGTCTACCTTGTCTCTGCCCAGCGCTATTTTCAATGTCGACCTTATAGCCCCAGCAACACTACATGTTGTCCCTGTTTCTTGGGCCACTGAACCTCCCACAATGGCTGGGGTAATAAATAGTGTTTTCCAGGATTCCCACGGTGGCTCAGTCCTTCACCCATTTGGCCAGAAAGTAGCTAAACTTCAACTAGATAAGTAACAAACTCAGCTGTGAACCTGACATTTCCACTACTTTAAATTTCACCGCTCCCTGGTCCTGGTCAAGAACCCCATACTCTCAGCAAAATCAGTTTTTCTTGCCTTAAGCCTCTGTTTTCAGGATCTCAAGGACTAACTGAAGAAATTAACTTTGCAAAAAAAAAAAAAGAAATTAATTTTGCCTCTGATTACTGTGTTATTCTAGATAAGCTATTATTATGCAAATGAGAGAGTGCGGCTTTCAAGTTGAATAAGAACGGTGCCGGGTAGCGGCGCAGGACTGCCCCAGATGTTTGCATAATTACTTCTGCCCCAACTTCGAGAGTGCAAAATGTCAAGGGAGGAAGTGGTGCGGGTAAATACGGTACCACGTTCCCTGAATTTGATTTCTTAGAGAAGGGCGGGGTAGCCGATCTGAGGCTTTCATCTGGAGCGAGAGAAGGCGTCCCGACTTTCTGGCGAGGGTGTCCCAGCCCGAGTGACCGTCGACGCCCTCCCCCTCGCGGGTGAGCCATCCCGCAGCCAAGAGTGGCCGGAGAGACCCGGGTCTCGCCGGGGCAGTGAGGCGCTTGCGCGGGGACTGAGCCGCCGCTGGCCGTGCGCTTTCCGGCAGCCCGGGAACCGGCAACTCGGCTTCTGGGCGTGCGCGGAGCCTGCGCGCTCTGGACGCTCAGCCTCGACGCCCGTCCGACCTGGTCTGGTCCCCGACAGCGCCCCCTCCTGGGGCTAAGGCTGGGGGTGCACCTCGGGAGCCCCGGCGCGGGGCTACAAGGAAAGGCACTGATCGGGGCCGAAAGGACGCCGAGGTTCCATCCACGTCCATCAGAGGCAAGAAGTCCGGACCCTCCCAAGAACCGTCGCCTTTTCTCCGTCGAATTTCAAACGTCTGCCCCTAGGGTTTTACGTACGCCCCCGCGATGGCGAACGCGTCGGCGGAGCGCGGCCCGCGGGGGTTCTGCCGGAGCACCCAGACTTATCCCCCGCCCCCGCAACCTGGCCGGCTCTTGGTGTTTCTTATCTCTGAAACGGGAGACTGGACGTTGGCTCTTCTCAGCGTGAACAGCCTCGCGAGGAAGTGGTACTGGCCGAGGGATCTCGAGTTTGGAACTAACTCGAGGTCCCGAGAGCCCCATCAAAAAGTCACTTCAATTCCTTCCGCTTGGGGGCGGGGTAGGAAGTGAGAATGAACGTGAAGCACCCGACGGAGTCCGAGGCAGCCCTGCAGATTCCCTGGGGGCGGGAGAGAGCCTGTGGGGTTGGAGAGGGCAGTGCGGCGACCTTAGTGCCTACCCTGGCAGAGGTCGGATTCTAGGGAGCCCAGACCTCGCTGAGCGCAGGCTCTGGGGCTACCAATCTTCACCCGGTGTATTCCCTTGGGAAGTGTATGTTTCCTGCCTTCCTGATGGATGGGGTCACCAGCGGGTAGGCAGCACAGACACACGGACCCTGCCTAGTCACTGCAAGGCCAAAGCTTTCCCCGTGCAGACAGAATCTGGAGTCAAACTCCCCTCCTGGAGCATCTTGAATCACAGGCTGAAGTCAGTGAGTCAGTGAGCCCTCAGGCCAAGGATGACGCCGCAGGGGAGTTCTCGAGTCCCAGGAATCTCGGGGCGAGGAGGCTTCGGATAACACCTTCCTCTAGGATGGGGCGCAAAGGCTTTGACCCTTAGGCTACCGATTTGTCTCTTGCGGCTCTGCCACACCCCCATGCCCTCTTCGCCTCTCCCACTCCCGCCCTGGCTTAGGCCCGTCGAGTCTGAGCCCCTTCTTCAGGGCCGACGGAAACCGAACACCCAGACCCATCTGTTTTCGGTCCCCTTCCATCCTGCGGGACAGGCACGGAGATGCAGTAGCTCAGGTCTCCCACCCAACTCGGACCTATCTCCCCTTGCACCCCGCCAGCCCCAGGGTGCCTCCGGACTCCTGGAGCGGGATTTCGCACGCCACACGAGGCTGCCTTCCTGGAGAAGATTTGGGGGATTCACCCCGCGGCGCGCGTGAGCGCATGCGCGCCAGCTTCAGCGCTGTGCGCGTGCTCCCGCTACACCGCACCCGCAAGGAGCTGGGCCTCCGCGCTCCCGAGTCGCTGTTTTGGTAGCGAGCCCACCTGATGCGACGCCTTCCCGGGCAAGCATCCTAAGGGGCGAATTTAGACTTCGTCTAAGGTGTCTAAGGAACAGTTTCCCTGGGAGGGTCAGTGAGCACCCAGCTCCCTCTTTGGGGGTACCCCTCATGGGAGGCAGGGACTGCTCTGGCTGATACTGCATTCCTTGAGGGAAAATCACCCAGTCCAGACCCACTAAGTCTCATTAGCCTGACCTGGCCCCAGAACATTAAGAAGGACAAGTGTTACAGTAATAAACATTTGTTGAGCATTTACTTATGCCTGACGGTGTGACAGTGCTTACAAAAATTTTAGTATTTCTTTTTAAAAAATAACAGTTATGGGGACAGAAGCACAGAGTGGCTAAATAACTGGCACAAGGGCACACAGCTATTAAATGAATTTGAACCACTGACCCTGGAGCCCACAATTTTAGCCACTGTGCTCTGTGATGAAGGAAAAGTAAAAACTTCCACCATCATCCAGCCTCCAAGTGGGTTGATTGGGCTCCTAGAACTCAACTCCATCGTTCCAGTCTCTTTTTTTTTTTTCTTCTGATGGCCCAGATCAATATTTCTGCTTAGCATGGTCAGGTTGCTCACTCTGACAATGAGACCACTGTCTTCTATGGCCAGTTCCATTGGCCCCTTCTTACCTTGAATAATTTCCATAAGCCAGCAAGAAGTGAAACATCTAGAGGGTCCCAAACTCCTGTCCTACGGTATCAGAGAGCATTGGGCTTGGGACTCCTCACACAGAACCCCTGCTGTGTGCCCCTGGGCAAGTTATTTGGCCTCACTGTGCCTCAAGTTTCCTCATCTGTAAGATGGGGATTATGGCATTACTCTTATCTGGTTGTTGTGACTGAAGTGGCATAATGCAGTTCAATAGATGCTGCTTGCCCTATGGGGCTGCCATTCATCCTGTGATTTCAGGGGGCGAAGTCAAAGGTTATGTTGCTTCTAGAGTATGTGCAGGCTTGTGAGAAATGTGCAGCATGGTCAGCCCTTTAGTATCCTTTGCAAATTATTCTAGTGTTTCTCTGACACCCATTGAAAGTACTCGCAAGAAGAAAATGGGACAGGAGAGGTGGGAACTTCTCCATTCTGGGAAGGACTAGAGGCTGGAAACCTATAGCTAGGTTCCAGGCCAGAAACCTTGGCAGCCTCCCTCCTGTCACCATCCAGCCTGTCCCGGGTCGAGTCTTTGGGACTTCTTTGCAAGGTGTTGGATCACCTCTGCCTTTCCCCCCTATAGCGGGCGAACAGCCTCCCACAGGCATCCGGCCCCGGCCCAAGCGTGGGGGCGGCAGAGTCGGAGGACGCCTGACGGGCTCGGGGCTGCTGGTGGCAAGCCACGGGCCGCAATCGCCGCACACGCAGCCACGCTCGGAGCCACCCGTGCTCGCTTCACAGCCTGCCCTGCCGTCGCGCCGGAGGCAAATGGTTGATTTCTAAATCCGCCCGCGTCCGCGGCCAAGACCGGGCAGGTCCGACACCCGCCAAGCCGCAGAGCTGAAACGCTCCCAGTGAACTAGCCGAGGCCCGGCCGCATCCTCCAGCTAGAGGACGCGCTGGGGCTTGTTGGTTTGGCTGGCGACCCAGGAGTCGAGCCCGTCACCCCGGTCGCCCTTCCCCTTTCCTCCCCTCGGACCGCGCCAGCCTCGAGGACTCCTCCCCGGGGCTGAGTCCGCGGGCAGCGGACACTGGGCGGCCTAAAAGGGCCCTGGACTGGGGGCGGCCCTCAGGTGAAGGAGGTGGGCGCGTGGGCCACGGGATCCCGACACCTTCCGGAGACTGGACCGAGGGCTGGGGCTGGCTTCCAGAACCGGCAGCAGGTTCTGGGGACACTTTGTCGGGAAGCGAAATGGCAGGCATGTGCCCAGTTCACCGAAACGAGTGCAGAATCGGGCAGTAGACCTAGGGGGTCGGGAAGCAGGTGGCCCGATGTGGGCGGGCATCTGTATTTCCACAAACAAAGGAACAGGGCAGCTCACCCCGGAACTAGGGGGTGGTGGGAAGACTGCTAAAAGAATCGCCGACAATTTCCTTCATAAAAATGCGATCTGAGAGCATTTGATTTCCACTTTCACTCCCCCTCGCCCTCCGCTCCGACACACGCACTGTCTCCAAAGACACTCAAATTGCAGCCATATGGGGCTAAAGTAATAGGAAGCAGTTACCTTATTTACTGAAGTGGCAGCGCACTCAAACTTGACAGCCGCAGCCAGGACCATGGGGCAATGAAATTAAGAGCAGAAGGTTCTTGCTCTTTGAAACTTTGTTTTGTTTACACCCAGGGGTGCACGCGGGGAAAAGTTATCTGACTTTGAAAGATAAAAGAGGTTGTGTGGAGGAAAGAAGGGAGGTGGTGAGAATTGAGTGATGAGGAAGGCAGGTCCAACAAGAAAGGTGGGGAGCCTGGTTCCTTCTTACCTTGGTTTCTAAGTGTCACCGGCTGATTACTTTGAAAGAAGGGGTAGGGACTCTGCGGGAAGGATGCCTCTACCCACCCCCAATGCTAGCAACCTCCATGGCAGGTACAGGCAACCTCCCTCACCAACCAAGGAGGCCCCAGCTCTGGGTTGCACCAAGACTACAAGCCCATTTCTCAGACTTCTCACTTAGTCTCCAAACTGTCGGGGCGTCGAGGTCACTCAGTGGCCAGTGTTCACACTCTCTCCAATCCTGCTGTCTTGCAAACAGATGGCAGCGGTGCGCTAGTCAGGAGTGAGACACCCCCCATCACCAAACCTGGGGTTTATCTCCCCACACCGCGGGACTGAGTTTCTCTGCAGCGGACAAGAACGGGGCTTGGTCTGATTGTCCTCAGGTTATTCTATGCCCCTCCTTTTCTTCAGGATCGAGTTCCACATTTGCTGTGGGCGCTGTAGGAACCCCCGACGTTTGCAAACTCAGACACCTCCAAAGCGCTAATTTTGTTCAGGAACAAGTGTTTTCACAACCAGGCATAAAGACAGGCAGAAAAATGCGGGAAAGCAAAAAAAAAAAAAAAAAAATTACTAAATATCCTCTGGAGGAGGGGCCGTGCACAACAGCGCCAGGGTTTTCATTTCCCACTTGAAGCTTCGGAGGCACTTAAGCAAAGAAGAAAGAAAAGGGAGTGAGAGAGGTACGAAGGAAGAAAGAAAGGAAAGAAGGAAGGAAGGGAGGAAGGGATGGAGGGGAAAAGGAGGAAAGAAGAGAAAGACAGGGAGGGAGGAGCTGAGCTAACTTTTTGAGCGTGAAACTGAAACCATCGACCTCTGCACGCCTCGTGCAAACTCCGGTTCTGTAAAGGCACCCAACGCAAACACAGCTCGCGGGAACAGCGCTCCAGAAACCCTATCAGAAGGGAAACCACCACTCTTTGCGGGCGCGGGCCGACTCGCGAGGGGTGGGGGAAGGACGGGGGTGAGGGGGGCGGTGGCAAAGCCCCTCCGTTCCTCCAGCTAGTTCGGGACAGGCTCCCTCCTTCCGGCTCCAAGGTGGCCCTGAGGCTGCCCGGGGAATTCAAGAGACCGGTGCGTGGCTGGCACAGCCGGGCAGCCGTAGCCCACAGCGGGCAGCGAATTCCAAGAGGCTGCGGGCGGGGCGTGCACAGCGACCCGGGCCCAGGGCGGAGGGTGGGCTTTCTCTGGGCGGGGAAACCAGACACTTACAGGCGGCTGAGGCCGACTTTATTTTTACTGCCCAAACTGTTGGAAAGTATTTAAGCTTAAACAGAAACAGCTGTATCGCTGGCACCGACCAACGAAACTATTTGTTACCGGGAATGACTTTTTATGATTAAGGACCCGGCCGTCGGCGGCCTCTCGCGGGCAGCCCGTGCGGGTCGCCAGGGCTATCTAGGCGTCGCCAACTCGCTGTTCGTTAAGACCGAACGGCCAGAGAGATGAGACTGTTCACCCAGAGCTCACCTTGTAAAGTTTGAGCAAGGCCAAAATCTGGACCCCCGCCCCGTTTCCAAGGGTGGGGGCGGGGAGTGCGGGAGTGGGAGGGTAAGAGTGGGGGCGAGAATCTCCCGTCCCGCGCACCCAGGACCTCGCCGCACCCGTCGCGCACCTAACTTTGGACAGGAGGCCAGTTTTCCGCTCTGGGCTTCCTGCCCTTTCGAGTCAGACTCCTTGGCTCGCCTTTCCTCCTTTCTCTTGTTCTTTTTTTTCCTCTCTTTCTTCCACCACATCCCTCGCCAAGGGAAACTGCTTCCAGTCAAGTTTATCACCGATGTTTTAACTAAATCGTGGGTTCCGAGGAGTGGGTGCTGTTACTTGCAGCTTGGGCGGTAAGAGAAAAAGGTCGGGGATTGCTGGGCCCAGACTAGGGCTCCTGTCTTTGTCGCTGCCACCCCAGCCACGGGTCACCGCGAGCTGAGCAGGAGCGTGCAGTTTGCGTGTGTGGAAACGTCAGGCACGCGGGACCCGGTCCTCGCCCCCTTTCCTGGACCCCGCCACCTTCGCCCCTCTTCGTCAACCTTCAGTGGACACTGTGAGGCTCCCCGGGTTTTCTCACAGTGTCTGCCACGCGCATTGGGACAAGCTACCAACAGGAAGAGTGAGGCACAGGCCCAGTGGGCTGCCCGGGTACGGGTGAAGCAGGGAACACCCCCAGTCGCGCTCCCCAACCCCAGCCAAGCTCCAGACTCTGCTTTGATGGTCGTCCATGCCCTCCCCAACATACCCCGGCCTGGGGCAAGGAGCGGCTGGGCTGGGGCTAGCGACACTTGGGGCCAGGGACTGGCGTGGAACAGCAACGCGGGCTGGCGGCAGGGGCAGGTGGCTGCGGGTGTCGGGGACAGGTCGGGGAGGGGACAGGAAGAAGGCGCGCGAACTCCCCCACTGGATCCTGGGGTGCGGGAAGACTCGGGCGGCAACGGCGGGCCGCCACTGGGTCTGCATTCGGCCTCCAAGCTGGGGGCGAGCGCTCGAGCCCAGCCCGGCTCGCAGGGCCCGGAGGGTGGCCGAGGGCAGGGTTGCGCGACCGGAGAAGGAGACACAGGCACATTGATTTGTTAGCGGGATGGGGCTGGCGGCAGCGGGGGCAGGCCGTTGCCATGGAGACCGAGGGTCGGGTGTGCAAGCCGGGGGGAGGGGGCCGGGTGGGAAAGCTGGCGAGGGGCGCGTCGCCTGCATTAGGGGGTTCGGGCGCGGCCCGCGGCGCCCCAGCACCTGTGCATTGTGCATTGTGCAGCGCGGGCGGCGGCGGGGGGGAGGGAACAGCGCGAGTCCTGGCAGTGGGGGTGGGGGTGGGGCGGGTTGGGGGTCGCCAAAGGGGCGGGGCCTGGCTGACACCACCGCCAGGGTCCCAGCGAGAGCTGTGGGGGACGCTGAGCACCGGGGGGACATTTTGGCGGCGGGGGAGGGGGCCCCGGCGGGGACCGAGGGTGGACGGCCCCCCTGCCAGCCCGACAGACTGACAGCGGCCGAGCCCGCCTCCACGCTACGCAACTTCCGGCGGTGGCCCCACCCCCCTCGCTCTAAGTCTCCAGTGCGCCTCGGACTCCGCCCCCTGGCGATTGGAACGCAGGTCACGTAGCAACGCGGGGGAGAAAGCGAGAGGGGCGTGGCCCGGAGTTCGCCCAATCAGAGCTCGGGAGAGCTGGCTCTGGCCGCTCGGCTTTAGCAACGTCGTTAGCAACACGTGGGGCGGGAGGAAGCGCGGGGCGAGCGGGGAGGAGGGAGCTGCGCGAAGGGGGGGGCGGGGAGGGTAGCGAGCGCGCGGGAGGGGGAGGAGAACTGACGTCAGCGGGAGAGTATTATGGTCTGTCGTGCGCTGGCTGCTGCTTTTCTGCTCCTGGAAGCGGCCAAGGGGGGAAGCGCCGAGTCAACATGGAGCTTTCAGCGGTGGGGGAGCGGGTGTTCGCGGCCGAAGCCCTCCTGAAGCGGCGCATCCGGAAAGTAGGTGCCCCCGGGCCTTGGGCCGAGCCCTCCCCTCCCGGCCCGGGTTCCCTCCCCCTGCTGCAACCCAGCTTCCCTTCCCCCAGGTCCCAGCAGCGGCCGCGGCCGTGGCGGCGGCTCTGAGCCCAAGCGCTTTCCTTAGACTTGCAGCGATGCACAGATTGCATGGGTGGGGGGCGGGGTGGGGGGAATGAATGCCGGTGCATGCACTATGTGCAGCGTTTCGTGCAGGGGGTGATGCAGCGGGCGCGTGCCTTTCGCGGTGGGATTTAGCACATTCATTCGGTGCATGCATTTTTTGCATGTATTTCTCGTGTCCCCGTCATGCATTTTTCCCCGTGCACACACAATTTCCTTTTTGCATCTTCAGGGACGCATGGAATACCTCGTGAAATGGAAGGGCTGGTCGCAGAAGTAAGTAGGTTCTGTGCAATTCTCAACCCCAGACTGTTATTCCGGAGCTTTCTTTCTTCCTCTTTTTCCCTTTACATTGAAATACAATACAATGCAACAAGAAAAGTTACAGACATACACATACACACCCGCGGTTCTTTCTCTGCTCCCTGGACTGATGCCCACTTCTTCCCGATTTCCTTTAGGTACAGTACATGGGAACCCGAAGAAAACATCCTGGATGCTCGCCTGCTCGCAGCCTTTGAGGAAAGGTACAGGCCCTTCCAGGCTTCAGCTTCTCACTTAGAAACACGAAGGGTGGCTCCTGTCCAGCCTCAACTGGAGGCGCACTTGGTTTCTTCACTCACGCACCCCCTTTCCCCCTCCTTCCTTTCTGCAGGGAGCGAGAGATGGAGCTGTATGGCCCAAAAAAACGAGGACCCAAACCCAAAACCTTCCTGCTCAAGGTAGGGTGACAATGTCCAATGGTGGGCAGCAGTGTTCTGTGTCAGTTTGTGGGAAGCAGGCCATGAGGGGTTATGAACCAATGGGGTGTGCTGTTTGTAATCCAGGAGGGAGTCCCTAGACAGGCTGTCACCAAGTCACTTCACCGCTAAGGGTATCTGAGAGGAGAGGCTTAGCCAAATTAGAATTCCTTTATCAGACCCCCTCAACCATTTCAAATAGACATAATCAAATATAAGAAGGGTGCTTGGTACAAATGACTGCTTCCAGACAAATCTTCTACCCCTTTGCTTCCAGACAAAGTGCAACCCCTATGCTTCACCCCTACCCATTATGGGAATTCCAAGGCATCAGAGGGTGACCCTGGGAGGCTGGGGCTGGAAGAGGGGTCGGGGAGGTGGGGGCGGGGCAAGGGCCCTGTTCGGTTCTTGACACTACCCTCTTTTCTTGAAGGCCCAGGCCAAGGCAAAGGCCAAGACATATGAGTTCCGAAGTGATTCGGCCAGAGGCATTCGGATCCCTTACCCGGGCCGCTCACCCCAAGAACTGGCCTCTACTTCCCGGTCCCGTGAGGGCCTTCGGAACATGGGTCTTTCCCCACCGGGAAGCAGCAGCAGCACCAGCAGCACCTGCCGAGTGGAGCCCCCTCGGGACCGCGAGCGCGACCGGGAGCGAGAGAGGGAGAGGGAACGAGAGCGGGAGCGTGAACGGGGCACCAGCCGTGCAGATGACAAACCCAGCTCGCCAGGTGACAGCTCCAAGAAGCGAGGTCCAAAGCCCCGGAAAGAGCTCCTAGACCCCTCACAAAGGCCCTTGGGAGAACCCAGTGATGGCCTCGGAGATTACCTCAAGGGCAGGAAGCTGGACGATACTGCTTCCGGGGCAGGAAAGTTCCCAGCTGGCCACAGCGTGATCCAGCTGGCTCGAAGGCAGGACTCGGACCTGGCCCAGTGTGGTGTGGCCAGCCCTAGCCCCACTGAGGCCACAGGCAAGCTGGCTGTGGACACCTTTCCAGCCAGGGTCATAAAGCACAGGGCTGCCTTCCTGGAGGCCAAAGGCCAGGGCACCCTGGACCCTGGTGGCCCCCGGGTCAGGCATGGCTCAGGCACCCCCGGCTCTGTGGGGGGCTTGTATCGGGACATGGGGGCGCAAGGGGGAAGGCCCTCCCTCATCGCCAGAATCCCAGTGGCCAGAATCCTGGGGGACCCAGAGGAAGAATCCTGGAGCCCTTCTCTGACCAACTTGGAGAAGGTGGTGGTCACCGACGTGACCTCAAACTTTTTGACCGTCACCATTAAGGAAAGTAACACGGACCAAGGGTTTTTTAAAGAGAAAAGATGAATATCTGGGTGGGTGATCCCAAGACCAGGGAGCAGGAGAGAGAGTGAGAGTGCAAACTTGGCATAATGCTTTTTATTTCTGGGTGGGGAGGCGGCCTTCTGGCTGGCCCTGTCCGGTCCCTACCTTCACACAACCCATTTCCTTTCATCCCTCCCCCTCAGTTTTGGTTGGAAAGATTATCTCTAGAGTTATATTTTCTATTAGATGTAAATATGTTATTTAAGAAAAATATCTAAATATATATATTTCAACTCTTGAAGTTGTTTTATTTAAACAAGGAGAGAGAGACTCTGTGGTTTAGTTGGGGAAGACAGGCTGAGTTGGGGCAGGAGGGGCTTAACAGCCACCCAGGGCAGTAGGGAGGATGAAGACCTGGGCACTTGGCCTCTGATGGTGTCTGGAGGGACTCAGCCAGCCCACCTCACCCCTCCTCTTTCCCACAGCCCCAGGGCAGACCCCTGGAACCAAGGCAGGACCCGGATTTTTTTCTCTCTTCCCATTGGTTGACCAGGCCAACTAAAGATTGGCTCCCCAATCAGAAAGGGAGGAGGTGGGGTCAGTCTTTTTCCTTTTCCTTTTTTTTTTTTTTTTTTTTTTGGTATGTTTTAAGATTAAGAAATCTGTTGGGGGAAAAGCGAAGTATTAACGAGTAATTTTTGTGTGTGTGAAGTTGAAGGTAAAAAGTTGCGGGTGGGTGGGGAGCAGCAGAGTCCCCCCAGGACCACACCAGGAAAAGCACTTTACGGGAGATGTGTGTGTTGTACACGCAGATCGGATCGTAGGTATGTCATGTGGACAAAAATCTCCCAGTTCCCTCGATTCCTTTCCTTACTCCACAGAAAGAAAAGAAATCCAGCGAATCTGTTTACATTCCCGAAATGCCAGGATAAATTGGGAGGATTGCATGTCTGTGCCCAGAGTTCGAGACAGTTGCTGTTTTACGAGAGAAGTGTTCGGGGGTGGACTTTTCTTATTCGCGTCTTCTAGCTTCGCCAGGAGAGACGGTGACCCCCACCTCCCAAGAAGAGTTGGACTAGTCCCCTTCCCTCGGGGAGGGCGGGCCGCCAGCTCTCGGGAGAACGCTGGGCTGGACAGGCCCACCCCGGGGGACCCACAGGGGTAGGGGGCTGCTGGGAGCGGGGGCTTCGCACCCAGGCCCTGGTCGCAACTCGGCTGGGAGTGCGGTGGAGGTCTGGGCTCCTACTCGGAGCTGGGCAGGACTGGCACCCCGGCGGCTTTGGCGGGGCGAGGGAAGGAGGGGGCGAGGGAAGGAGGGGGCGAGGGGAGGTTTCCATCCAAGAAAGCGCATCAGAACTTTTCCTTTTTTCTTTTTTTCCCCCCCTTTCTTAAAAGCAAAAGCTATAATTTATAGGCCTTTTCGATTCGCGGAGTGTTCTCTATTTGAACTCGACATTCAAACTCCGCCAGAGGGGGAGGGAGGAGCGGGAGTTGGAGAAGAGACGGCCGGCGCGGCTGGGGAGGCCTGCGCTCGGCGGCGGGTCCCGGGACGCCCCCGCCCCGGTCGACTCGTGACCACGCTGTGTTCCAAGGACGCAGGACGCGCGCCCCTCTTTTGACTCAAAAGCACAAATCTGCCCCCCTCACATCCCGGCCCCTTCGAGGACTGGTCCTGCGGCCTCCTCGCCCTCCCCCACCCTTAAAGGGCCAGAGGGAATCTAACTTCCCATTGCTAGTGGAGGGAGGGGCGAGGGGGTCCGGCGCTTTGGGAGGAAGCACAGACTCCCGGCGAGACAGGCGGGGAGCCGGGACTGAGGGGGAAACTTCTCGATCCTGGGGGGACTGGGCGGGGACCCCTGCCTGGTTTCTCTTCCGCACTCCCGTATTCCCACTCCCTCTTCGCAACCTCTCTCTCCTCCAGACTTTCTTGCCTTTGAAGTGAGGGGATAAAAAAGAGGAAGACGGAGTACATGATTTTTCTTATCATTGCGCCTATAAAAAGCCCGTGGAATAGGGATTTTTATCTGCTCACATTTGTAAAACTGGTATTTTAGACTTTGTATAAAGAAGCGCCGTTGACCAAGTGTATCTATTTAAATATCGACGCTATTTTCAGATGAAACTTCATTGAAGGGACATGTCTGTTACCGAGTGGACGGTCACTCCAGGACCCACGTCTTTACCTGGCTGCTGCCTTCCCTCCCTCCTTTCCTGCCTTCACCCTCATCTCCCTCCCTGCCTTCACCCTCACCTCCCTCCCTTGGGGCTGACTTTGCCCCTGCCTTCCGACCTTCCTTCCCCGGCCAGCCTGGTTCTGCCCGACCGCCTATCTGTCCTGTTGTCTGTCCGTGGCCGTCCGCGTGTCTCCTTTGCTCGCTCTTGCGACGCTGACCTGGGGGTGGGTGGGGCAGGGCAGGGCAGGGGCCGCGGGGCTGGGCGTCTGCAACCGCGTGAGATGTGCGGGTGTTGGGTTTATTTAATTCTAAGATTTGTACAAATCTCGAATCGATCTCCGCCTCAGCTCGAGTGAAGCTTGGCACGTATCTTCTGCGGTTGTGAATGTCTGTATCCAATACCGCTTTTTACGTGTTTAAATACATACTTTGTAAATAGAGACGTGTCTCGGGTTTTGTTCCTTTTTTCCGGCCCTCAAGGAGAGGGAACAGGCACCCCGGGAGGAAAGGACCCTTCCCTCCTCGTTCATGACCCATTCCACCCGCCTCTCTCGCCCCTATCGGCCCTGGACAATTCTGTTTCCAGTAGGCCATTCCCCAGCTGGGGGGATGCCAATCCGGCGGGGCAGAAGAGTAGGGTTGGGAGGGAGCGGTAAGTGACTCTTAGCCTTCTAAGGGGGAAGGTCCTGGCTTTCCTCACCTACAGACTGCACTTCTCTGCGGTCTGGGCAGAACTCGGGGATACAGGGGAAATGGGCGCGACCTCCGGGTTCCCATTTCTCCTGGCGGGACTCCCCCGGCGCACCCCACCCCCAGGCCTGATGTCCTGGTCCCTGACGCCCTGCGCCTTGGCGCTGGGCTGCTCAGGCTTCCCCGCATGCTCACCAGTGCTGTCCTGGGACCCGCCCCCCAGATCCACCTAGCCTTGCCAGCGCTCCCCGAATTGCAGCGCCTCGCGCCTATTGATTGAGGAATTGAGTTCGCGGGTATTGCTAGGCAACTGGCTGCTCCGAGCCGGCGCAGAGCTCGCTGATGTGATTAGTGAACCCGGAGCTGCCGAGGCGCAGCCCCGCGCCCCCTGCCCCCGCTAACCACCCCCCCCCCCCAAGCTTCTCAGTCCCTGGTCTGGGCGGGGGCAACACCTCCAACGCTGGGAGAGAAATGGTTCGGGGTAGCGCAGAGCACAGGGTGGGGTGGGGGTTCCTTAGATTTTCCTGGCTGGAGACTTTGCAGCAATGGGGTGGGGTCATGAAGCCTGCACAGGAGAGCTGCCCTGGGGACCCCAAAGGGGTCACCGCACTGAGCGCAGTTTCACCCCCCAGAGATCTAGCAGACGTCACCACCAGGAGAAGCGCAAATCTAGGCACACTTGGCAGAACCGGAAGGGAGGGGTGTGGGCACGAGTAGGCTGGTGCATCTCCTACTCTTGCCCATTGAGTCGGTGACCGCGCGTCTGGCGGAGCTCTCCCGCCTTCTTCCTTTAGTCTGCGGCCTGTATGTGGACCTGGGAGGGATGGAGCGGTCAGGTACCTGGTCTTGGGGCCATGGGTCAGCCTTCCGACGTGAGGGGCTGAGCCACCGGCAGAGTCAGAGGGCCAGGAGTGGAGTGCAGTGGCTTGGGGAGGGTCGCAGCGGGTGGCCAAGCTGTTGCCCCGTCTCTCCACGAGACTGTCTCCCGCATTGGGCAGCCGAGTGGGCTCCTGCTTTGGGAGACAGGGAGATGGGAGGGCACCGACTCTGCCCCCTTTCCCCGGCTGTCTGGCCACCATCAGCCTTGGCCTTGATCTGGTGCTTCTCTGGCCGGTTTTGTGGGCAGATGCTCTGGGAAAGACACCAGGTGTGGAGGCCTGGGCCTGTGATGCTGCCTGGGGCAGAGGCATTCCTCTGCCTCCGAAGGGCAGGGCCATCTAGTGCTGCCATAGCCAGCAGGGAGCTTGGCCCAGCACACACACTGGTAGAACTGGAATTTTTATGGCTCTTTGGAGAGAGAGCATTGGGTTGGTGTTTTTTTTTTTTTTTTTTCGGTCCCCTCTTTGATGCTTAACTGTACAGATCCCAGTCGAGGACCCGGGCTGTGTGCGGGAGACTCAATAGTGAACAGGCCTGCCCCAGGACTTGGGGGTAGGGGGGCTCATATTCTTTCCCCCTCTTCTCACCCCAGAATCCCCCAGGGTCAGAGGGTGCCTGGAATCCAACTGGGGTTCGAGTTGGGGGCGTCTCAGTGCTTGATCGGGCTCTACCTCCAGCCTTCGGAGTCTGGACAGGAGGAAATAGGATTGGGGCCGGGGCTTACTTCCTGAAACTTTGGAGACTTTTGGGGGTGTGTGTGTGTGTGTTTCAGAGCAATTGTGTGGCGGATCGTGCAATTCGGTTCCCTTTGGCAGCTCGGAACCGGGGGTGGGGAATATTCCTCGCGCGTCCAAAGCGCCAGCGGCCCGATCTTCGCGGGTCGCGCGCGCCCTCTAGAGGCGATGGCCTCAACCCCGCTCACTGGCGCCCACCCACTCCCGGAGGCGATGCCTTTCTGGGTCGCCAGGGGAGCAGGGAACGCCTCGTCTCTCCATCCCAAAAGTACTCTAGAGTGGGCCACCGTGGGCGCCCCCTCCGCGACCTCCCTTTGGCCAGGCCCTCCAGCCACAAAGGTAGGGAAGAAGGAGGTGTCCAGCGGCCGGATCCGCCAGGCACCCTCGTGCTGGATCCAGCGGCGCGGGGCTGAGCCCCAGGGAGGCCGCGGGCCGGGCCCTCGGGCCGGGTCGGGCCCCTTGGCAGCCCAGCCCATTCTTCTGGGAAGGCGGTGGATTAGGCGATCAGATCAGCAGCGCAGAAACTAACAAAGGCCAGTGTGGGTCAGGGCCCCCCCTACACGTCTGGCTGTCGCTCTGTACAAATGGGCTCGCGGGAGCCGCGCGGGTTGTTACTCTTCTAAGCTTGCTTTTTCCTGGACATCCCCAATCCCTTCTGCTGCCCTCAAAAGCCAGAGGACAGGACGGCTAGGGTCGTCCCTGCCCACCTTCTCCAAAAGAAAACAACGCCAGCCTCCGAAGGCACAACAAAAGAAAACACGCCAGTCGCCTTCCCCGCAAGAACGATTTCAAATTCGCAGGCCTTTTCTGGAGCCGGCCAGAGCCCTGGGAAGAAGCATTTTTGTAGTGGGAATCTCTTCCAGAACTAAAACATTCAGGCCTTCGCCCCAGCTAGCCTTTCAACCAGTGGTGGCCAACATCCAGGCCCAACTTCTTCTCTTTACTTCAAAGGGAGCTTCCTTCTCCCTGGAGGCTGAGATTTATGAATAAATTCATGCTGAGGGTAATGCAAACCTTAAAGGACCAAGGAAGGTTATATAATAAGCAAATCGTCTCTTTATTATGAGCCATGGGTTAGGAGTCACAGAAGAACCACTGATTCAAAGCTTCTTGTGCTTCATGGCTACTCCCCTGAATTTTATAGCTGTGTCCTTTTAAAGTGTTACCACATGTGGTGAATTCAAGGGGTTGAGTAGCTTTCCAACACAGGATCATTTGGATACTGGGGGTGGGGTGTGCACATGCACATGTGGAAATTTTGGTTTGTTTTTAAGTATTAGTTTCTGGGAGATGTCTTAAAGTGAGTTTGACTTGTGACATACTGCAGCATCCTTGGCCTCTATCTACTAGATGCCAGTAGCAATAAGCACTCACCCCTGCGCCCCAGTTGTGACAACCACAATCGTCTCAACATTGCCAAATGTCCCCTTCAGTGTCCAATTGCCCTCTCTGGGAAATTCTGGTGTAGAGACTCATAATCAAACCCACCCCTTTGCTTAGAAAAACATTTTTTTGACCCCATTTGAGTGGCTGAGACTTTTGCAAAGCCCTTAATTTTTTCACCCCATGATTCAAGTTAAGTATTTTGCCTCAAGAAAGGTAAAGTGAAGAGACTGCTGTTTCACTCATGACACACACCAAGCTGAAAAGTTAACAATTTATTGATATACTAAGAGTTAACAAAAAGTTAAGACAAAAACCCTCTGACACCATCTGCTAATGACTCTCCCCTACAAAATAAATTAACATCCGTCTAAAAAGATCAGCAACCTATGGCTAGTGTTAGTTTTCCAAAAAATACTAGAAAATCCACAGAATCTTTAGATGCACGTGAGCAAAGATCTGGTCCTCTAGGCACTACCTTCCTCTCCTCCCACCCTTCCCCCACCAAACCACTGTGAGCTTCCTGGGGGAAGTTTTTCAACTGGTTGGTCCCGACTGAATATGGGGGCTGGGCTGCTGTGCTGTTTCAACAAAGATCTTAAGTTTCCCAGGGCAATAACATATCCACTTTTGTTCTCTTTTAAAAAAGCAAACAAACACCCATAGTTTAAAGTAATTAGAAGTGGCATACATGAATGATTGGGCTTTTTTTTTTCTAAATTAAAAAACACAAATCAAGCCAGTGATTGGCAATGGTCCAAAACTCTGGTCCCCCCCCAAAGTTCTCTCCTAATGAAACCTCTAGGCCTAGAGCCCTCTTAGTCAGGTCAGAATTTTGAGTGTAACCCCAAACAAGGAACACTCTTTTTGGTATGAAAAATATATATATAAAAATATGCCAAATCCCCTATAGAAGACAAGACTGGCCACTCTTCCTATCCAATACAAAAGCAAACTGACAAAATAGGATTAAAACAACACTCAATATACACTGTGATGCAGTTCAGCATAGGAAACCCTGCAAGATAAAGAAACCAGTTAGATGTGTGACCAATGCCTAGCCACACACACACACACACACACACACACACACACAGCAGCAGCAGCAAATGAAAAAGTACTGCTTTTATTTATCAGTAAACATGACAACCAACTCTGAGCATCTGTCCAACTCTTCAGCGAAGGCTGTCACGCCTGCACGTGTGTATACACACACTCACACTTACAGACATGAACCACTTGGGCTTACAAGCACCAAGAAAAAACATGCAACACAGCAAGAAGGCAAAGTGGCTGGGAGTAAGATGTTTACAGATTCAAACTTTGGGATTGAAGTAGCTGGTAAACAGAAAGGCACCTGGTTGGGGTCTGAAGACCTGGCGGCTCCGGTTGGAGCCGTGTAATCAGCCCAGAAAGGGGGTGCCCTGAGGGCGTGAAGGGGAGAGCTGCTGCCGGCCGGGCTCTGCAGCCTCTAAGGCAGCACAACTTGAAGGTTATGAGCTCCTCTGATGGGGAGGCAGCCCGAGTCCCTTTAGTCACACCCAGGGGCATCTGGGGACAGGAGTGAGGCTGGTGCCAGGGGCCCAGTGTGCTGGCACCCTTCCTTCCAGACGGGGCAGTGCACTGGCATCTCTCCATCTCCTGCTGGGGTAGTGGAGGGGGCACTCTTCCCCTTTATGGCCCATTTCTCAGTTTTAGCCTAGCTGTCTGGGACCCCCAGCCTTCAGGTCTGCCCAAGTGGGCACCACTCCAATTGCAGATAGCATGGCTATCACACACGAGTCAGAAACTGCATCTGGACACCCCTCAACCAGGTCTCGGATGTGGATCCGTCCCCAAAGGCACACTGCTGAAATTGATTTGGCTACACAAAAGCCGTATCTTGCTATTTGGCGTGGAGGGTGAGGGACTGGGGCGACTGGAGTCCTGGGAGGCCTACTCTCAGACACTAGAGCCCACTGTGTCCCCTGCCCTGAGGGTTATGGGAGCAACAGAAGACTCTACACCTGCTGGCTGTTGTTAACTGGTAATTGAAGCAGAAATAAAGTTCCCTGCATTCCCACTTCTCTTTTTGGCATCAAAGACCAATGACTCCACTCACTGATGCACCTCTCTGCCCCAAGTTAGTAACAGCAACTCTGTTGTTGGCTGGAATTGCCAAGACCACTTCCGGACTCAGCCATCTCTGGGGAGGCAGTTGGGCTGGCAGCTCCGGCGTTTCTGGAGACACTCTGCCAGGTGGACCACTCAGATTTGTCCCACTTCCCAAATGGTACAGATACAGCTTCTCAGCTGGGAAAGAGAACATGGAACCCCCCTGAGGTGCGGTGGTGGGGGGGATTGTCAGGGGAGGTAAGTGGGAAGTGCGGGAAGCCAGCTGAGGGGAAGGGAAACCTACTTCCAGCAGCTGCCCACATGGCCCAGTTGGCAGGGCCACGATTAGGACTAAGGCAGTCCTTGTTCCGGGTGGCACAAAGAGGGCAGTGGAAGGACATCCTTCTCCTGTCCCCCAAGCTTGGGAGGTTCGGGCTGAACAGCTCTGAGACCAGTCCCCTCCCTGCCCATGCTGGACTCTGGGTCAACATGTGGGGGCTGCAGCTGTTAATCTGAATCAGCGTGAGACAGCACCCACACCTACCTCTCTAGGGTTCCTGATCCCAACTGCCACGCCTGATGGCTAACGTTAAGGCCACAAGCCCTCAGCTTTCCGAGGTGAGAGCAGAGACAAGGTGAACAATGTCCTCACCCTTGCCGGCTCAGGCATTGCTCTGAGTGGGGGGTTCTGACCAGCATTCCCCCTTCCCCGCTCCTCCCACACCCTGAGGTGAGTCCTCCCAGGAGCAGCAGCCCCCAGGCCTTAACTCCCCCCAGTCTTAAGCAACCCTCTCTTCCAGCCACTGGCCAGAACAGCCAAGCTGGACCTGGAGAAGACCCCTCCTCTTAACACCCGTGCCCAGGGGACACGGGGAGGCAAGCTGACTACCGCTGTCATCACAGACCACGAAGGCGGTTCAAACAGCGAACGTGGTTGGGTTTAAGAAACACAGGATGCTCTTGGGAACATTTCACTGAGCCCCAGGCGGCCACCCAGACTTCCTGAGGCAAATGAGGAGCAATGGAAAGGCCCAGAGGTAGGAACAAGGGTAAAAGCCAGGCAGCAAGGCATCATGGTGCCTCCCCTGCTAAAGTCACAGGGAAGGCCGGGTCCAGGGGAGTTCCCACCCAAGCCTGCCCTTGAAGGAGGCCACCGGCCCCTGGAGAGGATTTGGGATGCGAGCAACATATCAAAGCAAAGCCAGAGGCCAGAGACAGGCAGGGGAGCCGGGACAGCCAGGCGGCGTCAGTAATGTCTCAGGTTGAAGAAGCCCACGCTGGTGGGAGACTCCTTCACTGTGACGGTGATGAGGTTGGCGGTGACGTCAGTGACGAAGACGTGCTCAATGAGGCTGCGGGTGGGTTTCCAGTCCTGGCTGGTCTGGACAGACACGGAGAGGTTCTGCCCGGCGCGGGGCAGGGAGGCCGAGTCAGGGTCCGAGTCGGAGCTGCTGTTCTCCTCACCGGTACTCATCTCAGAAAGCGCAGCTGTCTTCCGCGCTTCTCCTGATGTCGGGTGGCCCTCCTGCACGGGGGCCGTGCTGCCCTTTCCACAGTCCCTCTTGCCTGCAGGGGTGGGCACGGCGGCCGCCCTGGAGGCCAGCTTCTCACCCTTGCTGGCGTCAGTGGGCAGGCCGGTCCCACTTCCTGCAGTGGGGCCGCCCCCGGCACCCTTCCCAGTGGCTGGGTTGGTGGCAGGAATGCCCTTGGTGGCTGGGGCGTGGCGGGCGACCATGCTTCCTGCGGGTGTGCCATTCTTGACACTCTGTAAGTCCAAGACCTGGAGGCTTAGCTCCTGGGTGGGTGCAGGCTGGGGGCCCAGGCACCCAGCAAGGACCTTGCTGCCAGTATGGACGTGCAGGGGTCCTCCTGTGCTCCCCGTTTTCTGCTCCACAGCTCCACTCGGGGCCTTTGGGACTTTGCTTCCTGGGGGGCTTATCCCCAGCTCCCCCTTCTGCGTCCTCATCTTGAGGTCCAGCCCGAGGCTGCACTTGCCGGTCGCTGGGGCCCTGAGGGCCAGTCTGCTGGCAGCCTGGGCCTGGCTCTGGCTCATCCGGTTCATGTAGTGCACGATGGAGCTCTGCCAGCTGATGCCCCCACGGCTGGGACTGCCGGCCATGCCCTTCATCAGGCTGGCCAAGTTCTCTGGGGTGGCCATGGCACTGGGGCCACTGCAAGCCTCCTTGGCATGGGCCTTCAGGGCTGCCAGGCCCGCCACGGGGGCACTGAGTGGAGGGGGCAGCTTGCCCGCGGGCGCCCCCAGGTCCTTCCGGGCCGTCTTTAGCACCTTGGCCAGGCTCACAGGCCTCCGGGCCGCCTTCTGCTCTGGGGGCAGGGGCTTCCGGCCCCGCTTCTTCCGGATGGGGTCCTTCAGTTCAGGCTTGGCTACCAGGATCTGGGCCTTCTTCTGAGGCACTGGGTGAGTCTCGCGGCCCCGTGGGCCCCTCTTGGCGTCTAGGTCGCTGTCCTCCTCTTCCTCTGAGGAGGAAGAAGAGGACGTGGAGGAAGAGGAAGAACTGCTGGATTTAGATTTGGAAGGGGCATCAGATTCCTGCAACGACAAACGATGAGTTGTCACTTCTAAAGCCTGGTCTCCAGGGCATTCATTGGATACCATGGAGCCAAGCCTCTCCTGTGGCTTCCAGACCAGAGCGGTGGCCAGGAGGGTGCGATCTCACTGTCTGGTTCTGATGTCCTAAGCAATGCAGTTAGAAGTGAAACAGAACAAAGACAAACAGGTGGCTCACAAAGAGAAGTCCGAGTGATGGACAGAAACATTCGCAGGCCGACACTGGGCCCTGGGCCTTCCAGGGGCCTGTGAGAAGCTCCTGGCCCGTGGCAGACACCTGGCACAGGGAAATTCATAACAGCACGATTCACATGTCTCAGAGGGGCAGGGTGGAGTGAAGCAGTATGTGCAAGGGCTCTGCGACCAGGACATCTTGCTTCAGTCTCTCCATTTCCAAAGATGACCCTTCAGACCCTTCCAGCACACAGGAAAACAAACCACTGCCCTCCACATCATCTGGGTGTCATGCCAAACACTAATGTGACACACCTTCCTGGTTCTCAGGTCCCTGTGCAAAAGGGGTGTTTTAGGGAGACAGAGTCAACACCTGCTCTTAGCCGCAAAGCTCTTCTGCCCCGAACTGGGGATGATGGAATCAAACCCAGGGAGTCTGGGGCCTCCTTGCCTGGCCAACTCCCCACCTTGCTGCCGCTTCTCAAGCCAATGTGTGCGTTCAGGCCTGGAGGGCAGTGCCTTCAAGAGAGAAATCAAAGACATATCTGTTCTTGCAGCTGTGCCATGGAGCCCCGGTATGTGCACAACTTTTAGTTGTGCCTACTTGGCATACCTATGAGCACCTACTGTATACATGTGTTCTGTATTTGGTTCCTCGTAAGTCACTGGAGGTGAGAAAGTAGCACAGAGTGGACCTCACTGGAGTAGGAAACCAGCTGGGGTGGGGGTGGTGCTCAGTCACCCCAGAGGGACAGGGCAGGAGGTGGAGAACTGAGGTTCACTGTTGCCCCCTGCTGGCAGACCCTCAGAGTGGCAGTCCAGAGGGAAGCAGAGCCAAGGTCTTCTGAGCAAGGGAAAGACTTGTGTGGATATGCCAGCTGGACTCCTTCCCCCAAGCCCGCAACCCTCCTGCCACCACTTTTCACTGGGCTGGCAGAAAGCCAGCACTTGGGGGGTAAGCCGCCAAATCCAGGGCATCAGCCACCCACCTTGAGCTTGGAGTGTCGGCTGCAGGAGGACATCACAGTGTGCTTCCTTGGCCTGCCCCTCGGCCGCTTGCCTCTCTTCCGGTTCTGCACCTCCTTCTCGTGTTCCCTGAAGACAATCAGCAATCAGAGTCACATACTTTTCCTTCGGCTATCCTGGAACCCTATGGTTTCAAATCCCCCCAGGTAGCTTATCACCAGTTTCCCTGCAAAAACATACCCTGTTAATGAACACATCCAAGTCAGAGGTGCAGATTTGTTTCATTTACGTTTCAGTAAAGACAAGTCAAGAAATTCAAGCAAAGCTGGGGGAGGAATTATTCCCAGTTTTCTGACTCCTCTTAAAACAACCTTGTGCAAATCTGCAGGGAGACAGTCCAGCAGAAATTCTACAATGCCACTAGAAGGAGCCTTCATAGTCACGTGGTCCAACTTTCTCAATCCCAACAAGAGAGTCCAGGGCCAGGGAGGTGAGGACCACTGCCCTCCACTCTCCACCTCCTGCATAAAATCTCAGTCATGGGAGCACCGGGGTAACCAAGGGGTCCTCTTCCCCACAGTCTTACCCAGAGCCAGTGCCCCAAGCACATATTTCTTTCCCTGTTTCCTTTTCCTAAGTTCTTTCTGTTCCTAGACTCTGCTCTGATGGAAGTAGTGGCGGCACCTGACTGTATGGTGGCTGGGGCTCAAGGTGGGACAGTGTTAACTCGCTCCATGACTCGGGGTCAGAGGGCCAAAAGAGCCACCCCCACCCACAACCCCAAAAGCATGTATTCCAGGCTACACCAGGGGAAGAGGCTCTATCTGAAGTAGTTTCCTGGTAATTAAAATGGGCAAACACCATCTCATTGGCGCCTGTAAGGTGATCTCTCAGAGCAGCCCCAGCTGGTCTCCTAAAAGGACAGGAGCACTCATGGGTCTCTGCTGACATATTAACCTGTGCCCATGTGCCCAGAATCTGGACTTCCCCTGACAGTCAAAGACCACATCCCCACACCAAGCAAATAACCACCAGTTCTTAGATCCTGGGAAAATTTCTGGGGGTGAAGAGGACAAGGCAGAGCACCCACCTCCCAGTTTTCTCTCCCCCGTGATGTAAACCAGAGCACCTCATGGTTCTTTTAAACTCTTGCATCTATCTCTGTGACATCTGCTAACCTCAGTTCTTGCCTGTTGTGCTTTAAGTAAAAGTGAAGTGAAAGACACACACTCTCTGGACAATCAGGACACTTAACAGAAAAAGGTACTAGGTCCCACCCCTTGGGACCTACAGCACTTGAGTTATGAATTAAATAGCAGACAGCAAGCTTGCTGGTAAGTTTTTTCAAAGGTATCGAGGCAAGCATATGCTCATTGTCTTCTCTCTCAACCCACACTGAATCTCTTACTTTTCCCCCCATTGCCATGGCCCATCTGAGAAGGCCCAAAACATCTTGCTAGAGCAAAAAAAATGGTGGACATAGGTTGAACCAACAGAGAACAGCTGGCTGGACTGACCCCATCTGAGAAAGCTTTCGGGCACTTAATTTATCAGCCTCTACTAACAGGGCAAGGGGTTTCCCGTGGCTCAGTGGTAAAGACTCCATCTGCTAATGCAGGAGATGTGGGTTCACTTCCTGGGTCAGGAAGATCCCCTGGAGAAGGAAATGGCAAGTTGCTCCAGTCCTCTTGCCTGGGAAATCCCATTGACAGAGAAGCCTGATGGACTACAGTCCATGGGGTCGCAAAAGAGTCAGACACGATTTGGAGACTATAAACAGCAACAACCAATAGGGCAATTCCCACGCCTTACACCCACCAGCCTGCTCTGGAATTCCGTGGAACCTTATGCTACCACAAGCCACTCGCCACACTTTCCCCTGAGTATCTCAAAGAGGCTTCTCTTAACCCAAGTCTCCTACCTAAAAATAGATATGACATCTTGAATTACAGAAGCAAATTCAGCCTGAGACTGGTGAGGGGGCCCCCATGGTGCTCACTTGGGACCAGCTGTTTTGCAGCACAGAAAAAAAAATAAACGTGCTGCTCTTGGTCCAGATACACCATAGTAGGCATAACTTTCTACTGTGTGTTCCTGTTCCCTCGGTGAGCCTTCTTTTGCTCAATCCACGCATGAGGACTGGGAGGCCAGGTCTGCATTTTTTAGGGCAAACCTGCCATCCTGGTTTTTATTAGGGCTGTTTGCAAACTAGTCAACAGCAAAGGCCAAGAAGAGAAGCCAGAACTTTTCACAAAGGATGTCCAAGAAGGTTCATTTTGGCAAGTCTGTCACAAAGACCAAAAGAAGCACTTACTCAGGGATTCCCAAGATCTGGACACAGTGCTGGCCCTCCGGGGAGAAGGAGGGAGAAGACGACTCACCTCGGACTTCAAACCACAGCCTAAGCCTAGGAACTCTGGAGGGCCAGCACTGCCCTGAACGACCGTGTGACAGGCCAGGGTCCCCCCAACTGGCTTCCCCCTCCCACAGGCTGGTTAACTTTCTCACTTCTTCTGGAAGGCCAAGAGCAGCCTCGGGTCCAGGATATTTTCCTCTGGCTCCCAGCTGTTGTGTCTGGAAAAGCAAAGAACAGGATATCTTAAAGTTCTAGGCAGCGACCAACCACTTCCTAAACCAGCCCAAGTGGGGTTGCCCCACTGCTCCCTGATGCCTGCTGGCAGCCAGGGAGCTGGGGTACTGGGGAGAATCCCCCAAGGTCTCACCCACGTACAGGATGAACTCCTGGGACACTGAGTTCTGAAGCCAACACCTTGTCCTCAAACTCAAAGGGAAACCATTGCCTCCACCCCCAATTAACACCCGGCCTCAGGAGGACTCTACAGCCTCCCACAGGAGGAAAACAAATCCCAATAAAATGGAAAGTTGCAGAAAGGGAAGACCTCAAACCCTGGCCCGGAGCCAGGGAGGGAAGGGAAGGCTCCTTCCTGCAGGATGCAGAGAGGGGGACGCTTAGGGGCACAGAAACGCAGCCCAAAGATTAAGAACAATGTTGCTGGCATTCAGGCCAACACCGGCCGGGGCACCCGGAGAGGAAAGCAAAGAAAGAAAAGTGGGGTCCGGGAAGAATGGGGAACTGGGTCTGCGCGAATCGCCTGTAAATACAGCCCCTTCCGGGATGCCAAGTTCCCTCCCTTCCATTAAGAGGGGGAAAAAAAAAGAGAAGCCCCACATCCATGAATAGAAAGCTCAGGTTACAGCCGGGGAAAATACGGACTAGAGGAGGGGGGCTGGAGTCCCGCGGGGACTGCTGAGGCGGGCGGGGACGCATGCAACAAATGGGCGCGGGAGGAACGCGCGGCGCCGGAGGGGCGCGGGCCGGGCGTGGGGAGAGGCGGCCCGGGAGCCCGGACCGGAGCGGGGCGGGCCGGAGGGGGTTTCGGGGAGGCCGCCCAGCCCCGCGCCCCGCGGGCTTGTAAACAAAGGGCACCCCGCGCACGCTGGGCGTCCCCTAACCGCCAAACCCGAGGAGCCCGCGGAGGCCCCCGCAAACTTCCCGCCGGGCGCGCGGACGCCCCCCGACGGCGCGGGCGAGGAACCCACGCCGCCCTCCCACTACAGACCGAGGTGGCGCGGGCGGGAAGACGGGCACCGCATTGTTGGGGACTCACTTGGAGGACCAGCCGCGCCACTTGACCAGGTACTCCAGCTTGCCCTGCAGGGAGAGAAGAGGCGCGTGAGCCGGGGTGGGCGGGCACGGGCGGGCGCGGGCCGGGCCGCACGCACCTTGCGGAGCCGCTTGCTCAAGATGCACTCGGCGGCGAAGACCTGCTCGCCCACGCTGCTCAGCTCCTCCATGCTGCCGCGCGCCCCGCCCCGACCGCGGCGCCCGCCGCTCCCCGCACAGCCACAGCCGCCGCGCGCCCTGCCGGCTGCACACAAAGCACCGCCCCCGCCCCGCGCAGGCCCGCCCCGCGCACGCGCACCGCAGCCGCACCCCGCGCGCCCCAGCCCGCCACCCGCCCCCGCGGGCCGCCCTGTTCCGGAGCGGGCCAATGAGCGCGCGGGGGCGGTGCCAGGAGGCGGGGCGCGCATTGTTCACGGCGGGCTCGGCTTCGCGCCCGGGGCGGGGGTCCCGCGCGCGCTTCGTCTGGCTGGACCGGGGGTACGGGTGGTGCGCGGGGGTCCACCGAGCTGGGGCAGGTCCCTAGCTGGGAAGAAGGAAGCGCCTCCCTTCTTCTGACCTGGCGATCACCGGCCGAGTCCCGCTTGGTCTGCGGGGCGCGCCCGGCCTCCGCCGAACTTCGTTTTCCGGGCTAAAAGCCATTGTTCTGGCCCGAATGGGGGGGAAGTTGGGATGAGGCGAAGGCGGCTGCTTCCTGCCCCTGCCCCCGAGGGGCGCTGTTTGGAGCGCCGAGGGTCCAGGTGCCCTCCGCATTTTTGAACTTGGTCTCAAAGCGGTCGGACTATTTTGCGCGGGAGCGAAACGGGCTGGAAAGGGGGTGGGGAAGGAATGGGAGACAAAATACGAGGCAAAGAGGTGAGCAGCAAAAACGGAGCAGCCCAACTTTCCCCCCCAAAGGCAAGAGAGGAAAATGAATCAGCTGAAAACGAACGGCTCTTCCTTCTTAATTTGTTAAGAGTGGCACCCAACCCCCAAGTTTTAGGGCGCATGTAGCGGGAAAGCAACTGCACCTTTTAAATATTTTGTTTCGTGATGTAAAGAAAATGAACGTGGCGGGGGGAGGGATCGAAATTTGAGGAGATGGTTCTAATCTAGGACTAAGTCATTAATGGGCCCGCTAGGATTTGGCAGTGGGTATCCGTTGGATCAGTTGCATGCGACAGAGAGGAGACTGGACCGCGTTTAGAGTAAGGGGTGCCCTGGAGTCCTGTAGGGCCATCTTTGGCAGTGACCCTTTTATGCTGTTGAGAGCAGTGTTCCACGAGCAACTTTCCTCTTAAATCATTTAGCTGTTGAATCAGAGCAAGTCAAATGAGTAATAAAGGTAATGTTATTAAAGTTAATAAAGTAATACGTTAGTGCTAACTTTTTTCACATCAGTACAATTTAACTCAAAATTCATTTTCTGGTTTTGCTTTTCCCTTGGACGCAGCTGCAAAGTACTCTGTGTTGAGCAAATCGAAAAGTCGTTTCTTGTTGCAGTAGACTGTCAATGTAATTTTGATCATTCAAACCATATTTATAAAAGATTCTGCAGGAGAAGTGTACATTTGTTGCTGTTTTAACGGGAAAGGCCTACTGTAGAAAATCTGGAACTGCAGGAGCCCATCTTTCATTTTTTGGCATGTTCTTCAGTTTATTTGGTTAAATAGATTAACAGTCCTTTGATAATCCTGGAGGGAACTTGGGTAACATTTGAAAACTCAGATATTGTTTGCAAAGGAGGTGGGGAAGAGGAAGATTGCTTGGGGGGGTAGGATTTGATTGCTTACTTTGGAGGAGCTGCAGCCTGGAACCCATCTTTTGGGGGTAAAACCTGCACTCTTGGATTAAAGAGAGCTGTGTACAATTTCTAGCTCTTTTTGTATCCTCATCTTCTGGAGCCAGGCAGTAAATTGTGGGGCTGATGCCAAAGGTGTATTTGTTGTAATCCAACAAATAGCTGGATCAGTTTCAACTCACATTTCTTTGCAGAATTCATCTTGGGTGTGAGGTTTTTGCCCTGGAAGTTTCCCGTTTCCTCTTGATGATATATGGTATCCTGGGATGCTTGGTTTTTTTTTTTTTTTTTAAGAAAATTTAAGAGAATTCTTTCTTCCTCTGAGAAATAAATTTGTCTACAATTTGACCCCAACTCACTGGGGAAAAAGAAAAAAATCGATTTCCTGGAAGATTTAATACATATATTGTCTATCCAACTGGGGCCACCCAGTTTGGGTCAAATAATGTTTAGGTGATTTATTGGGAGAAACAAATATGACAGATTTGACTAGAATTAAATTCTCAGATAAATAGGGTGAGGTATGATCCAAAATTTGTGAAGTGTTCCTTAAAAACAAAACTGGAAGTTGACAGAATCAAGGAATGATTCCAGCTAATCCAGTTGTGTCAAAACATGGGTTTGGGCTAAAGCTGATTCTGTTTTGACTGTCATATTTAAGAATTATTAAGACAAATTAGAGCTAATTATTTTCTTGTTCATTCAACAAATGGTTCCCCAGCATTTGCTGTCATCTAGACATGACTGGATATAGTATAGAGTCTGTAACAGTGCTGTCTAGTAGAACTTTCAGAGAGGATGGAAATGCTGCAAATGCCTTATGTTTGTGTGCTTCAGTGTGTTACCCACCATCTGTGGCTAGTGAACACTTGAAATGTGCTGCTGAGGAATTAGGTTTTAATTTTAATTTTTATCTTAGTTCCATGAACAGGGCTTGAACCTGAGCCCACTACATTGAAAACATGGCATCTTAACTGCTGGACCGCCAGGCCAGTCCCTTTATTTTATTTTAAATAACTTAAGTTTAAATAGCCACGCATAAGCTAGTGGTTAGGGCTTCCCTGGTGGCTTAGACGGTAAAGAATCTGCCTGCAATTCAGGAGACCTGGGTTCGATTCCTGGGTTGAGAAGATCCTCTGGAGGAGGGCATGGCAACCTACTCTAGTAGTATTCTTGCCTGGAGAATCCCCATGGACAGCGGAGCCTGATGGGCTACAGTCCATGGGGTCGCAAAGAGTTGGACACAACTGAGTGACTAAACGCAGCGCAGCGCAGCGCAGCTAGTGATTCAGTGCTGGGCAGTATACATCCTTAGGAATGCAAGCACTATAAACATATTTTCTAAGAAAGTAATCTACTTACTTAATCCTGGAACAAGAATAACTTACCTACATTCCCATTTATGCTTTACTGTCTAAGAATGTTTGAAACACATACAAAAAAGATTTAACAATACAGACATACACGTAAAAATACATACTCCATTTAATGCCTTTTTTTTAATGCAAGTGATGGTGTCAATGAAAATTATGAATTAATTAATGTCAGAAATACCACCATGAAAAGTTAACATATTTTCATGTTGCCCTTATGGATCTGAAAGCAAAGAGACTGAGGCACGAAGTGAATGACAGACGTGACAATAGTATTCTCAAGTTGATAGAAAAGTCAGGAATTGAGATGAAGCAAATACCCTTGACCTGTCAGCTTTGGTAGTTAAAACTGAAGAACACTGGGAACATCTTACAAAGGAATTCCCAGGTGGCTCAGTCGGTAAAGCATCTGCCTGCAATGCAGGAGACCTGGGTTCAATCCCTGGGTCAGGAAGATTCCCTGGAGAAGGAAATGTCAACCCACTCCAGTATTCTTGCCTGGGAAATCTCATGGACAGGGGAGCCTGTCGGA
Organism: Odocoileus virginianus; assembly: GCF_023699985.2. Taxonomy (NCBI): domain Eukaryota; kingdom Metazoa; phylum Chordata; class Mammalia; order Artiodactyla; family Cervidae; genus Odocoileus; species Odocoileus virginianus. Next base: position 49,982,574 of record NC_069690.1, read on the forward strand.
CTACAGTTTGTGGGATTGCAAGAGTGGGATACAACTTGGTGACTAAACCATCAACCATCCATGGTAAAGAACCTGCCTGCCCATGCAGGAGACACAAGAGATGCAGGTTCAATCCCTGGGTTGGGATTGAACGAAGAAGGTGGCAACCCACTTATCCTTGCCTGAGAAATCCCATGGACAGAGGACCCTGGCAGGCTACAGTCCATGGGGTTGCAAAAAAGTCAGACACTCTTGTTGACGGAACAAGATCAATGTCTTACAAAACAGTTTTGGAACAGCTCTTAGTTTTTCTACAAATACTGTCTCGTTACTGTAATCAGAGTTGACTGAAAGAAGTAACACCATCCACACCAGATACATGCTCAATGGTCTGCATGGGAGAAACTCAGGATATGTATAATACATTGTATGATCTTGAATTGTCCCCCAACCAGGTCCCCTCACATTTGCAAGACGGAAGTAACTTACAGGCGAGCCGGGTTATGTGATGCTGACTCTGTATATGCAGTGGATAAATATTATACGTATGTGACACACAGTGTTTATGTATGAGAACTCAAGTTAAAATAAGCACAGTTAGGGCCCTTGCAGAAGTTCTCAAGCTTTCAGTTTGCCTAAGAATCCCCTGGGCAAACAATGCAAATATTGACCTTTGGGCCCCACCCCCAGAGATCCTGACCCTGGAGACCCCAGAGGCCTACTACAGCTCAGAGTGCTTAGAACACTTCTTACAAAGGGCAGCCTGTCCCAGCCCTGATTTTACAGGAGAAGGAATCCTAAATTGCTTCAGGTCATGCGGCCATGAAGCCCATTCCTACCATTTCCTACACATGCCTGGTGGGGGCGGGCAGGCCACATCTGGAAGTGATGAGGCAGCCAGACACAAAGTAGGCCCTCCAGGGCTGAAGCCTTTCAAGCACCTGGGACCCGCCCCAGGCCCCCTAACCTATTTGCATGGCCCCTAAACAGGAGCACAGACTGGACTCACCTGGATCCTGGGGCCTGGGGAGGTTAAGGAACACTGTTGTAGGAGGTTCAGTTCAGTCGCTCAGTCCTGTCCGACTCTTTGCGACCCCATGAATTGTAGCATGCAAGGCCTCCCTGTCCATCACCAACTCCTGGAGTTTACTCAAACTCATGCCCATTGAGTCGGTGATACCATCCAGCCATCTCATCCTCTGTCGTCCCCTTCTCCTCCTGCCCCCAATCCCTCCCAGCACCAGGGTCTTTTCCAATGAGTCAACTCTTCACATGAGGTGGCCAAAGTATTGGAGTTTCAGCTTCAGCATCAGTCCTTCCAATGAACACCCAGGACTGATCTCCTTTCAGATGGACTGGTTAGATCTCCTTGCAGTCCAAGGGACTCTCAAGAGTCTTCTCCAGCACCACAGTTCAAAAGCATCAATTCTTCGGCACTCAGCTTACTTCACAGTCCAACTCTCACATCCATACATGACCACTGGAAAAACCATAGCCTTGACCAGACAGACCTTTGTTGGCAAAGTAATGTCTCTGTTTTTTAATATGATATCTAGGTTGGTCATAACTTTCCTTCCAAGGAGTAAGCGTCTTTTAATTTCATGCCTGCAATAATCATCTGCAGTGATTTTGGAGCCCCCCCAAATAAAGTCTGACACTGCTTCCATTGTTTCCCCATCTATTTCCCATGAGGTGATGGGACCAGATACCATGATCTTAGTTTTCTGAATGTTGAGCTTTAAACCAACTTTTTCATTCTCCTCTTTCACTTTCATCAAGAGGCTTTTTAGTTCCCCTTCACTTTCTGCCATAAGGGTGGTATCATCTGCATATCTGAGGTTATTGATATTTCTCCTGCCAATCTTGACTCCAGCTTGTGCTTCTTCCAACCCAGCACTTCTCATGATGTACTCGGCGTGTAAGTTAAATAAGCAGGGTGACAATATACAGCCTTGATGTACTCCTTTTCCTATTTGGATCCAGTCTGTTGTTCCATGTCCAGTTTTAACTGTTGCTTCCTGACCTGCATATAGGTTTCTCAAGAGGCAGGTCAGGTGGTCTGGTATTCCCATCTCTTTCAGAATTTGCCACAGTTTATTGTGATCCACACAGTCAAAGGCTTTGGCATAGTCAATAAAGCAGAAATAGATGTTTTTCAGGAACTCTCTTGCTTTTCTGATGATCCAGTGGATGTTGGCAATTTGATCTCTGATTCCTCTGCCTTTTCTAAAACCAGCTTGAACATCTGGAAGTTCACGGTTCATGTATTGCTAAAGCCTGGCTTGGAGAATTTTGAGCATTACTTTATTAGCGTGTGAGATGAGTGCAATTGTGCGGTAGTTTGAGCATTCTTTGGGATTGCCTTTCTTTGGGATTGGAGAGAAAACTGACTATTTCCAGTCTTGTGGCCACTGCTGAGTTTTCCAAATTTGCTGGCATATTGAGTGCAGCACTTTCACAGCATCATCTTTCAGGATTTGAAATAGCTCAACTGGAATTCCATCACCTCACTAGCTTCATTCGTAGTGAAGCTTTTTAAGGCCCACTTGACTTCACATTCCAGGATGTCTAGCTCTAGGTGAGTGATCACACCATTGTGATTATCTGGGTCGTGAAGATCTTTTTTGTACAGTTTTTCTGTGTATTCTTGCCACCTCTTCTTAATATCTTCTGCTTCTGTTAGGTCCATACCATGTCTGTCCTTTATCAAGCCCATCTTTGTTGTGGGAGGTAGAAAACAGCAATTAACCAACTCCTTTATGATTGTACTTTGGAGACCAGACCGCAACCCTCTGTGAGAGACCTCCATTGTATGTAGATTTTGTTTTTAAAGAGTGTCATTTATTAACTCTGCAGTTATATAAGTCCATGATTCTAATTTCTTACAATTAGTGCAGTGAGAACATCTTTATTTTTTGAAATTGAAGTACAACTGATTTTCAGTGTTGCGTTAGCTTCTAGCTAAGCGATTCAGTTATGCATGTGTGTGTGTGTGTGTGTGTGTGTGTGTGTATTTTCTTTTTTTTTTAAATTTTTTTTTGTGTGTGTATTTTCTTTTTCAGATTCTTTTCCATTATAGTTTATTACAAGGTATTGAATATAGTGCCCTGTGCTATACAGTAGAACCTTGTTGTTTATTTTATTTCTAAAAAAAATTTTGTAGCTGTGGTGGGTCTTTGTTGCTGCATGAGTTTTCTCTAGTTTCGGAGAGCATGGGCTACTTTCTAGTTGCAGTGCATGGGCTTCTTGTTGCAGTGATTTCTGTTGTTGAGGAGCACAGACTTCAGTAGTTGTGGCTCTCGGGCTCCAGAGTGCAGGCTCAGTAGTTGTGGCACACAGGCTTGGTTGCCCTGAGGCATGTGGGATCTTCCCAGATCAGGGATGGGACCGGTGTCTGTTGTATTGCAAGGTAGAGTCTTAATTACTGGACCACCACGGAAGCCCCTATCTATATTATATATAAGTTTGTATCTGCTAATTTCAAACTCCTAGTTTATCCCTGCCCCCTCTTTCCCCTTTGCTAACTGTAAGTTTGTTTTCTATGTCTGTGAGTCTCTTTCTGTTTTGTAAATAAGTTCATTTATATCATTTTCTTTTTAGATTTTCCATATAAGTGATATCATGTGATATTTGTTTTTCTCTATATGACGTGACTTCGCTTACTATGATAATCCCTAGGTTCATCCATGTTGCTGCAAATGGCATTATTTAATTCATTCTTATGGCTGAATAATATTCCATTGTGTATATGTATCACATCTTTTTTATCCATTCATCTGTCGATGGGCATTCAGGTTGCTTCCATGTCCTGGTATTGTAAATAGTGCTGCTGTGAACACAGGAGTGTATGTACTTTTTTGAATCAGAGTTTTCTCTGGATATGAGATTTTCTCCAGGAGTGGGATTGCTGGATCATATGGTAACTCTATCTTTAGTTTTTTTTTAAATGAAACTTCATAGTGTTTTGGAGAAGGCAGTGGCAACCTACTCCAGTACTCTCGCCTGGAGAATCTCATGGAAGGAGGAGCCTGGTAGCCTGCAGTCCATGGGGTCGCTAAGAGTCAGACACGACTGAAGTGACTTAGCAGCAGCAGCATAGTTTTTCCATAGTGGCTGTATCAATTTACGTTGCCACCAACAGTGTAGGAGGGTTCCCTTTTCTCCATACCCTTTGCAGCATTTATCATTTGTAGACTTTTTGAGGATGGCCATTGTGCCTGGTTGAACATCTCTATCTTTGCAAGTGCAAGATGCTAGCACATCTCTGGGATAGCATGCCTAGATGCTGTAGTGAAGGACAATGAGTCTACATGTTTTTTGTTGGCTATTGCCGAAGTGTGCCCCAAGGGCCTGCACTGATTTACACTTCCACCCCAGGTAGATAGGGTTGCTTCTGTCCCCACATTCTCAGCAGCTCCAAGGGGTGTAAGTCATCTAGGGCATTTCTGAAAGTGTTTAATGCTTAGCTGGTTTCAGTGGGACTCGAACACAAATTAGTCACGTCTGTTGAGCATCCCACATCTGCTTTTTTTCAAGATCTTTGCCTGGTACAGGATTGTTTGAGTGTAAAAAAGATTTTATGAGTGCAGTTTCCCAGTGTGAAGTACATTATTTTCACAAATTTAACAATAACTTACAGTTAAAAGTTTTAAAATTTAGTGTGAAGCCCTTACTTAAAAATCAATAATTAGTTTGGAGATTCAAAGCGGTAAACAGATATACATCATGAGGCTTGCTAATTGTTCTTCCTGGATGCTGGAGGTGATCATGAACATCCTCTATACATCCTTTGGGTACCACTGATAAAACCCAGGGGTTTCAGGAGTGATGGATCTGAGAATTGGGTTGCAAATCCCCCCCGCTGAATCACATGTATGCTCTATTTCACCCTCTTTGTTAGCTGGGTTACTTCTTGTCTAAAAGAACCCAAACAAAGAAATGTTGCTCAGGTCTCACAAGACAAGAGATTTATGTTTCCATCTTTAATCCTATTGCTTTGGTGAGAAACTATGAAGATAACTCCAAAGGACACACAGTTTTCATCTTATTTAAAAAATTTTAGTATAAAGTGTTTATTTATTTACCTGACTGCACTGGGTCTTAGTTGCAGCATGTGGGACCTGGTTCCCTGACCAGGAATTGAACCCGGGCCCCCTGCATTGGGAGCCCGTAGTCTTAGCCATTGGACCACCACGCAAGTCCCCAGGACACAAATTTTTTGAAAAAGCCATTTTCCTCCTTCTTGTTGTCAGAAATCTCAATGATAATCGAGGAATTGCATTTGGAGGCTAGGAATGTTAAACCAGAACGCACCAAGAAAATTCCACATTGCAGGTGAGCAAGGGGTGGCCCAGAGGATGCCTGGACTATCCAGTTTGACGTGCCCAAGGATGATTCCCTGCTTTTGCTGGGCAGCATCTTGCCAGGCCCCCAGCCTCCACCTCTGTTCCTTCACCACTGTGGACCTTCATGGCTGTCGACTCAACAAGGAGAGTGAGACATTCCCTGCTGCCAAAAGGTTCAGAGTGTGTGTGTGTGTGTGTGTGTGTGTGTGTGGGTGGGTGTGGGTGTGGGTGTGGGTGTGTGCATGCTCAGTCATGTCTGACTCTTTGCAAGCCTCTGGACTATATAGCCTTCCAGGATTCTCTGTCCATGGGATTCTCCAGGCAAGAACACTGGAGTGGGTTGCCATTTCAGACAGATACTGAAAAAGCTCCCTTTCTCCTTCCTGTCCCCAGCAGTCTGATTCTTCACTCTGGAAGCAATAAACTCTACCCCTTCCTAGGTTTTCTTCCAGGGGCACCTGAACCAGCAAGGATGTGTGGAGCATTTCCTTCTGCCCCAAGGTCCCACTGGTTTCTTTCAATCACACGGATGGTAGTGCACTAAGGCTATTCTTCACACTGCTTTTTTTCTCCCCCCTCTTAGCTGTATGGCTTGAAGGTTATAGGCCCCATCAAGTGGATAGGTCTACCTGGCTCCTTTGAGCCTCTCCATGGTATCCCGTAGTTGGAGGTATCGTTGATATAACTAGATCCCGATTCACAGATGGTGAGTCATCCCCATGTTTAGCTCTTGCAGCAAAGAGTAGCATTTGTTTAAAGAACCGAGTTTTTCTGTTTGCTGGACTGTGAGGGGATGCAGGCCTGCAGCAGAAGTGTCCACGGTGAGTGCAGAAACAAAACATGTTGAAACACTGTTAATTTAATTGCAATGCACGGCCATGTCCTTTGGCTAGACATATTCTCACAGGTTCTGAGAGCATTTCAAATAACTCTCAGTGCTGATAGTGGTGGCCCCTGTCTTTTGAGGTATTTTTATAGGCTATTCCTCTTTGGGGAGGAAATCTATTTTACATGCCCAGGCTGATAAGTGAAAGGGTCTGCTGTCAACATCGCCATTTCATATTCCCAATTTGATTCCTGGGTTGGGAAGATCCGCTGGAGAAGGGATAGGCTCCCCACTCCAGTATTCTTGGGCTTTCCTGGTGGCTCAGCTGGTAAAGAATTGCCTGAAATGTGGGAGACATGGGTTCAATCCCTGGGTTGGGAAGATCCCCTGGAGAAGGAAAGCCTACCCACTCCAGTATTCTGGCCTAGAGAATTCCATGGACTGTATAGTCCATGGGGTTTCAAAGAGTCGGACACGACTGAGCAACTTTCATTTAATACAAGTGCTTTCTAGGGCCTCATGTCCTAGTATGAACGTTGCTGGATGGGAGCATGTGTCCCAGAATGAATGGCACGTCAGTGTACCCGTAATTTCAGTAGACAGTACCCACAATACCCACAAATTCAATATCAACAATCTCAGATACGCAGATGACACCACCTTTATGGCAGAAAGTTAAGAAGAACTAAAGAGACTCTTGATGAAAATGAAAGAGGAGAGTGAAAGAGCTGGCTTAAAACTCAACATTCAAAAAACAAAGATCATGGCATCCAGTCTCATCACTTCATGGCAAATAGATGGGGAAACAATGGAAACAGTGAGAGTCTTTATTATCTTGGGCTCCAAAATCACTGCAGATGGTGACTGCAGGCATGAAATTAAAAGATGCTTACTCCTTGGAAGAAAAGCTATGACCAACCTAGAAAGGATATTAAAAAGCAGAGACATTACTTTGCCAACAAAGATCCATCTAGTCAAAGCTATGGTTTTTCCAGTAGTGATGTATGGATGTGAGAGTTGGACCATAAAGAAGGCTGAGCACCGAAGAATTGATGCTTTTGAACTGTGGTGTTGGAGAAGACTCCTAAGAGTCCCTTGGACCCCACAGAGATCCAACCAGTCCATCCTAAAGGAAATCAGTCCTGAATATTCATTGGAAGGACTGATACTGAAGCTGAAACTCCAATACATTGGCCACCTGATGTGAAGAACTGACTCTTTGGAAAAGATCCTGACTCTGGGAGAGATTGAAGGCAGGAGAAGGGGACGACAGAGGATGAGGATGACGTGGTTGCATAGCATCATCAACTCGATCGACATGAGTTTGAGTAAGCTCCAGGAGTTTGTGATGGACAGGGAAGCCTGGTGTGCTGCAGTCCATGGGGTCACAAAGAGTCGGACACGACTGAGTGACTGAACTGAGACTGAGACTCAGTAGACAGAGTGGAACAAAATAGTGAGGATGCATGTAGATGGGAATTTGCAAGGTGAATTTTGGGTTCAGAAGTGGTTATGAGACTACACACAGCAGATATTTTTTGAGTGGCTCTCTTGGTCAGGCACTGTGTTAGGCCACCCTGAAGGAGCGGGGAACAAGGCTGGCAGGGACCCCAGCCAACAGTGACACCAGAGCAGGACCCACAGCCTCATTTGGGGTGGGGGTTAGGGTTATTAGTGATTTTTAATCCCTCAAGTCCTCAATTAAATTAAAAATCAGTTTAAAAGGCCCTGGTAAAAGTTGAGTGAGAATGTGAAACCAGCCCTCACGCAGCATGGGTAGGGATGCAAATGGTTTCACTGTTTCTGGAAAGCAATTTGCCATTGTGTTTCCAGATCCTTAACACCATTTATGCCCTTTGATTAACATCTGCCTAAACTCGGACAGTAAAGAATCTGCCTGCGATGCAGGAGACCCAGGTTCGATTGCTGGGTCAGGAAGATCCCCTGGAGAAGAATGGCAACCCACTCCAGTACTCTTGCCTGGAGAATTCCATGGACAGAGAAGCCTGGAGAGCTATAGTGCATGGGACTGCAAAGAATCAGACAGAACTGAAAGACTAACACACTTACACACACCGTTGTAGCAAGTGTGACCAAGATGCCAGGTGGAGTCACATCTCTTATCTCTAAGAGAAAAAAATCAGAGATGCACTGAAACATTTATTTATGTCCCGATCTGTTCAATGCAGTAGAGCTTATAAGTAAATTGGAAATAGTTTAATATCCATCAGTGGGCAGTTGAGTTAAATGGAATGCACTGTGCTCATGCAAGGAGATTCTCTATGATTCTTAAAATCCAAGTTTTAGAAGATCTTTTTAAATGACATGGTGGAAGCCATGTGTAATATTAGATGAAAAATGCAGATTAGATAAACACATACAGTGTGGTCTAAATATTATAAAAATATATGTGTGCATGGAAGAAAGTGGAGAGAAATAAAAATACTTTGTGAGATTAAAATTAGTTTTTCTTTTAAAAAAATAATGTTTATTTATTTATTTAGGCTCTGCTGGTCTTCATTGCTGTCTGTGGGTTTTCTCTAGTTGCGGGTGATGGGGGCTACTCTCGAGTTGTGTATGGGCTTCTCATAGTGGTGGCTTCTCTTGTTGTGGAGCACAGACTCTAAGGTGCATGGGCTTCAGTCATTGCCTCACATGGGCTCCGTAGTTGTGGCATATGGGCTTAGTTGCCCTGTGGCATGTGGGATCTTCCCAGATCAGGGATTGAACCAGTGTCCACTGCATTGCAAAGCGGATTCCTAACCACTGGACCACCAGGGAAGCCCTTTTGTCCCTTCTTATACTTGTCTATATTTTCCAAGATTTCTGTGGTGAGTACGTAGTGTTCTCATCATTAGCATTTCTGAACTCAGAGTCTCAAATCTGGACAGGTGGGTGGTGAGGGTGAGTGGGGGCAGACTTGGGAGGAACAGACCTTTTGAGCAAGAGAGGGAGAAATTATGAGAAGGAAGAAAAGTGAAGAGGTGCTGGGTTAATTTTTCAAAAAATCCTTAAAAAAATCTCTCACTGGGACAAAGAAAACTGTTGCATCTTTATTAAAGTTACAGCCCAGTGAGTTTTTCTATTTATAAATTTGAATGCAGAGAGGTAGCTTTAAAATGTAGCAAGTAGGGACTTCCGTGGCCGTCTGTGGTTAAGTTGCATGATCCCAATACAGGGTCATGGGTTCTATCCCTGGTCAGGGAACTAAGACCTCACATGCAGTGGTCAATAAATAAATAAAATGCCACAAGTAGTGTCACAACTAGAAGTTTGAAGGAGAGAACAGTTGCAGCTGAGACTCTCGTGCATCTTTCTGAGAAGTCATAGACCCAGGGGGCATGATGGGGTGAGGCCTTGGAGGACCACGCCCTCACTCTTTTGATGTCTTGATGGAACATCTTGTTTCCCAGGCAGGATGTATTTGTATGCTTTGCTCTCTGACTCTGGTTATGTGGAGAACACCCACCTTCCTTTGGGGTGCTGACTCTTGCCCTCCCCGTGTAGCTGTGTGTGTTGGTGGTGGGGCTGGACATTGGTCCTGGGAGCTTACGCAGCTCCAGTCCTGGCGACAGCTGTGACTCAAGCGGGGGCTGTTACGGCCCTCCCCTGGCCTTCCCCTAAGGGTCCTGCAGAAGAATCTTGCTTCCTCTGAGGTGGCTAAATTGGAGGGATTATCCATCATGTCCCCTCCCTGCCCACCCCCCACCCCCCAGGGGATAAATGCATCTGTTGAGAGATACTGAAGTCAGCACACAGAGAGAAGAAGGATAAGAAGGAGAGAGCAAGAAATAGAGAAAAATAGCGGGAAACTTGGGACAGACCTGGAGGATCGGGATCCACCGGGGGTCTTCCTTACTCGGACATCCCCTTGGCGGCCTGCTCTAGTATGGGTGGATTTCTGCCCCCTCCCATCAACCCAAGACTCATTTCAACTTCCCGTCAAACATTTGTAAAACTTGATGTTCTAGGCCACAAAGAATATCAGATTCCAAAAGTGGAAACCATATGGGCCCCATTCTCTGATCACGAGGTAATAAAACAGGAGACTAATGCAAAAGGGGGACTGTCTAGAAACAGTCCAAACAAACACATCCCAGAAGCAGACATCAGCATGTCAACAGTCACCTCCAAAGATGCTCCATGTCACAGCTCATTAGGGACACACAGGTTAAAACTGCACCTCCGCCGAGCAGATACAGTTCAGAGGACTGCCAATAGCAAGTTCTGGTGAGGGTGTGGGGAAACTGGAACCCGCACGCACTGCTGGTGGGAAGGCAAAATGGTTCAGCCGCTCCAGGGATCAGTTTGGCAGTTTCTTAAAAGCTACATAGACACTTACCATATGACCCGGAAATTCCCCTACGTATCTATCCAAGAGAATTGAAAACATATGTCCACATGAATCGCGTACCCGAAAGCTCATAGCAGCTTCATCCAAAATAGCCAAATGCCCATCAGCTGGTCAATGGGTAAACAAGTTTTGGTAGGGCCATTCTAGGGATGGCTGCTCAGCAACTAAAAGGAGAGGATTTCTGATGAAAGAAACAACGTGGACACATCTCAGCGTCTTGAGCTCAGTGAAAGAAGCCAGACACAAAAGACTACATATATATATATATACATGCTTTCATTTCTATGAAATTCTAGAAAAGGCAAAATTTACAGACACAGGAAGCAGATCAGTGGCTGCCTGAGCCAGGGGTGGAGGTGGGGGTTGTCTGCAGAAGGCACTTCGGGAGTTTTTTTGGCAGGATGCTCCCCAAACTGGACTGGGAATGTGGTCCTAGAGTCTTTCTTTGCTGTTCTAGGGATTTCCTCCTCCTCTCTCATGGGATGGCCATACAACAGAATGCCTGATGGTCATAAAAAGTGCTGTAGAATTTTTTTTTTCTTGTCCTGGGCAGATAGACATATTAATTTTTTTTAAAGTAGGTTATAAAGCTATATACACAAAATTATTCCATGTTTGTTAACTATGTCCAGAAAAGGCTGGAAATACATTTATCTAATTCTTGCTTATTTTATAAAATAATGTCTGCTCAAGGAATGTGTATGGTTTACATAATGAACAAATAGAAAAAATATTTGTAAGAAAGCTTGGGGACCCTTCACTCTGGTCTTTTCCTTTATCATTTTCTGTATCCTAAAACTTAATTATGGTGGTGGTGGCACAACTATATACATTTTCCAAAACTGATAGAATAGCTGTTTAAAATGGGTGTATTTTGGGACTTCCCTGGTGGTCCAGTGGTTAAGACTCCCAGGTTTCTAATGCTGGGGGCAAGGGTTAGATCCCTGGTCAGGGAACTAAGATCCAACATGTCCTGTGGTGTGGCCACAAAATAAAAAATAAAATAAAATGAGTGTATTTTATTGTATTTAAGCTATGTCCCCCAAAGCAGAAACTTGTGAAACTGGAGAAATCAGAAAGGGTTTGTGGACTATACCAATGTCAATTTCCTGGTTGTGATATTGTGCTATAATTATGCAAGATGTCAACTTTGGGAAAAGCTGGCAATCACCCAAAGCTGGAAGAGGCAATGAAGAGTCCTCCCCTAGAAACTTCAGAGGGGATGTGCCCCTGATGACACTTTGATTTCAGACTTCTGGTGTCTGGAACTGTGAGAGGGTCAATCTCTGTGGTTTTCATTCATGTAGTTAGCCATACTTTCTCATGGCAGCCCTAGGAAACTTGTAGAGAGGACTGTGAGCCCCTGATGGTAGTGACACTGGAATCACTGTGGAGGGGTGGTGAGGCAATGAGAGGTGCCAGACTAGTTGGTAATCTTTTAGGGAAAAAAGTGATAAAGTTATACACTTGGTGGTGTTGTTCAGTTGGTAAGTCGTGTACAACTCTGCAACCCCATAGACTGCAGCACGCCAGGCTTCCCTGTCCTTCATTATCTCCTGGAGTTTGCTCAAATTCATGTCCATTGAGTCAGTGATGATATCTAACCATCTCATCCTCTGCTGCCCTCTTCTCCTTTTGCCTTCAATCTTTCCCAGCATCAAGGTCTTTTCCAATGAGTTGGCTCTTCGCATCAGGTGGCCAAAGTATTGGAGCTACACTAAACTAAAAAAGTATCAGATGGATAAAAGGTTAAATTAAAAAAAGGTAAGGCTATCACAGGTAGAAGAATTCTAGTGATTTCTTCTATCACAGAAGAAAATATAGAAAAGAGAAATTTGTTTACTCATGGGAAGTCTTTTCTAAGCATAATACAAAATCCATTTCCATTAAAGGAAAAAAGCTTGACTGGATTTAGACTTCTATGCACCAGAAAACACCAAGAACAAAGGAAAAAACAAATGACACTCCAAGGATGCATTCTTTTTTTTTTTATTTTTTATTAGTTGGAGGCTAATTACTTTACAATATTGTAGTGGTTTTTGTCATACACTGACATGAATCAGCCATGAATATACATGTATTCCCCATCCCGATCCCCCCTCCCACCTCCCTGTCCACCCAATCCCTCTGGGTCTTCCCAGTGCACCAGGTCCGAGCACTTGTCTCATGCATCAAGGGTGCATTCTTGCCAAAAAGATTTAATCTGAATCTAGTGGAGCACCTGGATCCCGTTCTCAGTTTCAGAAAAGACAGGTAACCTTGGAACAGGTAAAATATCCCTGCAAGGAAGCCATCAGACAAAACCAGGATGTGGTACACTCCACAGACCATTGACTTGGACTTGTTGAAAAGGCATGGCATTAAAATTAAAAAGCTGAATAACTATAAAGATGCATTAAAAAGCAAATGCAGTGCTGAAGTTTGGTTGGGTCTTGGTTTGAAAAAGAAACTTTGAGGATATCTGGGAAAATTTGAACCTTGATTGACAGTTAGGTGATATGGAGAATTTTGTTTCATTTTTTCGGGTGTGATTACCATTTTCCAGCTAGGTAGGAGGTGGTTCTGGTTCTCAAGTGATGTATATTGAGGTATTTAGCGGTGAAATGCCATCTACACCTACAGGTTCTTTTTATATGAATCAGCAAAAACAAATTGACAAAGCAAATGTGGCAAAATGCTGAGAATTTGGTGAAGAGTACCCAGATATTCCTCTGGAGAAGGAAATGGCAACCCACTCCAGTGTTCTTACCTGGAGAATTCCATGGACAGAGGAGCCTGGCAGGCCATAGTCCTTGGGATCGCAGAGTCAGACATGACTTAGTGACTAAACACCACCACCACCACCCAGATATTCATGAGCTCTTCCTTCAGCTTTACTGTATGTTTGAAAAATGAAATAAATGGATGGGGGTGGTTTAGTTGCTAAGTTGTGTCTGATTCTTGGGACCCCATGGACTGTAGCCTGCCATACTCCTCTGTCCATGGGATTCTCCCGGCAAGGATACTGGAGTGGGTTGCCATTTCCTTCTCTTAGGATGTTATTATCCATGCTTTATTCCTTATAGAAATAAAAGAGATACACACTACTGTGTATAAAATAAACAATAAGGACCTATTGTATAGCACAGGGAACTATATTTGGTATCTTGTAATAACTTATAATGGAAAAGAATCTGAAAAAGAAAGTATATATGTATATTTATGTATAACTTAATCAGTTTGCTGTACATCTGACACATTGTAAATCAACTATACTTCAGTTTAAAAAATAGAAATTAAAAAAAAAGAGATCCCAAGAGAAAAATGCAAAAAGAGACATAAAGAAGCAATTCGCAGAAAAGAAATTAAGATGGTAAATACTTGGAAAGATGACCCCATCCCAGGAATAATCAAATAAACGCAAATTAAAGTATCTATTACAATGTCTATTTTCACCCATCAGGTTGTCAACAATTTAAAAAATTGATACTACAGAAGCATTTAACAACTAATGGTGAAGATATAGAGATATAAACCTGCTCAAGAGTGGGTCAACTTCATGTGGGCAGTCTTGGCCATCAGCAGAGACCCCGAAAGGAGGGGAGGAAACTTTGTTCCAGTAGCCGCATTTGAAAAACCAACACATTTTTCCTGATTATAAAAGTAAAACATATTCCACAGAAAATATATGAACACCAGACTTCCCTGGTGGTTCAGTGGCTAGGGCTCCTTGCTCTCAATGTAGGGAGCCTGGATTTGCTACTTGGTCAGGGAACTAGATCCCACATGCTGCAACTAAAACTCAATGCAGCCAAATAAATAAATAAACCCACTGAATAAATATTAAAGATTTAAAAAATACATGCATAGTTAGGATAAATATCACCCAGGAAAGGGCAATGTTAGTATATTTAAATAATTGTTTTTCCTTACTTTGTACATAGATGATATATGGTTTATGATTTTTAGCCGTTCTTCACTTAATGTTATACCATGAGCGTTTCTCCATAAAAACAAAGTTCTTTGCAAACATAACTTTACATGATTGCACAGTTATTGCAGGCTAAATGTCATTATTGATCACTTCCGTGCTAGGGACCGTGACAACACTTTATAGAGGTGATCTTTTTTAATCCTTGTCTCACACTAGTCCAAGAAGCAGGTATTAATAAAATTATTATTCCCACTTTAGCAACTTTAAATTTCCTGTTCTGGCTTGTAGCCCCTTCCTGCATCTTCCGGGTCAGCCTTGAAGCATTGTCTGTTGCTTCCTCTGACCTCTGCTTCCCCCCTCACATCTCCTCCTCTGACTCCCACACTCCTGCCTTCCTCTTTCGCTTATAAAAACCTCTATGATCACATGGGCCCATTGGATAATCTGGGACCATTTCCTACCTCAAGGCCCTTAGCTTTATCACATCTGCACAATCACTTTTGCATTGTAAGGCAGTATATTCACAGCCTAGGGCTTTCAGATGTGGGCATCTCTGGGGGCCATTATTCTACCCACCTCACTTGCCCATATAATACCATATAAGTGATGGAGGCCAGGCTCCTCTTTGCTGACACCCTGTGATCTATTGCATCTCTGCATATTGTTGGCTGGTTAGATTATTTCCAGTTATTTTAACATTGAATAAATAATGCTGTGACAAGCATCCCTGAATAGAAAACATTTTGTAATTTGAATTATTTCTGTATAGTATGTTTTTTGGAGGGAATCTTAGGATCAAAGGGTACAATCATTTCTGTTCTTCTTGATACTGAGGGCTTTCCGAAAAGGTTGGTCACTGCCCACCACCAAAAGCACCATATCAGAGAATTCTAGCTCACACTTTTGTCTTAGAGCTGGAACAGCAAAAAGTGAATCCAACTGGCACAAGTGCCTGGGCAGGGGACTTCTGCTTAAGGGTAGAGGCTGAAAATTTCTGCTCTCAAGTGGGACCTGGCCCATAGATCTCCTTTATTTTGCTCGCACACTTTAAAAAATATGTACATAACTCACCAAGATAAAATTCACCATTTTAAAGTGTTTATCTTTTTAGTCTATTAATAAGGCTGTACAGTCAGGTTAGAGCACTCCCATCATTCCCAAAAGAAACTCTGAATCTATCTCCCTTCTCCTCTCCCGCCAGCCCCTGGAAACCACCAGTCTACCTTCTCTCTATGGAGTTGCCTATTCTAGAATTTCATACAGATGGGATCAGACAGTATGTGGCCTTCTGTGTCTAGCTTCTTTCACTTGAGCATTGTGCTCTCAAGGTTCGTGTTTGGTGTGTGGTGTGTCAGCGTTTCACCTCTGCTTATGGCTGTGAAGGTGGCTTTATTTGAAAAACAGCGTCTTTGAAAAAAGATGATTAAATCAAAGATCTTGAGATGAGATCACCCTGGATTTCATCTGGGCCCTAAATCCTATGTCAGGCGTCCTTATACGAGTGGAAGGAGAGGGAGATTTGAGGCACAGACCCAGGGAGAAGGCTATATGCTGGCAATGTGGAGACTGGAGTGGAGTCTCCCAGCCAAGGATCGCTAGTAAACCCAGAAGCTGGACAAGGCAAGGATGGACTCTCTCTCTCTCAGCCTCCAGTAAAAAAACAACCTGCCAACCTTGGCTTCAGACTCCCGGCATCCAGAGCAATAGGTTTTTGCTGTGTCAAGCCCTCCAGATTGTGGTAATTTGTTAACAACAGTCCTAGGAAACGAACACGGCTTGTGTGAGAGCCTTTCAGTGCTAAACCCAGGAGAATCTGGCACAGAGAAGGCTTGGTCAATCTGACACTGGAAGTACCCGTCATGTGTCTAATTTTTTTTAATTAAAAATAATCTTGCCATTTAAAAAAGAAGGTTTATTTAGATATTTTTGGCTGTGCTGGGTCTTTGTTTGCTGTGCGGGATTTTTCTCTGGTTGCAGAGAGTGGGGGCTACTCTCGAGTTGTGGTGTATGGGCTTCTCAATGTGGTGGCTTCGCTTGTGGAGCACAGGCTCTAGGGTGCGTGGGCTTCAGTTTTTGGGCTCAGTAGTTGCGGCTCCTGGGATCCAGAACACAGGCTCATTAGTTATGGCACCCGGGCCTAGCTGCTCCGCAGCATGTGGGATCCTCCCAGACCAGGGATCGAATTCATGTCTCCTGCCTCTGTTAGGTGGATTCTTTACCAATAAGCCACCAGGGAAGCCCTAAAATTTTTTAAAATTTATTTTTTACTATGACATATTCTTTCTTTGTTTTTATTTATTTATTGGCCACACCACATAGCATGTGGGATCTTAGTTCCTCAACCAGGGATTGAACCCATGTCCCCAGCAGTGGAACCTGTGTCCCCTGCATTGGAAAGCAGATTCTTAACCATTGGACCACCAGGGAAGTCCTCCCACCATGTTTTTTTAAACTGAAGTCAAAACACATGAGACAGCTCTGGCTCAGATGGCATGTTGAACTTCTCTTACTTAGATCAGGACGGTCATGCTTCTACATCTCAGCTCCTCCTTCTGTCTGTCTCTCTGGTGTCCAGCTTTTGGTAGCATAGGTTGGCCATGGCTTCCAGGGAGTAGGAATGGGCAGGGGGAGCCTGTGGTCCCCTCAGCAGCCCTGTGTGTCTTTGGGAGTATGCAATCCCACCGCATCTCAGCTTCCCTCCTTTGAAAAAAAGGAGATACTTCCTGCCTGGGTTATATAGATGATCTGGCTTCCAGCTGAAAGATGCAGCAGATGACAAAGTGCCAAGTGGTCCTCACCTTCCCGGGGCTTGTTTCTGAGCGGAGAGACACTGGTGGTTTCGCTTAGGAGTGAAACAGCCAACATCTGGTGGCAGCCGGAGCCCAGAAACCCTGTACTGGGAAGAGAGCTGAGCTTCCTTTTTCCTATTTCCTCCTGTATCAGATCAGCAGACCCACTGATCATCTAACCAGTGAGACAGCCTGAGAGAAAGGAAGAGCTCTACACTTCCCACCACCTAGACCCGATCTTCTTGATCGTCCACACAGGTGCCCAGGGAGCTTCTCCCGGGCTCCTCCGGGACTGATTTTGCAGTTGTAAAGAACAGCCAGGAAAATCACTTTGATCTTAACACAGCTGGGGTCTCTTCTGGATTCATCCTGAGCTCTCCTGTCCTTCCAACTGTAGTGGATCACCGGAAACCTCCTCCGACGTCCTGGAAGCCTCCCAGGAACCCCCCAGAGCCGTTTTCCTCCGTCTCCAGCAATGCAGTGGCTGAGGCCTGCCCCTGGACGAGGCCTCTGGAAGAACACAAGCAAGAATTCCTTTTGATCTCACAGTTTCTCAAGTGCAAGTATTTAGAAATGACTCTTGCCCTGAAGCTGGTGGCCAAGTGCCAGGAGGGCAGGCTAGATGGAGGAGTGGGGCAGGCTGGGGAGTGGTGCGGATCCTCCAAGGCCGGGCACAGAGGAGGGAACCAGTTTGCACGTCGGGGGCCGGGGTGGGGGCAGGAGGCAGAGGCTGCAGGAGCTCTACTCAGGAGTCTGGTCTTCCATTTTCCTTTCATACTGTATTGTCCATATACATAAAAGTAATATGTGCTCACTCTGAAAGAGGTACTTCTATTTTGTGTCTTGAATAATACACTTAAGAGATTTTAAAATGTGTTTTTATATATTGTGTTTTCTGTATATATGTGCAAGTAATACATGCTCATGGTAAAACTATATCTATGGCTTGTCTTTTTGAATATTTTTAATATATTGTGGTTTTTGTGCATGGAAAGTAACATATGCTCACTAGTATGAGCTAGAATAGCAAAAATAACTTGTAAAATTGAGATATAACTTACAAATCCTAAGTACAGATCTTAAGAGTACAGATCTTAAGAAATTGCTCAGTATATTTTCACATTATATATGTATCTATGTAATTATCACTCAGATAGAGGATACCATGGCAAAGGCTCCCTTGGACCCCTCCAAACAGGTCACCTCTATTCCAACTTCTAACACCATAGATTAAAAAAAAAAAAATTACTTATTTAGGCTGCTCTTTGCAGCATGAGCTTAGTTCCTTAGGGATCGAACTTGTGCCCCCGAAGTAGAAGCTCAGAGTCTTAGCTCCTGGACTACCAGGGATTCCCTGTCTGGCTTATTTCACTCAGCATTAGCCTGCAAGGTTCAGATAGTGAAAGTCGCTCAGTTGTGTCCAACTGTTTGCAACCCAGGCCAGAATACTGGAGTGAGTAGCCGTTCCCTTCTCCAGGGGATCTTCCCAACCCAGGGATGGAACCCAGGTCTCCCGCATTGCAGGCGGATTCTT
The DNA here is from genome assembly GCF_023699985.2 of Odocoileus virginianus. NCBI lineage: Eukaryota > Metazoa > Chordata > Mammalia > Artiodactyla > Cervidae > Odocoileus > Odocoileus virginianus. Next base: position 50,001,314 of record NC_069690.1, read on the forward strand.
TACCAGCTGAGCCACAAGGGAAGCCCTACATTTTGATAGATGAAGCCAAATTGGTCTTCCAGAAACTTTCATCAATGCCCACGCACACCAACATTAGGTGAAAATGCTTTTATTTAACTTTAAAATAGATGCCTCCTCCCACCCCCTGCCACCCGCCAATGGCATCTCACTTTGCTTTGTGTTGCTTTAGTTGGGAAGTTAAGTACCTTCTCTGGGATTCACTGACCTTTGATATGCTTTAGAAAATTCTTTCTTTGTTTTTGATTGTGTTGGGTCTTCGTTGCTGTGCAGGCTTTTCTCTGGTTGCAGCGAGCAGGGGGACTGCTCTCTAGTTGTGTGAAGGCTTCTCCTTGTGGTGGTTTCTCTCGTTGCAGAGCATGGGCTCTAGAGTGTGCAGCCTCAGTAGTTGTGGCTCCTGGGCTCTAGGGCACAGGCTCACTAGCTGTGGTGCACCGGCTCAGTTGCCCCATGGCATCTGGGATCTTCCTGCACCAGGGATTGAACCTGTGTCTCCTGCATTGGCAGGTGAATTCTTTACCCCTGAACCACTATGGAAGCCCGATGTACTTCTTTTTTGAGTATTGTCTAAAAATTTTATTAAAATCCTTTCTGTCATTCATCTTTTTAAAATTATATTTGTAAATTCTCTTCGTATATTGCAGAAAGACCCTGTATTTGAAAGGCATGGAAAGGAAATAAGTTTATACCTACAGCAAAACAGAGGTGGTTCCACTGATGTTAGCTTTTTCTTTTTGCTGCTTGGACTGGGGATCAAACCTGTGCCCCCTGCTGTGGAAGCGCAGAGACCTAACCACTGGACAACCAGGGAATTCCCTCTGGTGTTAGTTTTGAAACTCAACTGTCCAACCACAGTCTTCATCTTTTTTTTTTTTTAATGTCTCTGCTTTTTATTTATTTATTTTTTTCCCAATTATTTTTATTAGTTGGAGGCTAATTACTTTACAATATTGTAGTGGTTTTTGCCATACATTGACATGAATCAGCCATGGATTTACATGTGTTCCCCATCCCGATCCCCCCTCCCACCTCCCTCCCCATCCCATCCCTCTGGGTCTTCCCAGTGCACTAGCCCTGAGCACTTGTCTCATGCATCCAACCTGGACTGGTGATCTGTTTCACACTTGATAATATACATGTTTCACTGCTGTTCTCTCAAAATCATCCCACCCTCACCTTCTCCCATAGAGTCCAAAAGTCTGTTCTATACATCTGTGTCTCTTTTTCTGTCTTGCATATAGGGTTATGGTTACCATCTTTCTAAATTCCATATATATGCGTTAGTATACTATATTGGTGTTTATCTTTCTGGCTTACTTCACTCTGTATAGTAGGCTCCAGTTTTATCCATCTCATTAGAACTGATTCAAATGTATTCTTTTTAATGGCCGAGTAATATTCCATTGTGTATACATACCACAGCTTTCTTATCCATTTGTCTGCGGATAGGCATCTAGGTTGCTTCCATGTCCTGGCTATTATAAACAGTGCTGCAATGAACATTGGGGTACACGTGTCTCTTTCAGATCTGGTTTCCTTGGTGTGTATGCCCAGGAGTGGGATTGCTGGGTCATACGGCAGTTCTATTTCCAGTTTTTTAAGGAATCTCCACACTGTTCTCCATAGAGGCTGTACTAGTTTGCATTCCCACCAACAGTGTAAGAGGGTTCCCTTTTCTCCACACCCTCTCCAGCATTTATTGCTTGTAGACTTTTGGATAGCAGCCATTCTGACTGGCATGTAATGGTACCTCATTGCGGTTTTGATTTGCATTTCTCTGATAATGAGTGATGTTGAGCATCTTTTCATGTGTTTGCTAGCCATCTGTATGTCTTCCTTGGAGAAATGTCTGTTTAGATCTTTGGCCCACTTTTTTTATTACAACCACACTCTTCTTTTGCTTGTATATTATACCTTGATCACACAGTATCAAAATGAGGAGTTTAAGTTTGATTTTGGTAAGTGCTTTGGAATAAAATAAACCCAGAACTGGGAGGCACCATTAATTCTCCATTTTGACGGCATGCTTTCCTTCTGAGCCTACACTGGGCCTCAGAATCCTTCCTAACACAAAGCTCCACGTGGCCTGTGGTGACTTGAGTTGGCATGAATTGAAACCTCTGTACCTCCACGATGGAATGACTCCTGGAAGTTTCCTGAATGTAGTGATTCACAGTAGAGGTGGGATGGAGGAGCTATCGGGGTTTTTACTGGTTTCATCAGGCTGAGGGCAGGACGATAGAGCTCCAGGCTGAGACTGGAGGGATTCTGCGCAGAAGATCTTGCATGGCCATAGTAGGTTCTCACTGAACAGTTGATGAAATGTTGGTGATGAGGTCGTGTCTGGATTTTGCAGGTGAGGAGAGGGAGAAGGGGATATTGGTGGCCCAGGGGGTTTCAAGATAAATGTAAAAGATCCAGTTTTGGAACAAGAGGTGCATTGACTGTGTTTGTCTTTGTTCATGCTTGTTGCCCCCACAGGTGAGTTCCCAGAACTGGAGGGAAGGAAGCCTGGACGGCAGTGGGGGACAGCTCCTACTTCCCTTTTCCAAAGTCTTTGCTGTCCTTGTTGTAGGCTGGGCTGGCCGTGTCTCGAGTGTCAAAGGTGGACTTTTTAAGCGCCTTGTGTTTCAGGCTGGAGATCTTGGGAAAGAAAATGTATTTGGGCATTTTGCCTATTCCTTTTCCTGCACAGAGAAGCCTCCCCCATCTGCCTCCAGGTGGCTTTGCAATTTAAACTTGAAAATGCTGAAGTCTTTTCCCACAGCCACTTTGGGATGACTTCGTTACTTTCCACATCCTCCCAATTAGTTCTCTGGCTTCATGTATCCCTCAACAGCCTTTCTCATTCCACTGCGAAATGAAATGCTCTTATGCAATCTGAGGGAAATGTTTTAACATCTAGATCACCACAGGTACCCTGTCTGGGCTTCTTCGTGGAGCTAAGTGGATGGTGTTAGGTACCTTGAAAGTACCTCCTTATCAACCCAGCCCTCTGTGTATGCGTGCGCGTGCACGCGTGTGTACAGGCTCACACAATTCTCTGAATATGCAATCCCTTTGTATCATGTATACTACAGACGTTGCGCTGAAAAACCAAAACTTCAAATGACATATGTTAAACCTACTTGGAGATAGGTGGTAGGCCGAGTGCCAGCGAACACCTGGCAATCAGGGTTGCTGCTGTCAAGGAACTTCGCTCAGTTTCTGGCCTGGCAGTCAGTGGGCTTCATTTGGCACCCACACATGATGGGTGCATGTGTGCTGAGTTGGTCAGTCATGTCTGACTCTTTGCAGCCCTGTAGATTGTACCCTGCCAGGCTCCTCTGTCCATGGCATTCTCCGGCAAGAATACTGGAGTGGGTTGCCATTCTTTTCTCCAGGGGACCTTCCAGACCCAGGGATTGAACCAGGGTCTCCTGCTTTGCAGTCTGATACTTTACCATCTGAGCCACCAGGGAAGCCCATACTGGTAGTATGAGACCTTTAACTTTACTACTTGTCCTGTGATGTGTGGCCCATGCTTCATCCAAGCTGGGTCTTTTCAATAATTTTAAAAGTTTAGTAAGATGTACATAACATGAAATTTACCCTTTGAACCGTTTCCCCCCTTTTAACTATTTCTAAGTGGACGATTCTGTGGCCTTTAAGCACATTTACATCACTATGTGACCATCACCACCATCCATCTCTGGAATGTTTTCATCTTCCCAAACTGAAACTGTGCCCATTAAATACTAACTCCCCATCCTTCTCCTCCAGCCCCTGGCACCCACCATCTACTGTGATCTGACTCCTGGAGGTCGCTCACAGGAGCAAAATCAGAATATTTGTCCTTCTGTGACTGGCTGATTTCACTGAGCATCATGTCCTCAGGGTTCATCCACATTGTAGTAGGTGTCAGCATTTCCTTCCTTTTTAGGGATAAGTAATATTCCATTGTACGGATAGAGCACATTGTGTTTATCCATTCATCCATTGAGGATACTTGGGTTGCCTCCACCCCTTGACTTTAGAGATAGTGCTTCTGTGATCATGGGGGTACAAACTGCAAACAGGACTTTTTCATATGTGGAATTAATTGTCAACATTTAATAATTGGGAGATTTCACCCCCAGAACATCTGCTGTCCAGTTTCTTGTGAAAAACAAGGTGATCTGGCCAAACTGGCCTGCCGTCCTGAGTGTCAGGCACTGCAGAGGAGGTGGGAACGGCTCTTGATTCTGGGATGATATCATCCAGAGACTGAGTCCAGACGCTGACTGCTGTATGTTACTGGGCTTATGCTGTTGTTTTTCTGATAGTCGAGTTACGAAGAAAGCAAAATATTTCCATTACTTGTGTCTCTATCAAAAGTGGAAAATAAAAAGCAGCTGGAGAGGTCTCCATGTTCTGGGGAAAGAGGACTATTCCTACTTATCAAACATATGGATGGGGTAGATATGTGGGCAAAGAGCCCAGAGGATTCGTTTCATGTTATGAAATAAGCTAGCCCCTTCACCCATTTCAGGTCCCTGCTGGGCATGCCAGCTGATCTCTGGCTGGGGTTTTAGGAGTGTATAGCTCTGTCCCTATTAATGGGTTGGTAATCCCTCTGGACAACCATACCTAGTCACCTCCAAGGCAAAGTTATTAGATGTATAAAGTAAGCAGGTCGAAAGACGTGTTCTAAGTCCTAACCCTTGGTACCGCTGAACATGAGCTTTAATGGAAAAAGAGTGTTTGCAGATGTGATTAAGGATCTGGCGAGGAGAGGAGGTTATCCTGGATGAACCAAGTGGGCCCAAAGTCCAATGACAAGTGTCCTTATAAGAGACAAAAGAGGAGAGACGCGGACGGAAGGGAAGGTCACGTGATGATGGAGGCAGAGACTGGAGTGAGTGGCCACAAGCCCAAAAATGCTGGCAGCAGGAGCTGGAAGAGGCAAAGGAGCCGTCTGTCCCAGAGACTTCAGAGGCAGCCCTGCCGACACCTGGATGTCAGACGTTTGGCCTCCAGAATTGTGAGAGAATAAATGTGGGTTGTTTGAAGCCATTCAGTTTGCTATGCTTTGTTACAGCCACCATGGAAAACCCAGGTAGCTGGATTGTCTCTGTGGGTGAAAGGGAGCTTACTCATCAGTAATTTCAAGATACAGTTGAAGGACTTCCCTGGTAGTCCAGTGGCTAAGACTCCACAGTCCAATGCAGGGGGCCCAGGTTCGATCCTCAGTCAGGGAACTCGATCTCATTGCTGCAACTAAGAGTTCAAATGCTGCAACTAAAACTAGTGGGAAGCTGCTATATAACACAGGGAACCCAGCAGGTGCTCTGTGATGACCTAGAGGGGTGGGATGGGAGCGGGGAGAGAGGCTAAAGAGGGAGAGAATATATATATATATATATATATATATAAAATTATGACTGATTTGAGTTGTTGTAGGGCAGAAACCAACACAATATTGTAAAGCACTTAACCTCCAATTAAAAAAATCAGATTTTGCATGCTACAACGAAGATTGAAGATCCCGCATGCCCCACCTAAGACCCAGAGCAGCCAAATCAATAAGGTAATTAATTAACTTAAAAAGATACAGTTGAAGATACAAAATACAGAAATGTTTTTGGCTTCACACTGGCCTTTGTGGTCAGAATAGCAGGAGAGTCAGGGTCTGGTTGGTCTATGTAGCTTGCACTCCCTAAAGTGCCAAAACCACAGAGAACTCCATTTTAAAAAGAAGAAACTTGGCATGTAGATGTGATGATTTGCCCAGGGTCTCATACATAACTAGTGGCAAAACTCGAGGCAGAGCAGAACCAAAGAGAAAGTGAAAGGTGGGCGATGACTGATGCTTCTCATCCAGGCGAGTGGTGGCAGGACCCTCGCTTTGTGTTTTATCTTAAAAAGCAATTATTAGGCCCAAATATTAAAAGCATCCCTCTACTGTTGGAACTTGTGGCTCTTTAGAAAGGATGAACATCCTTCCCTGTGCTTGCTTACCGGTGCTTTAAATTTCTTTGCAGAATTTATTTACCCACGTTTCATAGGAGAAAAGCAAACCTCTTTTGAAAATGATGTAAACAGAAAATGTCAGTTGTCTAATAAAGTCTGAAGAGTAGTCATGGTAAGAAATGAATGACCAGAGCCTTTCCCAGGCAGATCCTCCCGTAGGGGAGGATGGAGAGATGAGCGTGCTGTAAAGACATGGCGTCTTTCCTGTTGCCTGGGCTGGATGTTTATAAATTATGTGCTGTTGCCCCTGACCTGTTTCTTTAGCTGAAGTTTCCATGTAAAACATTGGATTTCCAGAGGGGTTTTCTCTGTGGTGTGGTTTGTTCAAAAAGGTTGGCTCTTGTATTTTTTCTCCAGAATGACTTTCTCCCCAGGAACTGCCGGTGAAAAGAACCACTTCCCCAATTAATTCCAGATGTGGAATACATCAACCTGCATCTTTTCAAAATATTCACAAGCTTTTAAAAAAAATTAATTAGCTTTTTTTTTTGGTTGCGCTGGATCTTCTTTGCTGCACGCCAGCTTTCTCTAGTTGCGGCGAATGGGGGTTACTTTTCCCCGCGGTGCCCAGGCTTCTCATTGTGATGGCTTCTCTTGTTGCCGAGCACAGGCTCTAGGCACACAGGCTTCGGTGGTGGCAGCACGCGGGCTCTAAAGCGCGGAGTTCCCTGCATCGGCAGGCGGATTCTTATCCTCTGTACCACCAGGGAAGACCAAGCTGCATTTTTTATTAACGGTGGGAGTATTTAAGTTGTACTCTGTTTAAAAAAACAAAAAGCAGTCTGATGACGGCTTGATTATGATGATTGAAAAACGTCATTTTCCATGTTGAACCACCAGGCATCAATTCACCTGGGGGGATTTGGCTGACACCCTACAGCTGGAACCCAGAACAGCCTCAAGTAGGAATTCCCAGGGGCTCCTTGGAGCATCCTTATCCACCGTCCCTGAGCTTCTTTCACAGAGCAACCAGGGCTATAGCCAGGTTCTGGTGGGAGTTGGGTAGACTTCTTCAGGGTGGGGACACCCCAAGCTGTTCTTCCTGGCTCCCCCATGGGTGCTTGCAGCGACACTTATTTTATTAGCCAAGCAGGACACTGGGACAGTGGTAAGCCAGCTAAGCAAACTGGATCCTCTGTTTAGACCTCATGGCCTGAAACATGAACAATGTGCAGTCTCTGTGCTTTTTTTTCTTTTTTGGTGGAGCCCCAGAATAATTTTGTTTCCTAAAATAAATATAACATAAAACATATCATTTTAACTATCTTAAGTGTATAAATCAGTGACATTTAATGCATTCACAGTGTTGTGTAACCATCACCACTATTTAGTCCCAAAACATTTTCATCACCCCAAGAGGGAACTTGCACTCATGAAGCAGTCACCCCTCCCGATTTCTCCTTCCCCTCAGTCCCTGGCAACCACAAACTCCTTTCTGTCTCCAAGGATGTGCCTCTCCTGGACATTTCATATAAATGGAATCAGGTAACATGTGGTCTTTTGTGTCTGGCTTCTTCTACTTACCATGTTCTGAAGGTTCACCTGTGTTCTCGCGTGTGTCAGTGCTTCACTCCTTCGTGTGGCTCAGTACAATTTCACTGTAAGGCTACATCGAATTTCATTTATGTTCTTCTGTTGATGGGTATGTGAGCTGTTTTCACCTTTTGAAGACTGTCAAGAATGCTGTTCTGAACATTTGTGTACAAGTGTTATGTTCGAACGTTTGTTTTCAATTCTTTGGGGGTATATACCCAGGAGTGGAATTGCTTTGGTAATTCTGTCTTTGACTTCTTGAGGACCCAGTAAACTTCCACAGTGGCTGCGCCATTTTACATTCCTACCAGCAATATATGAGGGTTTCAACTTTTCCACATCCTTACTAACATTTCTTATTTTCCTTTTTTTTTTTTTTAAAAAAAATGACAGTCATCCTATGGGGAGAAGAGGTGTCTCGGTGTGGTTTCGATTTGATTTCTGTGATGATGGTGATGTCGAGTGTCTCTCCTTGTGCTCCTCAGTCATTTGCTGAGGCTCCCTTGCACTTTACCAATACTCTGTGCAACAGCAGACAAATCTGTCCAGAAGGGAGTTGAACTGGGTGAATGGCCTTTAAACTACTTTGTCCACATAACTCCTAAAAGAACTTGGTAACGTCATGCCCCTGTGGTACCTTTTTATTAGGTTGGTAGCTCTTGTTCTTCATCATGAGGTTTGTTAAAGTTGCAAAGGGTGTGATTTCTGGTGTATTGTCAATTTTGATTCTAAAACAGTTCCTCACTCTAGAGAAGCAGAACCTGACATTTTGTCTTGTTTCCAAGATCATGGAGCAAGTCATGTTCCTTTGCCAAAAACAAACCAACCCAGCAAGCAACTTCTCACCTTAAGATAAAAATCATAGTATCCAAATGATCACACCTTGCCTATTTCCTGTGAACCTCTACTCTATTCGATAATAACAATATTTTTAGCCCTGACCTTTGCTCTTCCTGTCACGTGTCCTGATGTTTAGGATTAGCAATACCACATGAGAAAGCAGTTGTTGGCCCACTCAGGACAGACACATGTAAATTTGGTGACCTTGGTTTTCTTGTGATTTTTCCCCTTTTTAAATACTTGATGGCTCTTTGGATTTGGTGAGCTGGTACTTCTGAAGTCTGCCTTTTCTTTAATCTTTGCAAGAAAACTTTCTTTTTCTAAACGCATCTGCCGCCGGATTCCTTGGGCGATTCTTTTAAACATATCAAACAAAATGTAATTTAGGTAGCAGTGTGGCGTCATGATACCAAAGTTATGGGCAAATTCTCCTTGGTTCTTTTCTCCTCCACTTTTGACTTCTTCCACTGAATTTTATTTTAATAAAAGCATTTTTATGTTTGACAGTAATTCACTAATCACTCAAGCATAGGTCTCTGCAACAAAAACATGCATAATTTAAATTTAAAATATTTTATTTCCTGTGACTCTAAGACTCAGTATTAAAAATTACTCTGGATTGAGTGATTTATACAATTAATCGACTCCTCAAACCAACCAAAATATATTAAACTTGTGGTATGTATTTGTGATATACATATAAAAATTAGTTGCTGGACTACATCTCTTAATGAGATGAACGGGGCTGTATGTTTTCAAATGGTTCATGTGTTGTTGGATGAATATTACTTATTATCTCAGATGTAGTTCAGAATCAATTCCATCCCTGTTTTTTATTTTTATTGGTCTAGACCGTGAGAAAACTTGTTCATATAAAATTTATACATGGTAACGGGATAGTTTTATTTTTGAACTTCTTGGAGATTGAAGCCAAAAGTCATAGTGATTTATCATAAAAATATAACAGGACAAAAATGACTAGATTAAATTCTCCTCCCGATGTTAAAGACTCCGGGTTTTAGCGACTTGCTGTCTTGGCAGTGGGGTTGTGCGAGTGGCCTGGGTCTCTCTCCTGCCGGGAGATTCACCACCTTCCTTCTCCTCTTGCCTTGTGGGATGGAAGGAAGGACAGCCTCCGGAGGTGTGACGGGGTGACGAGGCGGCGTCCCTGTACTGGTGGTGGTGGCGGACCCCAGGCTTAGCCTCTGGCAAGCTCTCCCTGGAAACGCGCCCCCGGGCGGCCAGACCCAGACAGCCTCAGACCCGACCGCTGCGCTTTGGCTGTTAGGAGATGCGGGGGCCAGGGCGCTCCGGGCGGGTTCGGGTGCGGGGTCGCCGCGCAGACCGTCCCACCTGGGGTGCGCGCCCCAGGGTGCTGCTCTGCCCCTGAAGTGATCCTTCAAGGTCGAACTGCAGAGAGAGTCAAGGAACTCGCTGCCCACCGATCACAAAGGAGAGGGGCGCACCAGCTTGCTGCGCGTGCGCGGTCAAGGGTGCTACCCGGCCGCGGGCTGTACATGCGGGCAGCGGGGGTAGGGGGCGCCTGTTGGGAGCGCGTATCCTCTGATGTTCGGGCCCCGAGCGAGTGTGGGATGTGTGTGTTCGCTCGCGCGCGCGCGTGTGTATGTTGTACGTGTGTATGCGTATGTAGCTGGGATGTGGAGTAAGATGGTGTTTTGTATGAGGTGCATGCAGTGTGCTCAACACTTATGGAGTGTGTCTGCGTGTGTGTGGCGTGCTTTGTGTGTATGTGGGGTGTGTGGAGAGGGTGGGGTATGTTACATGCGGCTGCGGGTGAGATGAGTGTGGAGCGCCGCAGTTGCTTGTGATAGTGTACAGCGAGCATTTGCAGCGCTCCGGGTTCGCGTCCCGTCTGGTTTGGGCTGCGCTCCCAGCTTGGGGCTCAGCGGATCTCCGCTTGCCGCTCGCAGGACCACCAGCTCCCGCTGGACCAAGTGCGGCAGATAACCATGGCAACAGATGCTCCCGCGGCGGAGGTGGGCGTGGGGCGGGTAGGGGAGGCATCTGATGAGGCTCCCAGGCTGGGTACTGGACTCGCCGCCTCCTCGGTTCCCCGGCATGCCTGGGGGACCCGGGGTCCTCACTTGGGCGCTCGGCAGGCCTGGGGCGGGGCCCAAAGGATTCCTGCTGTCTCACCTCCTAGCGAGTTCTGTTCACAAAGCCCTTGCTGCTTCCAGGTGTGAAGGCGCAGCAAGTCTTTGGCGCTTCGAATCCTGCTCAGGGGAGACACCCCCGCGTTCTAAAGGTGGCCGGGAGCCTCGCAAGCAGTTATCGGGTTTTATGACCGGCAGGTGTTCTTGTTGGGTCCCAGGACAAATGAAAAAACCTGGGAGGGGCTGAAGGGAGTTTCGCACAGGCGTCTCTTCAGCAGAGAGGGGAGCAGCTCACAGGTTCTGGAAAGCAGACTTCACTCCCATCCAGTAGAGACTTTGTGGGAAAAGACTGGCCAGGCCTACCAGCTTTGATATACCTGTGCTCCCCTCCCACCTCTGTTCAGAGCCAGCCGGTGGGAGATGCCACCTCAGTTCTTATCCTGTGTAACGGGAGGAGGTTGGTCTATATCACTTTTCATTCATTCATTCATTCATAACCTTTATCTAGTGCAAAGAGCTCAAGTGTAGTGCCAGGGCCAGCAGTATCAGAATCACCTGGGAACTAGAGAGAAATGTAAATTCTCAGGCCCATTTCCAGACCTACCAATGTGAGAAGCACTGATCTGCGGTGACCCTTGTGCTAAACATGGGGCTACATGACCCCTCCCATCATGGGATTCTAAAACAAACCTAGTGGGGAAAGTTCTAGCTCTTTTTTCTGAACATCCTGTGTTTTGCTTGGGGATCCATCTAAAACTAGATGAAGCATAAATACTTCTTGGCCACATCCCCAAGGCTGGTCTGAGTAGAAGGCTGGTCTGGCTATTTCAGAGAAGGAGGAGTAGAAGTTGGAGTAAGAGGAGGTTCTGAATTCCTCTCCACTTCAGAAGCTGCTTGAGAAAGACTTCAAGGGGTGTTGAGGAGCCCAAGAGCGCCGCCTCCTGGTGACAGCGTGCAGGACAGACTCTAAAGAATGGGGCTTCTTGACAAAGGGGGCTTTCAGTGTCCCAATCATACACCCAGCCAGGCATGAACTACCCGGTCATTACTCGGGAACGTTTCATCCATTACTGCCAGCAGCTGGACTGGCCAAATTCAACAAAGGCTCTGAGAAAACAGGAAGTCGTGTGTGGCTGATATGTAAGAGAGTCCCCAGTCATGTCCACGTGGCTCGAGAATGCAGTGCATGGCTTTGTTTCAGCTGGGGTTTTCTCCAGACCCTTTTAGTCAGGCTAATAGTAAAATGAACTTTGTACAGAGAACTGCAACATTAGTTTTCCATGGTGTCCTGAACTCCTCTGATAGGTCCTGAGAAGGGTGCAGGGCATGGTGGAAATCCAGTGTACTTCTGTGGAGGGGTTGGGGGGCAGACTTTGGACACTGGCCTTGGGGAGGCTGAGAGCTACCCTCCAGAAACATCCTGGGCTGGCCACGCTGTGGGAAGGGAGGGGTTTTAGAAGGGAGGGTCGTGGACAACTAGTGTGGTTATCCTGACTCTGGAAAACCTCCTTTATTATTTTTGTTTTGTTGTGTCTACCAGTCAACATTTTTCTTTAAATCAACTCATTTTTTTCACTTAAGTTACTTTTAAAAGGAAAAAACTTAGAAAATAACAGAACACAAATGGAAAATCAGTAGCATTCACCCAAGCTGAAGGTGATCATAAAAACAAATATAAGGCAGATATCTCTCTTTTTCTTTTCTGTTTGAAAAAGCTGATCGAGAGTGATTCTCAGATATCTGTTGGCTCATCCCTAGAAAGTAGGCTAGTCTGGCCATGGTCGTTGTGGGCTCTTGGTGAAAGCTTGGGTGTCTCTTAGAGACGGGGGTCATGGTGGTTATGCTGACATGTGTGAGCGCTCACTGCTCCATGTACATGGATGCAAAGGGATACCTCACCCACTGGTTTCCTCCAGCCTGATTTGGGCCTGTCCAGATTCAGAAGCCAGTGTGGGCGGCCAGGAGGGCCTGGGTATCCCAGTAGGGCTGCGGGCGGTGGGGGTGGGGCAGTCCTTCCAGGACAACTATGGGATGCAGGGCCAGGGAGCCGCAGGGCCTTGCTGGTCAGGCAGGACTCCAGCTCCAGGCTGGTACTTAGGCAGCTGTGGAGGGCAGGTTGGGATTGATCCTGCAGATGGAGATGGGGCTCAAGCTGCAGATAGAAGTAAGAGGCCCGGGGAAGGGAAAGGAGGGATTCCTAGACAGGGAATAGACAGATCCTGACAAACCAGTCCTTCAAAGAATGTGTCTGTCATTGTTATAGCTGGATTTATACGCAAGAGCTGAATTTGACAACTTTAGCATCGCCCATAGTAGGGTTTTAATTATCCCTGTGGCTACTATCTAAGAACCACCTGTCTCGGTGCTTCATCCTGGGGTAATCTCAGAGACATGGACACTCCTTATTATCCAATTTTTCCAAATGAGGAAACTGAGGCTGGGGGAGGTAAACTACTCCCCTCAGGCCATGGGGACAGACTGGAGCAGTACTTGGTCTGACTCCAAAGTCTATGCTCTTGAAAGCCGTTGTGAGTGCACAGTCCTTGAAGTGGCTCAGTACTGACAGTGTCCAAGGCACTAGGGGGTGGACATGGCCCCCTGCTCCTGGCCTGGCCACCCAGGTCCCCTCTGAAGCCAGTCAATATTCACCTTTTCTTGAAACTTCTCCAAGGATAAGTCTTATGTGTAGATTTACCCCCCCACCCCCCCCACCCCCAATGGCATTCTACCATTTGCAGCATTTTCTTTTTAGCTGAGCTATGTGGCAAAGAGTTCTGGTTTCCTATCAGTTCTCATCCCCCCCTTTGCTTTTTAATGGGGAGCCCAGCCTTTACCAGCTTTTGCTGGTAGTCCAACCAGGGCCCGTTCCCAGCAAGAATGGGTAGGTTCCCCTGTGTTTGTCAGCCTCCTAAGAAACTGGGAGTTTATTATAACCTGGATCCAAGTGGGAAGACTATAAGAAACCAGCAGGCTTTAGAATAAATAGTTGCACCCACATTGGTCACTGTGTTTTGGTAACAGCCAGTGGGGTCCTTTATTCCCATCTGTGCTTTCTGCCTGGCGGTGCACTCCTAGTGGCCTGTGGGCAGGACCTGGTCTTGGAGATGGAGATGGCCCCTCAGCTGGAGGCGTGCGGACTCAGGGCTGGGAGCTCCAGGGCAGAGCCTCCTCATCGCCCACTGGAGCTGGAGTTTGGGGTCTAAGTGTTTGAGGCTTCGGTCCTAGTACAACCACCACCAAGCCTGCTGCACCTTCCCAAGAGGGCACTTGGGTACCCCCTCCCCATCAGCGTGCACTCGGTGACCGCCCTTCCCCATCCCTGCCCCCCCCAACCCCTGTCCCCTGCTGTCATGGGGGTGGTTCTGCTTTGAGAGGAGAGGAGGAGGTGGAAAGGGGGGTTGAAGGAGAAGGAGAGGGAGGGAAGGAATAGGGGCATCTTGGGAGTCTGGGGGCTGTGGGCCAGTGAACCAGATTATGCCCCCAGAGATCTAAACCTGGGCAGGGGTCAGATTGCTAGCATGATGATGGCAAGATTGCTTGGCCATGATGATGGCCAAGCCTGGGCTGGGGCTGTGGGGACACAGAGCATGTAGGCCTGGTCCCATGTCTACTGAAGAGACAGGCCCATCTGTATTCAGTAGATCATCACAGCAGGAGTAGGCTCAGATCCTGTCTGCAGCTTCTGGAGGCTTCCTGGAAGAGATGGGCCTGGAAGGACAGGTGTGTGTTGGGTTGGGAAGAAGAGATGGGGCAGGGGAAGGGGGAGGAGATGGAGCAGACAGGCCTGGAGGGAGGGAGTAGAGGGTATTTGGGTGGGGGCATGGACAAGTGCATGGAGGCACCCGTGTCAAGTGGAGACTGAGGAGGGCCCCATGGGAATTCCTGACCCTCATCTGGACCTGGGAGGGCAGAGGGTGAGTGCAGGTAGGGGCACGGGGGTGCATAATGACTCCAACTTCCTCACATCTCCACCTCCTGGGCCTCTGATCCTTGAGCAGTGGGTGTTATGCGACCTTGACCAGGAGAGTTGCAGCCACCAGCAGTCCCAACACCAAGGGAGGCCAGGCGCTTGGCAGGAGGGCAGACCCTAAGGAAAGTCAGAGGATTCGTGAATGAGAGACATGGGAGCATGTTCCTCACCCTGACTCTTTAATGGCAGGTGAGGTGTCCCCAGGCCACCCCCACATCTCCCTGGTTTCATCACCCCACCCCGCCGCCCTGTTCACCTGCCCCAGCTGTACTGGCCTCCTGGCTTGTGTTCAGTGTGATCCCTCACAGCCCCTGCCCAGCGAGGCCTGCCCATCCCCAGCAAGGTGCCCCCAAGAGCTGCCACCTTGCCAGCTCCCGGGTGACCTTTGCCCCTGAGATGGGTCAGGGTGGGGGCAAGGATGTGTGCAGGGGAGGCTGACAGAGGAAGGAGTCCTCACGTGCCCATGGAGCCTGGAGGTAGCGTGTCCAGTGGGCAAACTGCCAGCTCCTCTGGCCCACAGCCTCCGCATCTTAAACAAGGCTGCACCCGTCCACCGGCTCTCCAGCCTGTGCGGTGCCAGGTGCCATGGGATGTCAGGGACTCCAGATGTTCCCAGGCGCCGGGGACAGGAAGGCGCAGGCAGCACCAAGTGGCTGGTGGGGCACCCTGGTTACGGCCCTGCAGGCCCCCATCCCCTGCAGCTGCCTGGAGGCACACCTGAGGGGCTCGTGGTCAGCGAGGGGCTGAGTGTGGGTGTCTGGGTGCTCAGGACACTGTCGTTGGTCTCCTGGAGAATAGGCAGCAGGGTGCTGAGGAGCCCGTCATTGGCCTCTGGCACGATGCCCAGCAGTTTGCACATGAGCTCATACACGTGGACGCTCTCGAAGGGCTCCACCTCCAGGCCCTTCTTGAAGCTGGGGCCCACCGCCCGGAAGATGGTCTTCATGTCCATGAACTCATTGTTGAAGCCGTGCTCCCCATTGTTGAACTGCACGTTCACTCTCTGCCAGGAGGGAGGGTCCTGAGTGAGTCTGTGCTGACCCTTCCAGCTCACCCCACTCTCTCCCAGGAGCACCACCTGCCGGGCTGCGGGTTTCGGAGGACGGCTGGAGGGAGTTCAAATGGGGCCGGGGTGGGAAAGATTCTGAACCTCCGTGTCTCTGAATTCTCAGCCCCAAAGATCAGTGGCCCTAAGAAGGAGCCTCAGCGAAGACCCAGAAACATGAATGGAGACCCACGTAAAGGGGGCAGAGCTTCAGCCAAGGACACGCTCCTTTCCATGGCTGGGCGCCCACACGTCAGTACTTCCTTTCCTAGAATCCTGCCCCTGCTCTGCATATTGCTTCCCTCTCAGCCTCCCAGAGCTCTCTCACCTCTTCTATGTCACTGTTACAGCTAGCCTTTCCACTTTACCCTATACACTCACGTGCACACACAAACACATGTATCCATGCACACTCATGCACACAGGTACGCAACACATGTACACACTCCTGTCGCATAGTGTGGGTGTGTCCCTTTGGAGGCTGACACGCCTCAAATTGGGGTCTGACTAGAAACAGGGGAGTGAGTTTTACAGAACTGGAGAGAGACTCAGCAGGGCAGAGATGTGCCTGCACCCTGGAACTCACCCCGTGGATGACGTAACCCGGGTCACTGTACATAAGCAGAGGGGTGACCCGGGAGTGATTGGCATAGTGGAGGGATTTGGGGAAGAACTCCTTCTTGTAGACGTGGAGTCTGGGGTGGGCGTCCTTGAGGGCCTCGTACACCTTCTCCAGCATTCCTTCCTTGGGGAGCAGCATCCCGTTTGGCCCGTAGTCTAGGAGCTCAAACTCAATGTCCTTGAAGCTGAATTTGGAGACCTTGTGGAGCTCCACCAGGTCACTGGCCATCTTGTTGACGGTGGTCATGCCGTGGTCGGACACGATGAGCAGGTTGAGGCTGCTCTCCAGGCCGCTCTTCCTGATGCTGTCCCGGAGGTAGCCTACGGTCCTGTCTACCTGCATCACTATCTCCTTCCTCTCCTGGGACTCGGGGCCATACCTGTGGCCCGTGGAGTCCGGCTCTCCGAAGTAGAGGGTGACCAGGTCCAGGCCCTCGTCTGTGAACCACTTCATCACCGTGTCGATATTGGCCCTCCACTCCACCTCATCCTTGTAGTTGTGTAGGATGCCTTCCTTCCGGCTCAGTGTCACGGCTTCGCCTTGGTAGGTGACGTTCCCGCCGGGGTAGAAGAAGGAGCCAGTCTTCAGGCCCTGCGGGGGGAAGGTGGCATCAGAGCCACAGGCCGCCTCCCGCCTGTCCCCCACTGAAACATCTGCCCCGACCGCCTGCCCCCTGGTCTGCCCACTCAGCTATCCCTGCTCCTGACTGCAGCCACGGGCCTTTGTATTTTCTGAAAGACCTTTTATAGCTCTTATCTTATGTTATTAGGGCTGATACTGATTTTATAGAGGAGAGAGCAAGGTGCCCAGTGGACTCAGCACTGATGAGATAGTGGATATAGAAGTGTCCCCAGATATGCTGTGTCCTCCTCGTCACTGTGGCCAGAGGTCACAGCGCTGCTCTGTGAGCTCTCCCTTCCGACCTGCAGCCCGGTGTCTCCTGCCATGCATCCATCAGCTCCTCCATTGCCTGCCCTTCTAGCCTTCAACCCGGCCATCCGTCTGTCTCTCTGTAAACCAATTGCTGTTTTGTTTACAGATCCATCTGTGCTTGCCACCAGCTGTCCACTGCCTCAGGTCATCATGTCCACCTTGAGATGTCAGTTCTCGGCTATGCTTTCTGCGAGCGAGCCTGGTGTCTGTAGCTCCTTCTGAAGTGAGGGGACTCAGATGTGAGTGGACACCCTGCCTGTGAAGTTTATTCTGGGCTCACCTTGAAATCATCCATTGAGTTTGTTGTCAGGAAGCCCAGAGCATTGCAAGAGGCTATGGTTCTGGGTTTTTCACTGGGATGACCCACCTCTTACTTTTATCTTTCACCCTTTAGAATTTGACTGCCAGGCCCTGAGAGGGGAACCAGGATGAAGCCATTTCATTGTTCCCTGCCCGTTAGTGGACTGACATTATTTTCCCTGAGGCCCCCTTCTCACCAGCACTGAAGCCCAGTTTTCCATCCAGTCAGGAGAATGCAACAATCCCTCTGGGTCCCAGGGAGGACAGGGCAGCCTGTGCAGCCACTGGCGGGTCCCCAAAGGCACCCGGCTCCCATCTCCCATGCGGCCCCGCTCAGCACCTCTCTGTGCTGGGAGCACTGAACTCCCAGGTCCTGCCGTGGATGTCACGTGGTCATGCCGTGGTCACGGCCTGCTCGGCCAGGTCCCCCTCCCGCCTCCTCCATCTGTCCAAGTGGGTGTGGGTGCAGCGTTACCTGCCTCTGGGCGGTGATCCAGATGGGCAAGCTGCCGTTGTCCCACCATTTCTCGATGCCCAGTGTGGTGTGGTAGGGCCACTTCAGCTTGCTGCTTGTGTTGTAGAACATGTTGTGAACCACCCCATGATTCTCGACGTATTTGCCTGTGGGATGGCGGGGGTTGGGGGGTGGTAGGAAGGAGGGCACAGCCAGGGCAGGGGGCAGGGAAGCACCTGTGGCTCTGGGAGCCCGGCTGGGCCACCACAGCCACGTACCCTGGCCCAGAGAGTCTGCTTCCACTTTGAGTAGCTTATCCTGCCGCTGAACTCCCACAAAGGCATAAATACACATGTTCCAGGATATCGTTTGCAGCCTCGTTGGTTTTAGCAGAAGATTGGGAGCAACCTGGCTGGCTATCTGGAGAGAACTAATTAAATCAATTATGGCCCAGCCATGAAATAGAATCTCAGGCAGGAAGATAAATGAACCAAGAGAAGGTGTCTTTTTTAACTTATTTTTTTCAGGACTTCCCTGGTGGTCCAATAGTTAAGATTCCACCTTGCAATTCAGGGGGCGTGGATTTGATCCCTGGTCAGGGAACTAGGATCCCACATGCCGCAGAGCAGCTAAGCCCATGCACCGCAACTACTCGAGCCACAGCTAGAGAGCTTGTGTCCGGCGACAAAAGATCCCACATGCCGTAACAAAGACCTGGTGTACACCAACTAAGCCCCCAAAGCACTATGCTCTATTGGAAACCTTGTGCACTGTTGGTAGGAATGCGAAATGGTGCAGCTGCTATGAAAAACAGTATGGTGGTTCCTCAAAATTGTTTTTAAATTTTTTTTCATGGCAATGCCTCCATGTGAGTTCAGAAAGTAGAAAAAGAGGGGTGTTGAAGAGTCCACTTCCTTCGTTCATATTCCCCATTGTGATGTGGTAAGTAAGGAGGTGACATGCAAAAGGGAGCACCAGGGACCTCTGCTTATGTGTGGAAGGGGCCTTGGTCATGAAAATGCTGGTGTGAGAATAAGCTGTCTGTACAAGTGACATGCCTTAAAGTCATGCTTCCCTGTCAGCTCAGATGGTAAAAAAGATCTGCCTGCAATGCAGGAAACCCTGGTTCATTCCCTGGGTTGGGAAGATCCCCTGGAGAAGGGAATGTCAACCCACTCCAGTATTCTTGCCTAGAGAATTCCATGGACAGGCCATGCGGTCGCAAAGAGTCGGACACGACTGAGCGACTAACACTTTCACTTTCAAAGTCATGTCCACCCAGAGCCTCTGAATGTGACCTTGTTTGGAAATAAGGTCTTTGCAGATGTCATTAGTTTTGTTAAGATGGCGGCATCCTGGGGACTTCCCTGGTGCACCATGGTAAAAACCCGCCTGCCAATGCAGGGGAAAGGGAAAGTGAAAGTCACTCAGTCATGTCAGACTCTTTGTGACCCCATGGACTATACAGACCATGGAATTCTCCAGGCCGAATACTGGAGTGGGTAGCCTTTCCCTTTTCCTGGGGATCTTCCCAACCAAGGGATCAAACCCAGATCTCCCACATTGCAGGTGGATTCTTTTCCAGCTGAGCCACAGGGAAGCCCAAGAGTACTGGAGTGGGTAGCCTATCCCTTCTCCAGGGGATCTTCCCGACCCAGGAATCGAACCAGGGTCTCCTGCATTGCAGGTGGATTCTTTACCGACTGAGCTACTAGGGAAGCCCTCCAATGCAGGGGACATGGCTTCAATCCCTGGTCTGGGAAGACCCCACATGCTACAGAGCAACTAAGCCTGTGTGCCACCACCACTCCTGAGCCCGCGAGTCACAATTACTGAGCCTGAATGCTGCAACTACTGAAGCCTGGGCGCCTAGAGCCTGTGCTCTGTAGCGAGAAAAGCCCCACAGTGAGAAGCTCACGGCACTGAGTGAGGAGTAGCTCCTGCTCACTGCAACTAGAGAAGCCCACGTGCAGCAAAGAAGACCCAGCGCAGCCACAAATAAACAAATGAATAAAATATGTATAAAGAAAAGATAAGGGCATTCTGGATCAGGTGGCCCCAAATTCAATGACCGGTGTCCTAAACAAGAAGAGGAGAGGCACACAGAGGGCAGATGGCCATGTGACAGGGGGCAGGGATTGGAGAGCTGTGGCTGCAAGTCCAGGATCGCCTGGGTCCCCGGAAGCTGGGACAGGTGGGAAGGATCCTCTCTTCCAGCCTCTGGAGGGAGTGTGGCTCTGTGACACCTGGATTTTAGGCTTCCGGCCTAAATAGAGCAGTGGTGGGTTCGAGGGTGGCAGGGAGCAAGCAATGGAAAGAGCAGGAGCCTCAGGCTGAACTCTCTTGCCTTTCTGAATCCTGGCCACACTCACCTCCACCAGAAGCCCTCCCAGGTTGCCACGCTGGGCATGGTCCCCATTTAAGATGAAACCTCCAGGTGTTTTTTATCTGCCTTCTATCGCTTGCCACCGACGGTAAGGGTTCCTGACACCCCCTTCAGCGGTGTCATGTCTGCCCAGTCAGGGTGTCCCCTCTTTAGCCTCACCTTTGTCCTTGCACTGTGTGCCCCCCGGGTCGAGGCTCCATGCCCGCACTGCGGTTCGTTTTGTGGGTTCCCTGGAGTCTCAGCTGCCCCCCCACAACCCCAAACCCCATCTGAGGCCAGCACTCACCAGTGACCAGAGTGAAGTGGCAGGGGCTGGTCAAGGTGATGAAGGCCGGGGTCATGTAGCGAGCTTTAACCCCGTCCAGTGCCATGGCATCCAGGTTGGGGGTGTCCACGTCCTGGTCATAGTTCCAGCGGAAACCGTCGAAGGATACCAGGAGCAGCTTGTTCCGGGAGGCCTGCTGGCGGACGGGTGCCCCTGACGCTGGAGCCAGGAGGGTGGCCAGGGCCACGGCGAGGAGGACAGCTGGGGCTCCCATGATGGGTTCACCAGAGAGGCAAGTGCTGAGGGAAATTTTCTGCTGAAGAGCAGAGCAAAGTCCCAGGGTCACTGGGCAGCTCTTATCCTGTGCGTCTTTGAACTGAGACTCTGCACGAGCCTCAGAGAGTGGCCCCTGGCTGCTGTGTCCAGACTACCCTGGGCCTGGCCCTCGGGCGCATCAGCCTTTATCGACAGCGGCTCTCGATGTCCCTCCCCCTTGGTGCACAAGTGTCTTTCCAGGGAGGATGGGGACCATTCTGGAAGGCGTGGCGAGCAGAACCGACTCCTTCCGTCGGGAAAGCCTGTGTCCCCGCGCCAGCTCTCATAGCGACTCTGGGTCCCTGTGCCGGGCTCACTCTGTCCCAGAGCACCCGGATGGGGACCCTTCCTCCAGACCATAATATGGGGAGGCCTTTGGGCCAGGGCTGTGGGTTCAGGGTTCAGGAGGCTGGCTTTGTCTATGGGGACCCCCCAGCCTGGGGGAGCACCTCTTCCCCTTCCTGCCCATGCTAAGGGGGCTCCTGCGGTGGGGCAGGCAGAGCTCCAACCTGGATTAGTGCCTGCTGTGCCCTCCCTCTCGGGCCTCAAGGAGCCCCAGAGGGTACAGGCATGGGCAACCTCACTGTTGGATTTCACTAGCAAGATGGTCAGAAGTGTGGCCTCCCTGTTACACTGTGCTCACGGAGAGGGCGGTGTTGGGAGGGACCACTGATTTCATCATGCAGTTTTCTGTCTCACTCACTTTCTCTCCATCTGTCTCTTTATCTCTGTCTCTCTTTCTCACTCCCTATGAAGCATGTTTTGCCAGCCAGGTCCCATTCTAAATCCTGGGGACATGGCAGTGAAGGAGACAGACGGTGTTCTTGGCTTCTTTCAATTTGGTTGGGGACACACAAAATGAATCAACAAGTAAATAGTGAGAGTCAACAGAAAGAAAGAAAGCAGGGAGATAAGATGGAGCGTCTGTCTGGCAGGGGGGCACCAGCTGGGTGGTCAGCCAGGGCCTGGTGAGAGGATGACTGTGAGGGAGTGACTCTGGGGGTCGTCAGTCAGGGGAGTGGATCGGGGGCAGGCAGGAGGGTGGCAGGGCGGGTCCTGGGGCCTGGGCTGTGGTATGGAGTCTGGCATTCTTGTGCAGTGCAGGGGGGAAACGCCATGGGATGGTTTTAAGCATGGGAGTGACATAAACTGATCTAGCATTAAAAACAAGAAACTTCACTCAAGCCGTTCCATTTGCAGGACTGTCAGCTTGACAAAGGAAGTGGGGGCGGTGCTCCACAGGGAGGGGACTGCTGGTGTCCAAACCAGGATGGAGGCTGTGGGAGTGACAGGTGTGGGTAGTTTGGAGGTTCTCCTGGAAGGATTTGCTTCTAGACTGCATGTTGGGGAGACAGAAAGGGAACAATCAAAGGAGATGTCCAGGTTTCCTGCCTGGAAAGCTGGGGTGATAGTGTCTTGCAGTTATCCCATGGGGGGGTCAGAGGTCAAAGGACAGGTTGAGGGCAGAGCATTCTATCTTGGCCACCTCTAGCTGGAGGTGCCCACAAGAGATCTGAGGGGAGATATCAAATAGTTGGTATGTCCCGAGTTAAATTGTCTTCAGCTGCTGACCTGCCGAGGGTGGTTCCACCTAGGACTCTGCTTGGCTGGTGAGAGGGAGTCTTATCAGGTGATCCCCATGGTCTCAGGGCCACCCACAGCCTCCTCTGCGGTGAGGCAGTAAGGCACCCGGGTACAGATTCTTGGGCCCTTTCCCCCATCTGAGGGGCCACACCCTGGAGGGATCCACAC
This sequence comes from Odocoileus virginianus, assembly GCF_023699985.2. Classification (NCBI taxonomy): domain Eukaryota; kingdom Metazoa; phylum Chordata; class Mammalia; order Artiodactyla; family Cervidae; genus Odocoileus; species Odocoileus virginianus. The sequence goes on from NC_069690.1 coordinate 50,023,852, forward strand.
ACAGTGCCGCCCCTCATGAGCCTCTCAGAGGCTGGAGTCCGAGAGATGGACATGGTCCCCTGCATGGACTTCTACAACCAGGATATGTAGTGACTGCCCTGTGCTGGCTTTGTGCAGAGCTGGGGCACAGAGGGCAGGCTTTCCTTCACTGAACTTATGGCCCGGAGCTCCACCCATGGTCCTGTGTGAGAAGCTGCCAAATGTACCACGGAGGAAGTGTGGGTGTCTTAGGAGAGGGCAGTGGGGACCACATTCATTCTAGTGCTGGAGTGAGGACCTGAAAGACCCTCTGAGGATTCAACATTTCACGCTGTGCTGTGCTGAGTTGCTCAGTCGCGTCCCACTCTTTGCAACCCCATAGGCTTCTCTGTACATGGGGATTCTCCAGGCAAGAATACTGGAGTGGGTTGCCATGCCCTCCTCCAGGGGATCTTCCTGACCCAGGGATCGAACCCAGGTCTCCCGCATTGGAGGAGGATTCCTTACCATCTAAGCCACCAGGGATGCCCATGACTACTAGAGTGGGTAGCCTATCCCTTCTCCAAGGGATCTTTCCAACCCAGGAGTCGAACCAGGGTCTCCTGCGTTGCAGGAAGACTCTTTACTAGCTGAGCTAACAGGGAAGCCTGCACAGACCTATAGGATGGGTTTAGCTGGGAGATGTGTGGGCAAGAAAACCTTCCAGGCAATGACGGTGATGAGGTGGAGGAGGGGACCGACCAGGCTTGAGGCTTGGAGGCAGGCCTGGAGGATGCTGGATTTTATGTTAGTTATTCTCATGTCTGTTCTCCTAATATATTTTAATGTGTATTATTCTTCCTTTCGTCTATAATAAAATGTCTGCCAAGGATAAAGACTACATTTCCCAGCATGCCCCGCAGTACAGTTTGGCCATGTGAGCATGTCCTGGCCAATGGATTGAAAGAAAAAATGTTATGTGACAGCCCTCAGGCTCCAGTACCAGTTTTGCCCCTCTTTGGATTCTTCCTCCCTCTGGTGCCTCAAGATCAGAAGCTGCTCCGAGAACTGATGATAAGGGGCGCTCAGAGAGGTTACACAGAAGGAACCTGGTCCCCCAAGGCATCCTGGGCAGCGTGGCCGGCCCGCCTTGAATGGCTCAGCCCCTGGGGAACCCTCGCAAGGGAGAGTTACACACACTCTCTGCTTCCATTTTCCGTAATTTGGGTTTTCTGTCACTCACAGCAGGACCTAATCCGAGGAGATAATAGGATAATGGCCCTGGGAGGCACTGCTGGGCTTTAAGCAGGTGGAGTGACATGATATGCTGGCTGCTGCTTGAGGGTTGGGAGGTGGGAGGTGAGTAAGGGGCTAATGCAGTGGCCTAGGGGTGAGACCGGGGCCAGGGGCAGAGGGGCACAGACCTGGGGTATGTAGGTGGTGGGTGGGTGCCAGATGTGGGGAGGGAGGGGTCTCTGTTCTCACTCTGCGCTTCCGCCTGCTGGTCCCCAACAGGGATGTGGAAATTCCCTGTCTTGTTCACCCTCTCCTGCCGCTGTGGCTTTCTGGCCTGAAGGTGGCATGAAAGATCTGCTTCCTGCTCTCAGCCAGACTTGGGGTAGTTCCTCTCCTTTTTTTGACTCTGTGCCTCACTCACATTTTGTCACAGGGAGCTCCTTAGCTCACCCCCTGTTAGTTTCCTTTTTATTTCCTGGTCTCCTAGAGCTTGTCAGCAGAAAGAGAGTGTGTTGACTATAGCTAACAGTTACAAGGTATCTGCAGACCAAACCCTGGGCTTCATTCATGATCTTGTTCAAGCTTTGCAGCATTTCTTGGAGGCAGGAGTTAGTAATAGCGTCACTTTACGCGCGTGAGGATACTGAACCAGAGAGGTTTAAGGTCACTGAGCAAGTGGAGGCGCTGAGATTTGAGCCCATGTGGTGTTTTGCCTGCAGAATCCCCTTTGGAAAACTACTAAATCCCAGTGACCCCAGTGACTTACCAGACACTTGGGATCTTCTCGTCAGGCTTTGGAGCTATTGATTTTTTTCTTTAAAGAATAGTGCAGCTGTGAGTATCTTGGTATCACTGACTTTTTCCTTTTCTTTCCCATTCACATCATTTCCTTGGGGGACAGTCCTTAGCAAGGGGTTATCAGACAAAGGATGTAAAGGCTGCTTGGTTCTTATAATCAGATTGCCATCAGGATACTAGCGGATAGATGCTAGTACCGCCTCTGGCCCACTGTTTTCATTGGATTTTATTTTTTGTTCCTTTTGGTTGACTTAGCAGATGTGTAATGATGTCTTAACATATTAAGCCAGAAAGGGTGGGAGAGTTTCATGTTACCACTTCTTATCTTGAGCTCTCCACATACAGATGCTTTATCATCTCTGACCGTTGATCCAGTGGTCAAGTGATCACTGAGTCTTAGGACTTTATTCTCTGTTTAATTTGCAGTGTATATTTTGGGGAGGATACACTTCTGGATTCTATTTTCCATAGACTTCCATCATTTATATTAATATTTGTCACTTGTAACTTTCCCTACCCTCTTGCATGCTGGTCATTCTTCAGGTAGACTCAGAGCTCCCTGCAGGCAGGGGCTGCCATATTGTTCTTTGCTGGTGTATGCCAACCCAGAGTATGTACTCAATGTATATTTGTTGAATATGAATAAATACATTTAAAGGGAAAAATTATGCAAGTATCTACCATACTTTCTGATTAGACAAAACCTTTAAAAATATAAACTTATTTTATGATAATTTAGGCTATGGAAGAATTGCAAAGAAGTAGAGAGTTCAAAAAGAAAAAAAAGAAGTAGAGAGTTCCCATATACACCATGCCCAGTTTCCCCTATTATTAACATCTTATATTATGTGGTATTTTTGCACAGTTAATGAGCCAATATAGATTAAGTCAAGGCCTGGTTCCTTGAGAGGCTGGAGGATGATATTAGATCTGGGTGTTGGGTGTGTACTTTGCTACTGGGGTATTGATAAAGCATTTAAAAAGTCACCATCTCAGCTGTTCTTGAAGCCAAGGGCTCCCCAGCTGAGTCTGGTGCTTGTGCAGCTTTGAGAGACACGGCTGATATCTCCTCTGGGCGCAGCATTTATGGGCAAACCAGGATCCATGGTGGAGAGAGGTCCCGAAGGGCCCCTATTTGGGGACACAGAAGGAAGTGTGAGGGGGGTTATTTGCTGCTTTTCTTGTTTAGGGCATCATTGGTGCCCCACAGGACCTCATGCAGAGGCCTCATCGGCCTGGGGACTGGGGAGATTTGATACATTCAGGTGGCCGTGTGCAGCACACGGGTACCCTGGCCAGCTGAGCGGCACGTGGGGCTCAGGTTGGGACAAACCAGCCTGCCCAGCCCTGTGTTTGGTTTCTGCTGGGGAGAGGGACATGCCAGGCATTGTCCCCATAATCTCATTTATGACCTGCTATGAGTGAATTACATTGCAGTTCTTTCTGTCTCCCCTGTTAGGCTGTGAGCGACTTTATCCCTGCCTCCTGGCACACAGAAGGCATTGTGTGACTCCTGATGCCTGATTGAAAGAGTCTGTGGGTGACATTAGCAGGTTGGGACCACTGCTGTGGCCTTCTGCCCCCGACCAATCTCCTTGTTTTTCTTTTGTCTCGTTCTGAGAACGGGAATCTCTCTCTCTGGCCACTGTGCCCCCTGGGTTGTGCTGCCTGCCAGGGAGCCCCAGATGCCCTGGTGGGGAGTGGGTGTGGAAGCAGGGCCCCTCCACCTGGGGGCTGTCCCCTTTGTTGGAGAAGCCTTGAAAGTCAGGGGGCCACCTCCCAGATTTCTACAGTGATGAGTGCAAAGTTGGGTCTGGCTGGGTCTCTCTCAGCTGCCAGTTCATGCCCTTTCCTGGGGGGTGTGATGTTGCCGACACACTGTTTACTTCTGGGGATGCTGAATGAAGAGCAGCATGGTTATACAGTTTAGCTGGAGCAGAGGGTTGCCATCAAGAAGGCCCCGGACAAAGAAGAATTTGACCTGGGGACATGGTGATGACCCTTGCCAAACAGAGTCCAGGATGCAGGCCCTTGCATCTTGGGAGGGGGTCCACATGAAGTCCTGACTTGGGGGCTGGAGTGGGTGCTTCATCCTGTGTCCCTGGGTGGGGTGGGGCACTGAGCCTGGGACAAGTGGCTGGGGGGGCAGTGGGAAGCCACCAGGAGCCACACAGACGGGCCTGGGCTCCTCCGGTGTGCCGCCAGGAGGGGCCACAATCTTTGCGACCTTGGTGGTGTTCCCTGAGGGGGAGACCCTGGTCCAAGGATGGCCAGTCCTTCTCAAAGGGCTGCTTCGGTCCAGTGGTGCTGTGTGGAAGGGTAGCAGAGAGAACTGGCTTCCTTCTCTCTCTGTCTCCACCATTGGCCCCCTCCAGTGTCATGGGAGGTGGTCACCCCTGCCCGCTGAGGCCGGGACCTGCCTGCTGATGACTGTTCTGATTACTGGGGCCTGACTCTACCTTCCCGACTGGGATTTTATTAGCGCAACAACGATCCTCTTTATCAATTGCTGTTGCCTTTTATGACTTCTCAGGGCCTTTATCTCAGCGGCCACCTCGCCTCCTGGCTAAATGAGGATTAATATTTTAACAGGATTATGTGCTGTGGGTTAGCAGTACTCTCGGGGGATGCTGGGCGCTCCCCTCCCCTGCTGTCTCGTTCCTCCTCGCAGGCCTCCTTCCGGGGTGCAGGGGAGGTCTCCCCAGAGATGGGGTCTCTTGTTTCAGAGTCTGGGATGGGATGGAGGGGTGGGTGGGAGGGTGGGGGACAGTTTGTCTGAAGAGTAGGTTAGTCCTAGGGTACGGACGGCCCTGGAGGGCAGGTCCCTGTAGAGACCGCAGCCTGTTTCCTGGGATCGGCGGACTTGACCACCTGGTCGAGGGGAGAAAGGAGGAAGATGGAGTCAGAGCTGTGGAGGAGGGAGGCAGAGACAGCGTCAGAGACCGAGGGGGTAAGAGAGGGTGAGGGAGAGAGGGAAGGAAAAGTGCGTCTAAAGCCAGGCCCTTAAACTGTTGAGTTGAGGAACACCACCTTCTCTGCCCCTTTCTTACTTTCCTCTCCTACCCAGTCTTGCAGATGTATGGAGGGTACAGTTAAAAAAAAGATTCGTTTTAGGTTTAGCCGTTTTAGGTTCACAGGGAAATTGAGTGGAAGGTGCAGAGATTTCCCTTATACCCTCTCTTCCCACTCGTGCACGGCCTCCCCCATTATCAAACCCTGCCCCCCTCCCCGCAGGGTGGCACGTTTGTCACAGTCGATGAACCTGCATAGATGCATTATCATCACCTAAAGTCCGTAGTTTCCATACCACTCTCAGTGTTGTACGCTCTATGGGTTTGGACAAATTTACAACATGTATCCACCATTAGGGTATCATACAGGTAACTTGCTGCCCTCAGAATCCTCCAGGGGGGAAGCTTTCATTCCAGTTCCTATAGGCTGGCTCCTGCCAAGAGGGCTTAGGCTCCTCCTGTCCCTTAGGCTGGCTGCACCGAAACTGAACGAAACAAACCAGGGAACAGCAAGGATTGGTGAGGATGCGGAGAAGTGGAAACCCTGTGCACCGTTCTTGGGAATGTGGAATGGTTTGGCTGCTATGGAAGACAGTATGGGTGGTTCCTTAAAAAGTTAAAGTAGAATTCCCATATGATCCAGCAATCCCTCTTCTGGGGATGTATCCAAAAAATAATTGAAATTAGGATCTCCAGGAGATACTGGCACACCTATATTCACAGCAGCCTAATTCACAGTTGTCAAAAGGTGGAAACAACCCAGGTGACCATCAGTGGGTGAATGGATAAACACAACAGGGTCCTCTATTCAGAAATAAACTTAAAATGGATTAAAGACCTAAATGTAAGACCAGATACTATAAAACTCCTAGAGGAAAACATAGGCCTGACATTGTTTGACATAAATCGCAGCAGCATTCTTTTGGATACAGTTCCTAAAGTAAAGGAAATAAAAGCAAAAATAAACAAATGGGACCTGACTAAACTTAAAAGGTTTTGCACAGCAAAGGAAACCATTGACAAAATGAAAAGACAATCTACTGAAGAGGAGAAAATATTTGCTGAAAGATATGACCAGTAAGAGATTAATATATAACAATCATAAACAGCTCATATAACTCAACACGAAAAAACCAAACAAACCAATTAAAAAATGGGCCAAAGAACTGAATAGACATTTTTCCAAAGAGTAAATGCAGATGACCAACAGGCACATGAAAAGATGCTTAGCATCGCTAAACATCAGGGAAGTGCAAATCAAAACCACAATGAGATATCACTTTATACCAGTCATAATGACTATCATCAGAAAGAACACAAATATCAAATTCTGATGAGGATACAGAGAACTGGGACTCCTCATACCCTGTTGGTGGAGATGTCAATTGGTGCAGCCACTATGGAAAAAATATGGAGATTTCTCAAAAACTAAAAATAATGCCACAGGACCCAGCAATTCTACTCCTGGGTATATGTTAAAAAGCAAAACAAAACACTAATTTGAAAAAGATACATGCACTCCAATGTTCATAGCAGCATTATTTACAATTGACAAGATATGGAAGCAACCTAAGTGTCCATAATGAATGGATAACGAAGATATATATGTATAGATATACAATGGAATAGTACTCAACCATAAAAAGAATGAAAATTTTTCCATTTGCAACAACACAGATGGACTCGGAGAGCATAATGCTAAGTGAAATAAGTCAGACAGAAAATACACTGCATGGTACCACTCATATGTGCGTGCATGCTAAGTTGCTTCAGTCATGTCCAACTCTTTGCAACTCCATGGACTGTAACCCACCAGGCTCCTCTGTCCATGGGATTCTCTAGGCAAGAATGCTGGAGTGGGTTGCCATTCCCTTCTCCAGGGGACCTTCCTGCCCAAGGATTGAATCCGAGTCTCTTATGTCTCCTGTGTTGGCAGGCAGGTTCTTTACCATTTGTGCCCCCTGGGAAGCTCACTCATATGTGGAATCTAAAAATTACAACAAACGAGTGAATAAAACACAAAAGAAGCAGACTCATAGGTGTAGAGAACAGATTAATGGTTATCAGAGATGGGGGAGGAATATACAGAGCTGGAGGGGTAGGAAATACAAACTACTGGGTGTAAGATAGGCTTAATGATGGACAACATGGGGAATATAGCCAATATTCTCGAATAACTGTAAATGGGAAATAACCTTTAAAAATTGTATAAATTTTTAAAATATAAAAATAATAAAAAAACAAAACATGGTCCATCCACACAGTGGACTCTTATTCATCCCAACACAGGAAGGAAATTCTGCCATCTGCTACAGCATGGATCAATCACGAAGGCACTATGTTAAGTGAAATAAGCCAGCCACAATAGGACAGATACTGTAATGTTCACTAATATGAATTCCTAAAGGAGTGAAATTTATACAGACTGAAAGTAGAAGAGAGGTTACCAAAGGCTGGAGCAGGGGAATGGGGAGTTATTGTTTCATGGGGATGAAGTTTTAGTTTTGCAAAATGAAAAGACTTCTGAGGTGGGTTGCAGAAAACATGAATGTAAATTTTATGTTTTGTGTGTTTTACTCCAAGTGAAAATTAAAAAAAATTTTAAGTTGATTTTTTAAGTTAAAAAATTAAAAAACTTAAAAGTTGATTTTTTAAGTTAAAAATTAAAAGAAGATTTAATTAATAAAATAAAAATAAAAGGAATCCTAGGACCTTTCAGGGATGGCAAGAATGTTAGGGGTGATTTAACACTAGGTTTAGAGAATTCTGCTTCCCTGGTGGCTCAGAGGGTAAAGAATCTGTGTGCAATGCTGGAGGTCTGGGTTCGATCCCTGGGCCAGGAAGATGCCCTGGAGAAGGAAATGGCAACCCACTCCAGTATTCTTGCCTGAAGAATCCCATGGACAGAGGAGCCTAGTGGGCTACAGTCCATGGGGTGGCGTAGAGTTGGACATACCGAGTGACTAACACTTTCGAGAATTCTAGATTCTGTCTTAGAGGTAGAGTGATATTGTCTAAAACATGGGAAGCCTGCTCCGTGTTGGGGACTTCGATACAAAGATAAAAAAGATGGGGTCCCTGCCCTTGCTGGAGGGCAGACAAATCGATTGAAATCACAATAATAAAAGCTGTGTCCCCTCACATTTAAAAATAATTAAAACAGTTTTAAAAGTTCAAAACCAGCTTAGGAGATAATTTTGAGAAGAATTCAAATGTACTTCAGAAAATTTGAAAAATACAGAGGAGCACAGAGAGGGAGTTAGGAGTAATTTTTTTAATAAAAATATATTTTTTGCTGCAAGGCATATGAGATCTTAGTTCCCTGACCAGGGATCGAACCTGGGTCCCCTGCACTGGGAGCGTGGAGCCTTAGCCACTGGACCACCAGGGAAGTCCCAGGGGTTGCTTCTTAAGCCTCCAGAGTCCAGCACCGTTCCCCCTTCCCCCACAGACCTCTGCCCGTCTGTGGGTCTGTGACCCTCACCCGGCTCGTCTTCCCCTCCTCGGCCCCCTCCCTTTGTCGACTCTCTCCCTGGGCTCCGGCTGTGCTAGTTGGGCCCATCCCCTTGCTCTCACCTTCCTCCTGCCCTCCGTTAGCTATTCCGCACCACGCTCCTCCCTGCTCACGCATCACTCCAATGTTTATTCCATGACAGCAGCTGCCCATTAAACAGGAATTAACTTCCAGGTCCTGGCTGATGGAGGTGCTCAGACAGTGAGGGGGAGCTCACCTTGGAGAGGGGTCTTGGGCTGGCAGGCCAGGCGCCCAGACTCACCTCTGGGGCCCTCTATTCAGGGGCCTGAGGAAGTAACCGGGAGCCCCTGGGTGAGGGTGTGTGCCTGAGTCCTTCCTGGTGATGTCCTGGTACCCTTCACCTGTTGAGCAAGCTTGCTTTCTGCGGTTCTGTTTGGCATAAAGGAAACTCCCGTGTTCGTGATTCCTTTGAGAGCCTCAGCAGAACCCGGGACACTGGCCGGGCTTGGGACCTCGCCTGCTGGGTTGTTGGGAGTGACTAGCATCTCTTTATGCATTGGAGAAGGAAATGGCAACCCACTGCAGTGTTCTTGCCTGGAGAATCCCAGGGATGGGGTCGCACAGAGTCGGACATGACTGAAGTGACTTAGCAGTAGCAGTAGTAGCATCTCTTAAGAGCAGTCTAGGCCCTCCTGCTCCCTCCTGCATCTGTGAGGAGAGGGGCAGCTGGGGGTCGTTTGTCAGCCAGGCATTTGCCCTGCGTTCCCACTGAGACAAACCAGCAGAGAAGGACTCAATTGCCCCGGGAAGATGCAGGTGGGACCTAGGGCAGGTGGCCCTGGGTCCAGCACTAGGGCCCGGCCCAACTCTCCGGGCTGTCGGTGAGCTGGGCGGGGAGGAGACTCTGCCCTCTAATGCAGGCTCCTGGCCTCCGTGGCTTCTCTGTCTTGGGAGCAGAGTCCCTTCTGGACATGTTTTCCAGTAAATCTGCCTGCTGCCGCCTTCATCGAAAACTGCTGATTTGGGGACTTCCCTGTGGTCCAGTGGTTGGGAATTTGCCTGCCAGTGCAGGGGACATGGGTTTGATCCCTGGTCTGGGAGGGTCCCACATGCTGCAGGGCAGATAGGCCTATGCTCCATAACGACTGAGCTTGCCAGCTCTCTGGAGCCCACGAGCACCAGCTAGAGAAAGCCTGTGCGTAGCGATGAACACCCAGTGCAGCTCTCTACCAAAATAAATAAATAAATAAAATTTAAAAATGAAAAAATCAGCTGCGGAGAGGGGAGCAGCTGAGGTGCTCAGCCTGTGATCTAGGTCATGATAGGATGGGCTGGTCTGGCAGTGGACAGCTAGCTGGGGACGAGCTCTCTCTCCACTGGGGACCCTGAGGCTGCAGTGTCCCTTCAGCCCCGAGAATCTACCACAGGGAGGCCCCTCTGGCTTGCAATGCTCCCCCTGGAGCTAGCAGCCCCCCGGGAGGCCCACTGCAAGAAGGATGATGAGACACAAGTGACTCCTGCCTGTGCTGAGGGGTTCCTGCGTCAGTGTCCTTGCAGCAGTGGTCTTTTCCCTGGGCAGCAAGGCCTGAGTGGGTCTCTCCCAGCCTTCCTCCTCCTCTGGGTATGAGCACCACCTTCTCAGAGCACCCCCAGGAGAGGTATCAGGGTTATGGGGGGGTGGGCAGGGGATCCGAAGCAGCCTCTGCTAATTGGGGCAGGACATCAGGTTTGCTGGCATCTCTTCCCACCTGGATCCCCGCCCTCCCCCAACCCCAGGTGACCCTGAGGTCTCTCAGCTCCTGACTGCCTGGGGGATAGCCAGGACTCTCCTTTTCATGACCCCACTGGCCAGGGGGTCACATCCTTTGTTCTGTATTTGGCTGAGTCCCCCCCACCCCCAGGAACCCATTGCCTGGTATGCCCTCCTCTGAAAGTCACAGCATCATTCAGAGCTCCTTGGTCCCCACAAAGCTCACCTACTGGTGTTTTTAATTCAGACTTGCTTTGTCATTGTCCCCTTGTTTTGGGTATAAATCTTTTCCCCTCTTCTCTTCTTGGAACTGCAGCTGGTTTGGTCCTCTGCCACCAGCTGTGGTCTCCAGGGGCACTCAGGACTCAGGCCTGGAATTTTCCAAAAGGGTTTTTTCTTGAGTGCGTTGGTGTAAACAATTTCCCCTTGTTCCAGCGGCTGAGTTCTGATGGGCAGGGGAAGAGAAGGGGCACAGCTTCAGGGTGTAAGGCCATGGGACAGTGTCTGAGGTCTCTTTATTCCTTCCACTGGCACCCAGAGAGCATTGGGCACCTTGGTGGGCTGGGGGCTCTAAGAGGCACGAAGGTGGTGGATGGGTGTGGGAGTGGTGGGTCCTGAAGGCCAGAGCCAGTGGTGGACTCTTCCGGACACTGCAGACAGATGACATCTCTGTTTATTGCAGCATCTTCTCCCTCGAGACTTTTGGATGACCCGCTATCTCCTGAACAGTCTATTATATAACTATTTGGATGCAGTTTATGTGCTGATAATGAAGAAGGAACTTTCCAGGACAGATAAGGGACTACCTTTGACCCTGCTGAGCAGATAGGGGGTGTCTAGCATGTCACTGCCAGGCCTGCTTCTCCCAACTCATCATCCTTATCTGGGGACAGGAACGGTGTCCCTTTCGTGCAATGAAATGCCTTGGGCAGGTCCTTGGGAATCTCCACCTGCCCGCCTGTCTCCACAGCATTGTTGATGGTCACAGGCTTCGTGATTCAGGAGGCTGGGTGACCCTCGGAGGTGTGTGGAGTGAGCTGGGCTGCGGACAGATAAAATCAAGAACTTGCATTCCTGTCAGGGGGGCAGGAGCAGGGCTGAAGTGGAAGAGAGTGTATGTGGGGGCCCTGTCTCCCACAGGCTGCTCAGGCTGGGCCTCCTGGGGTTGGTGGAGGGGCTGGTGAAGGAGCAGCTCTGTCTCAGAGAATTAGTGCAGCCTGCCCAGGGGGACTGCGGGTTTGCCCTTGCTCCCTGTCAACGGTGGAGGCCAAACAGGAAGGAAGGTGAGGCATGGAGGGATGTGGCTGATGTATCATCTGCCCCCAAACCAAGGTGAGCTTCTCAGCCCCTGTAGCTCCCCGGACTCCAGCATTCAGATGAGCCTTGCCGAGTGCACAAGCTTCCTGTGGCTGCTGTAACAAATGACCGTAAACTCAGTGGCTTAAAATAACACGCATTTTTCTCTACAGTTCCGGAGGTCAGCGTCTCACTGGGCTGAAATCAAGGACTTGGCAGGGCTGCCTTCTGTCTGGAGGCATGAGTGAGGTGGCCACGGTCCTGGGCCCAGGGTCCCCAGCTCTACTGCATCCTTCCAACCACTGCTTCTGTCGTCACATCTTCTCTGACCTCCCAATCTTAAAAACGCCTTTGCGATGGTGACACTGGGCCCAACCAGATAACCCACCATCCCAGGCTCCTTAGTCACACGTGTAAAGTCCCTTTTGCCACATTAGGTACCATATTCACAGGCTGCAGGAATTGGGATGTGAACATTTTGGGGGTCATTGTTCTGTCGACCACAGAGGAAGTGTAGGGACTACAGGACCTCTGGGGGAGCTCCTTCCCCAGCACAGTGTTGCACTGGGTCTTAAAGTCCACGAAGGTTGTGGAGGGGATGAAAGGCGTCCAGGATCCTTGGTGGGGACCCAGTAGAGACTCCCCCCAGGTGCCCAGCCCTGCAACAAGAACCCCATGGGCTTTTGGGTACAGGAACCATAGAACAGTAATGATAACACCATAGACTTTCTCTCCTCCAAATGAATATTACCAGAGCAAGAGAGAAGATCGGGCTCAGGGGTGCAAGTTGAGTCAGCTTCTGCAGCTTCTAAAATTTCTACAATGTCAGGTGAGGTTTGTAGGAGACAGGGCATGTCTTTCTTAAGTTTTTTTTTTTTTACAATGAAAGTTTTCAGACGAGATCGGGCGCGTTCAGGGTGGTATGGCCGTAGACACAATGAAAATTTTCAAAATCCTTTAAAGACAGACTAGCACAATCATTTCTCATGTGTGCATTACCCCAATTTGACAGTTATCAAAATTGTCACATGTACTTCATCTACTGCTGTTTTCTTGTCCTTTGCTATTCTCTGGCTGAAGTACTTTCAAGCCTGTTAGCAGATATTCTGTAACTTTGCTCCTGTGAATATCAGGATGCAACTCTCCAAATATGGGAAACTTGGTGACATAATTACAGCTCCATTAGCACAATGTCATAATTAACGGTAAACTCCTTGGTTTCAGCGAATGCCCTATTTATAACCACATTTCTCTGATCGTCTCAAAGAGAACTGTTTGCAGTTGGTCTGTTTAAATCAGGTTCCAGACAAGGTCCACAAGTTAATTGTTGTGTCTTTTAAAATTTCTCTTAATCTAGATCAAGACCCTCCTCCCCATTTCCCTCCAGCCATAACTTGCTACAGAAACCAGATATACTGTCCTGCTGATTGTCACCCATATTCTGGATCTGATTGCTTCCTTTTGGTGGTTTAGTCGCTAAGTCGTGTCCAACTCTTGTGACCGCACGGACTGTAGCCTGCCAGGCTCTTCTGACCATGAGATTTTCCAGGCAAGAATACTGGACTGGGTTGCCATTTCCTTCTCCAGGGGATCTTCCTGACCCAGGGATCGAACCCTGGTCTCCTGCACTGCAGGCAGATTCTTTACTGACTGAGCTACGAGGGAAGATTGCTTCCTTTTGGTGTCACTTCATCCTCACTTTTCCTGGAAATGGGAGTTTAGCTCTAGAAGCTAGATTCAGGCTCACCTTTCTACCAGAATCCTTCACATCTGGGGCTCTGAGTTGGATTCTTAATCACTGGACAACCAGAGAAGTCTCAAGAAATAATTATTTCATGAGAGCATGCAAATATGGTGCTTTCCTCCTAGAATCATTGTTTTACAAGTGAAGTCGCTCAATCGTGTCCGACTTTTTGTGACCCCATGGACTATAGTCTACCAGGCTCCTCCATCCATGGGATTCTCATATTTTACAAGGAGAAGTGAGAATTCTGTTAAACAAACCTTCCCTTATCAATTGAGTTATCAGGTGACTCTAAAATAAACTTCAAAAAGGGAAATCACAAATTGTTTTTCTTTTAGTGAACAGTTTTTTTGAATAAAGAGTTAGGCCTTACTTACTTTCAATGAGTTTCCCATGATGTTTTGTTTTGGTTTGTTTATTCTCCCCTTTCTGTTTTTCTATTTCATGTATTCTGTTTGTTTCAGCCAGTTGTGTTCACTGTTCTTTCTTGGGCTTGATTTTCCTCTTTGGCCAGAGATTTCTGATTTTTTTCCCCTCAAAAGGCAGGCCACGGGTGCCTATCACATCAGTGATGGGAGGAAGGGCAATTCCCTTGGACAGTGGGTGACTGACAGGCTAGCACTGGAGAGGGGGCTTGCTAACCAGAAGCTCTTTCTTTGGGGGATTTATTTTCCTACCTCGTTTGAAGTGCCTGGGTTGGGCCCTCTGATAATGAGCCGTATCTAAGCAGAATCCGATTAAAGGGCAGTGGATTCTGATAGTCACAGAGCCTCGCTGGGAAAAGCGGAAGAAATCTCAGAACCGAAACAACAAAAAAAGACGCCTGGCTCTGTAGTCTCCGACGTGTCCACCAGGTGGTGCTGTTGAGCCATGGCTCTGTCGGCTTTGGTCGCGGCGGCCAGCTGGTGTCTCTCATACTTTGTCCCCACTCACTGCCACTGCCCGCCCCCTCCAGCCAGCCTAGGGGAGCCGAGGGAGGACAGACACTGCGCCTTGCGGGGCGTGCAGTGCCCTGCGGGGCGTGCAGTGCCCTGCGGGGTGTGCAGTGCCCTGCGGGGCGTGCAGTGCCCTGCGGGGCGTGCAGTGCCCTGCGGGGTGTGCGGTGGTGGGTTTGGTGGTGCTGACCCCAGCCTCGGCAAGCTCCCGCCGGCGACGGTGACAGCTGCAAAGCTGGCTTGGCTTCCTGGCCTCTCTTCTCCAGCTCTGCTGACTCGGGTTCTCCTCCACCTGCTCCGACATGGAAAGCAGGCGTTTGTGTGGTTATCCGACGGAGGCTGGGGGAGGACAGATGGGTGTCACTGAAGGAAGCTGACCAGTGGGTGGGTGCCCTGGGGGTCTGAGGGTCCAGGCCCAGACTCCTGCTCCTGAAGGGAATGGGGAGTGGCCCAGCGTGGTGGGCCGTGGGCAGGGCACCCACCCGCTCCAGGGTGCCTTGTGGTGAATGGTGCGTCAGCAGGAAGGATCACGCTTGGTAAATGGACGCTCTTCCTAGGGGAACCCCTTAGGAGGGCCGTGTTGGGGAGGCAGGTGGGGAAAGGCCCCAGGGACTGCTTGCTCCTGGGGTTGGAAGGGGACACAGCACAGTTGGGGGTTCCTGTCCTCCAGGCTCCTGCCATCCTCCTTGTTGCGTGCCACCTGTGTTGTTTCAGGTTGGGGAGTAGGGGGTATGGGCCCAGACAGAGGGGGCTGACCACCTGCAAGGCTGCTCTCTGAGGCTTGCAGAATGGACCGGCCTTAGCCTGACCCAACAGGAAGAACCCAGGCACATGCTGGGTGTGCCGACAGAGCAGGGCGATTCCCCACGTCCAGGGAGGGAACCAGCCAGGGAGGAGCCAGCCCCTCTCACCAAGGGCGACTCGTGTGCCCGCTGTGTCATCTGTGGAGGAGCAATCACGTTACACAATGAGGGGGATCCCGGAAGGAGACAGGGGTGGAGGGTTCATGGACAAGGGGGTCGTGAGGCGAGGTAGGGGCTGAGGGCTCATGTCATCGCCCGACTTCTTGGGGGTGCTCTTGCTGCAGCTGACACTCCTGGGCTCGGCTGCCACCTCCCGAAGGCCCGAGAGATGCCTTGTAGCCAAGGTGGGTCCCCACAGGAGGCCCTGGTTTCCTCTGGGCAGACGGCAGGGGCTTGGCAGGTTGGGGTCGCCAAGGTGGGGCCTGCACTTGACTGAGGGCCTTGGAGGCCGAACTGGGACTTCTGGTGTCCTGCTTCCTCCTCAGCCTGGCCTGGGCCCCGGATAAAAGTGGCTCTTCTTTCTCAGGCCATGGCGGTCCTAGGGAGAAGAAGGTGATGCCCAGGGACCTGGAGGAGTGAACTGAGTGGGGGGTGAAGGTCTGGGTGAGGGCTGCGGTCCAGGCGTTTCCAGCAGGGACCCTTCAGGAACTGGACCCCCCACCCAGGCCTCAGGGGAGGAGGAGGAGATGTGTGGTTTCCACCTCCTCCGGGGGCAAAGCCTCCTGTCATCCCCTCTCTGCCCCCCTCCGCTGTAAGGCAGAGTCTGAGAGGTGCTTCCAGCCCTGGAGGGGCTCTGCTGTCCCCTTCCCCTCAGGGGTGCCATATGGGGCCCGTCCAAGCAGCCAGGTCTGGGCTCTGGCTCCTGCCCGTCCCTTCCTGAGGGCCCCGCTGGAGCCAGGGGGAGGACCCAGTGGGCCGGGCAGATGGTGGGCTGTGAGGAGGGGCTGCCCGGGCAGATGGGCCGACTGTCAGGACAGATGGTGGGCCGGGCAGGGGTCCGGAGCCCGGCCCATCTGTTCCAGGCCCCCGGCGGGGCTTTTCTCGTCCACCTGGGGTGGAACTGGGATGAGGCCCAGTGGTGGCTTCTGCCCAGGTCCGCTCATGTCCTCCTGGGTCATCTGTCCCCGAGGCTCAGGGCTGGGTGTCCTTCCTGGGGCTCATCCTCCTGGCAGGGGGCACGTGGCTGTACTCACAGAGCTGGAGGGGTTCCCGAGGGTCCCGGGGGTGCCCGCCGGAGCGTGTGGCACATCCTGGGGACAAAACCACCCATGGCAGACCGGCAATACCGAGAGGCTCCTGGAAGCCACCAAGGAAAGTCGCGTCTGTGCCCAGTTGTCATCATCAGCCAGCCCCGGTCAGCGGAGGGGCGGCTGGTGGGAAGGGGGCCCTGCAGGAGGAGGGGCTGCCCTGGTCGGGGGTCAGGACTGCTTCTCAGAGGAAGAGGTGGTGGGACCCATGCAGGCTCCAGGATGAAGGGGACAGTAGGCAGGTGGGCAGGTGAGAGGGCCCCCGGTTGAGGGAGCAGCCAGGCCAGGGGGTGGAGGCTCCGCTCAGGGGTGGTGGGTGGGAAGGCCCTGGTGTCCTTGCTAAGCCGTGGAGTCACCTCCCATGGCTTCAGTCCTTAGATCCCTGGGTGGGGGTGTCACAGCTGTGTCCTGGGGCCTGAGCACACTGGGAGAATTCATCCCATTATAGTCTTATGTTGATAATGATAATCCAAAAATATCTTCGTCTATCTTTTTTTAAACCAATTACAAAGAAAAACCTCTGCGGCCACTGTGGGCCACCCGTAGCTGTGTCCTCAAGCAAGACAGGGCTCTGCTTTTGTGCTTTCATCCCTGCAGGGGAGCTGCTCCATTAAAGGCCGAGGGCAGGGACCAGGGAGGGGTGTGTGGGCCTTGGGTGAAGGGCAGGGGTGTTGACAGGATGAAGATTGCCCTCCAGAGGTCACTCTGGGTGCCAGATGGAGAGTGGTCCTGGTGTCTGCTCCAGTGACTCTCCAAGAAGCCAGAGGAGGGCTCAGGATTTGGGGAGTGCCTCCTGCCCAGCCAGTGGATGCAATGTCCTTCTGTAGCCAGCTCTGGGGGCCCAAGATGACCCTCCAAGGCTGGAGCCATGGCAGCTGCTTGCTGTCTTTTGCTGGCTTCCCATCATCCTCTTTCCTGATGGTGGTGTTAGTCACCCAGTCATGTCTGACTCTTTTTGACCCTATGTACTGTAGCCCGCCAGGCTCTTCTGTCCATGGGATTCTCCAGGCAAGAACACTGGGGTGGGTTGCCATTCCCTTCTCCAGGGGATCTTCCTGACCCAGGGATCAAACCCGGGTCTTCTGCATTGGCAGACAGATTCTTTACTGTCTGAGCTACCAGGGAAGCCAGTTCCAGGACAAATGCAATTGTCCTAGAGCCAGAGTGTGGGATTCAAATCACACTGTACCCTTACTGGCTGGGTGACCTTGAGTAAGTCACTCACCCTCTTTGAGCTTTGATTCCTTCAGCAATAAAAGGGGGATAGTAGGGCTCCCACTTCATGGGGTCTTTGCGACAATTCACTGAGCTATACCCTTAGAACCCTGTCCAGCACATAGCTGGCACTCGATATTATTATTACTGTTGTGGTCGTTGTCTTATTTCATTGAAGTAACACCCATAGAACCTTCAATAAACTGTTTTAAAGTGAACAGGTGAGAGGCATTGGCTATGTTCACAGTGTTGTGAAACTGCCACCCCTTGATCATTCCAGAACATGGTCATTGTCTTGAAAAGAAACCCTGTGCCCATTATGCGTCACATCCTGTTTATTCCCTTGCCCCCACTGCTACCCCGATCCCCTTAGAAGACCACCATCCCACTTTCTGCCTCTATGGATTTGCCTATTCTGGGTCTTTCCTGTAACAGAATCATACAGCATGTGGCCTTTTGTGTCTGGTGCTGTTTTCAAGGTTCATCCATGTCATAGCATGTGTTGAACTTCCTTCCTTTTTTTCTGACTGAATAATACTCCGTTGTATGGGTGGACCTCATTTTATTTATTTCATTCATACACTGATGAATGTCTGAGCTGTGTCTACATTTCAGTACAAGGTTTTATTTGAACACCTGTTGTATTTTTTCATGTGAAGCCCGTCACAGATTTTGGAGTCCTCCTTGAAGGCTGATTTCTCTGCATCGTCCCAGTTTGGGTTTATGCACTACAGAGGTGAACACCCACTGCGAATTTTCACGTCTATTATCTGGGCCCTTAAACATCCAGGGCAGGATCCAGGTTACCGTGTTGCTGTGAGGCTTCCTTGTGGGCTCTTGTGGGCTGCGGATGGGGAAACTGAGGCACGGAGAGGCTCAGTCACCGCCGACTGTCCTCTGCTTTCCCTTGGTGTCTCTGAGCCCTGTCCCCTGGGCATGGCCCTGCCCTCCTGTCATGGGCTCCCCCGCTGGGCACAGTGGCCCTGGATCACCCTGTGCCTTCTTCCTCTCCTGTCTCCATCTCTGCTCCGCTGCATCTTGTCCACTGTCTCCTTTCTCTCCCTCTAGCTCCTGCCTTTGCTGAGACCTTTCCGGTCATCCTGGAAACCCCTGTAGGTGTCCCTTTGAGATATGGATGTGACCAGCTTCTCCTTTAGACCTTCGGCTTCCAGAGCAGGTGCAGATCCTTTGTCAGGCCTGTAGATGCTCCAGTGAGTTCGGACGCCAGGGGGTGTTTTGTCCCCACAGGGAGAAGCCCCAGAGTCTCCTGTGCCTGGAGAACTCTGCGGAGCCTTCCCTCTAGGGGACAGTGTGGGGACAAGCTATCTGGTGCTCCTGTCCCGTGGCCTTGCTGGAGGACCAGAGTGGCCCAGGATCTCTGTAAGATCCTCACAGTGGGCTGGTGCCTGACACAATCTCTGTGGTTCCAGGCCTGGAGGAGGACAGAACCGAGGCCTTGAACGTGCTGCCTGGGACTCGGAGGGACCCAGTGGGGGCCTAGAGTGCGTCCAGGGGAAAGAGCCCTGGGGGACTTGGCCGGCTCTGCTGGGTCTGCGAGAGACAGGGAGCCACGTGGACAAGCTTCACTGGTCACTGTCCCCGACCTCCCTGTTTCATGCTGGACTGAAAGGAGGGTGACACGTTTTTCTTGCTGAGATCTGGAAATCCAAGTGTAAGTTCTCACTTGATCACGAGGGTCTTTGCAGTTCCCTGGGTACAAGAGAAACATGCCTACAGTCACTTGGACACCCCAGGTGACAGGGAATACCATGCTTGCTGCCTACCAGGCTTTGGCCACACCCTGTGTATATCACCCGCTGCACTCTCAAGGGACCCCTCTGGGGAGTCTGCCTGGAGAGGTCACACGCTGGCATGGGCCTTCTTGAATCTGCAGGACTGGAAGCTTGGGGGCGCCATCTCTCCCATCACGGATGGCCCCTGGTTCTCCGGATGGTGGGCACTGTTGGGATTGTCTCCTCTACAGTGGGCCCTGATCCTTCTCGTGGATTCTGAGTCTTAGGGTACCTCGGATGGGAAGTAGGGCTGACTGGTCTTGCCGTGCCTGCCCTCCTGAGTCTGATTCCTCAGCTCCTCCGTCTGGGAGCTCACGTACCCCGAGGCGTGCCGCCTTGACTCCCACCATCCAGTGCTGCCGCAGGAGCAGGCCTCCCTGGGACACTCTCATGCCTCCCTCAGGCGCTGCCCCATATGTCCACCCCCGCAAATAACCAGCGTCCGGCCATCAGCAGTCCTACTGGGCCACAGGGAGCCCAGACCGTGGTGGTGACAGCAGGCCCCTGGAGGGGGGAAGGGACACCTTGGCTGCCACCTGGGGTTGAGATGTCCCTTGCTGGCCCCGGTGTCCTCTGCCAGGCCCTTCCCTGTCTGTCCTGCTCACCCCGCATCGATTGCCAATTGGGCCCTTCGCTTCCATCCCTTTTCGCAGCTAATGACTCTGCTGCCATTGATCTGCATAAGGGAGCATCTCGATCAAGCACCTCCTTACGCTGAGACGTCCCAGTGCCGGCCCCCTCCCCCTCCCTCCCAACCTCCACAAGCGCCCCCACCATCCTTCCAGGCCTGCCCTTCCCAGCACCCGCCTCCCTGGCTTTGCCCTCCGCCATGCTCTGCCCCCTCTCTCCAGGCTCCTCTAGAAGGAAGGAGTACCCACTAGTGCCTTCCCATCCCCGGGAGATGACTTCTCCCTTCCTCTCTCCCATCCAGCTGGTAGGAGGACCTTGCTAGTGGGAAGCCTGAGGTTAGGGGGTGGTGGTGCCGTTTCACGGACCGCCTTAACCTTGGCCTCAGGCTCCCACCTACAGACTTTGCACCCCAGTCTGACCTGGGAGGGGAGATTCTGCCTGAGGCCTGGCTCCCGGAAAGGTCCCTCCCTCAGATGCCCCCTCACAGGGCACCAGGGGGCCAGGGCCAGCTCCTTGCCATAGCTACAGTCCCTGGACTGGACATAGCTTATCCGTGGGCCTGTGGGGCCCCCTCCTGTCCTGCTTTCAGTCTAGGAAAACTGGATTCTCTGCCCCGAAGGAACAGGCAAGGAGACTGTTACTGAAGGATGAAGTCCAGTAAGAGTGTCTGGCCAGTGGAGGCCTCCGCTCACTCCCACCTTTAGCCAGGGCTCCCGGCCTGCCTTGCCCTGCCTTGATTCCAGGGCCTGAGATGGGCTCTTGGGACCCAGGGAGTCAGGAGGGGCAGTTGGGGCTCCCAGATTTGGGGTTACAGTTGCCACCTGGCTGTGTGAAGCTGTATACCCTTGGCCTCTTCCAGAAGCTTCTCTGCAGCTTTGGCAAGTACCCCAGCCTGTGAAACAGCCTAAAAACAGCAGTTCAGGGAGATCACCCCTGGCACTGCCTGCAGCCAACCTGCTCAGTCCAATTCAGGCAGGGAGATACTGCAGAGAAACCTGTGTCTCCGAGAGTCCAGGTGAGTGTGACCCAGAGTGTCGGGGTCGTGGGTGGGGCCCGAGAGTCCACAGGGGACTCTAATGCTTCCAGGGGACCCCACTTTGAGAACCACATTAACTGAACTCATAGAGTCTGCTCATGGAAAGTTTTGCCTTTTAAGGAAAGACATCAGGTTTCAGGTTTTTCTTGTTTTGACTTCAACCGGAAACAGACCCGTTCCTAAGAGCCATTGGAGCGGGCAGCAGGGGTGTGGGTGGGCCCCCTGCCTTGGGGAGGCCCGGGGTCCCGCCCTCACAGGGAGGCTGAGAATCGGGGGTGATCTGTTTGCTGCTTGCGGGGACCCCCTCGGTACCCTCTGCACATTCTGTGGGGACTGCTCCCCTCCCACAGGCTGCCCTCACACAACATCACCAGCCTTCACATTAATGGGCATAAAATATTTACTTAACTCGGCTTTTTGCAAATATTCCTTCAGTTATTTCCCCTCTGCTGGGAACATAAACTGTGCGGCCGCGGCACATGCTGAAAGGGTTGGGTGTTAAATAATACAATATAAAGCCTGTGAAGCCCAGACAGCTCTGCGCGGACCGGGGCTGCCAGCACGGTCGCTGCGCCGGCAGACAGGTCTCCTCGGGAGCTGGACAAGGGCTCCCTTGAGCCGGGCGGGGAGGGGGACAGCTTTGCGTGTTGTTTAAGAGACAATTAAACTCACGTTTCCAAAGCCTCCCCTTCACCCTTCCAGAAGCAGGTTGCGGCGACCTTGGGAGAAACCAGTGAGACGTGTTTAAAAATGTATCATTCCTTTATATTTTAATACCCTTTATTGAAATGTTTCCTTTTTTATGGCTTTTTCTGACAGCCATTTTGCTTCCCGATTCTCCTGGACCTGTGGCTCCCGGTCCCTGAGGCTTTGCCGAAAAGCCCCTAAATAGAAACCTGTTCCAGTTGGTCCAGGGACCGCGGGCTTCTGTGTTATTCATGACTTGCTACCTGGCCCCATCGTTCCTGTGAAGCTGCTGATCTGTCAAGCAGATGAAGCTGGAACTCAAAGTTTGTGGGAAGCCGACTGGAGAATGTGGTCTTACTGGGAACTTGAGAGCTGGTCCTCTCTGACTCAGGAGGGCATCTTCCTCCTTTGCTGACACTTCCCCGGTGGACCGAAGCATGTCCGGCTTCTCGAACCCAAGGGGCTACCTGAAGGGGGAAGACTTAGTCACTGTGTTTTCTTTCTTTTTTTTGTAAAGACTGATTGGTTGATTTTGCTGCTAGGGGTCTTCATAGCTGCAGGTGGACTTCAGATGCGGCAAGCGGGAGCTGTTCTTCGCTCCCGTGTGCGGGCTTCTCGCTGCAGTGGCTTCTCCTGTTGCAGAGCACTAGCTCTAGACACGCAGGCTTCAGTAGTTGTGGCCCACGGGCTTAGTTGTTCCGCGGCCTCTGGGATCTTCCTAGACCAGGGATCAAACACGCATCCCCTGCATTGGCAGGCAGATTCTTAACCACTGGACCACACCAGGGAAACCCCTCATGGTGTTTTCTCTTATCATTCCAGAAGATTCTGACCCCTGGGAACATGCTGGGGGCAGGGAGGGTTGTGGGGGAGATGGAGCCAGATAGAGAGATGGAGAGAGACAGGGAGAGACGTGAGACTGTGGGAAGGCAAGGGATTAATCTGAGATCACCAGCGGCCAGGTGATAAATGTGTGCTGTTCAAACAAAGCAAAACAGTAGCCCTGCTTCTGCAGTAAGATGGCTCCATTGCATGTGTCACTTCCAGCCATGAAACAACAAGGATTCATAGAGTATTTTAGGTCTTCGTTTAAGAGACATCATGGATTGACTTTTCCCTGTTGTCCTTCTGCCTGTGGACCTGTCACATTCAGGAGGCCTAGGATCCTGGGCAGCTTGAAGACTGGGGCAGACGTGGAGGCCAAGGAGGGGTGTTCCTGGAATTGTTGATGAATTCTTGGGGTCCAAACCAGGTTGAGGGCGAGTGTTAGGAGCCGGGTGGCAGCAGAACCCATTCCTTCTCCTTCACCTGCCTCCTCGCACACCGGGCGGCTGTCGGGACCAGCAGACTGGTGGAGGCGTTGTCCCTTTACTGGGGCAGTGAGTGGTGTGGACCAGGCTCTAGGCTTGTCCATTTCCCCTCCTTGTGTGGACTCCAGTAGAGCCATAGTGGCCACAACAGGCAAGTAGTGTCTGAGAGAGAAGAGGTTTCCTTTTATCCACGGACTCTGGGCAAATAGCCCCTTTGTGCTGGTGGCCCTTCCTGGTCCTGCTGAGCTGGATCCAGGGGGCTGAAGGGGCAGCATGTAACGTCCCCACAGGGCCAGACAGGCCTGGCCATGGCGAAGTTGTACATACAAGAATGAAAGGAAGGAGCTGGTGAGTTTACAATAAAAACCTGAAGCCAAGTGTAAACATGCATCTCCTCACACAACTCCCGCCTTCTTTAACGCCCCGGTGCGACGGACTCAGAGCTCTTCGGCATGGACTCCAGTGTCCCCAGCCTGAAGTCCGGCGGATGCTGTGCTGGGTCCGAGACCTCCGTGAGTGTTACTTGAACTTCTCAGAGAAGTTGAGGCCGAGGAGAGGGCAGAGGATGGTCAGGAATCCACTGCAGCCCCCAGGCCCTGGGGACAGTCACCTAGATGACCTGCAGGGTCCAGAACTTGGGCAAGGTCTGACTTTAGGGAGGGGAGAGCCTGCACGCGTGGGGTCCTTTTGAGTGCATGCTCTCTGAGAGTGTGGTGACTCTCAGCCACGTGCCTGTGAAGTTTTACCTCTCCAAAGACAAAATCAGCGGGGAGAGAGCTCCGAGGTGGCTGAAGCCCAGGAGAGAGCGGGGGCGGGGGCGGGGCTCTCAGATGCCCCCTTTCAGGGCTTCAGCCTGGCTAGGTGGGAAGCAAAGCTCTCCCCACACTGCCACTGCTTGCATCACTTCTGCCTGGACCAGAGTTACCTGCAGGGACACACAGAATTCATCACCCTGCAGTCTGGCGTCTTCGTTACCCTGCCCCTGTGTGCCCACCCCACCCCCCCATGCCGGGACACCCCCGCCCCTTTCTGCCCGCCCAGTTCCTTCAGGGTCAGCTGACATCTCCTGTCATCCCTATACCAGCTCCCAGCTGCTGGGTCCACCCTGACATCTCCCCACTCTGCCCCCACACCTCGGGGGCCACCCCGTGTCTGCCTTGGTCTCAGTGAGGTGACGAGGTCAGTGAAAGGCACGGCTCTGTTCCCCACAGCTCAGCACAGCCCTGGCCTCACCCTCAGGGCCACAGGACCGCATGTCATGAATGTATCTTGCCTACTTGTGACCTCTACCTACGTGATTCGGGGACAAGCCACCTCCAGGAGGGAACACACCCACTTATCATGTATTATTTAGCCACCGTCTGTGGCTCTCACTGTGTGCCTCACAGATGTTAACCCCTGTGATCCTTGCAGTGACCCCGAGGAGGAAGATGCATTTTACAGGTGGGGAAACTGAGGCCTAGAGATGGTTTGTGAGCAGCGAGGATCATGGAGCTGGGGAGGTTTCAGGGGAATTTGAACATGGCCAGTCTGTGCCTCAGTCCTCTGTGATCCCAGGGTATCTCTCCTGTGAGCAAGGACTAAAGACCGTCTTATTTATTGTCTTGGCTGGGCATCTTTCCGATGCGGTTCCTTTTTTTAATTTCCTGCTTTCTCAGACAAAGCCTCTGTGCACCCCCCTTCTCAGAAACACGCCCTCAGCCCAGGGACACCAGCCTTGACAGTCAGGGCCCTCAGCTCCCCACTCATCTGCAAGCTTCCCTGGGTTTGCAGCCAAAACCAGGAGGGCGCTGTCTAGAAGAAGGACGGGCGAAGCGGAGGGCGCCGGCTCCTCCACATAATAAAATGCAGATTTCCCATTAAAAGGCAAAGCTTTTACTTCAAAAGGTTGAATAGGATGCGACTTGAAAAAAAGATTTCCAGCTGGTTAAATTTAGGGCAGGGGACGAGGTCCAATGCGCCAGCGCTCCTGGCCGCCGGCCCGCGGCAGAACCTTTGGACGGGAAATTGGAGCATTTTCACTTTCAGTGCTTGCCTCTCCGTATTTTTTTCTCTCTCCCCCTGAGTTAGGCAAACAAATGTTGATCGCCGTGTTGGCTGGGGCTGTTCTTACTTAAAATAGGCTGTTTCGGTTGGGTGGTGGCCAATTCATGATGGGCCTCATCCCAGCCCACACCCTCGCCGCATGGAGGGCAGAAAGTGTCCAGCGCCCATGGCTTTCTCCTTCCAGTGACCGCCAGCACCCTGACTCTGCTCTGTGCTTCTTACTCACAGTCATGTGTTCCTGGCCTGTCAGGGGTCCCGGGGGCAGGAGGAGTTGGAGTGTAGCCCCTGAACCCAGTCTCCCAGAAGGCCCATGACCATGGGCAAGTCACGGGGCTGCTTGGACCTTGCTGCTCAGTCTGATGGCAAAAAGGCTGGATAACTCATCTCCAAGGTGCTGTCCACCTCTGACATGCTGAGTGGGCCTCCTTCATGGGGTCAAGCACAAATACCAGCCTGCAGAACCCCAGCAGTGGAGGACAGACTCTGGGAACCCCAACCGTTCCCAGAACCCTAACTGCTGGGCCATGAGGCAGGCGAGGCTGTGTGGATGGGGAAGCCAGGGCAGTGTGCATGTGTGTGCATGCGTGTGTGTGCGTGTGGGGGGTGTGTTTGGTGATGCGAGAACGGGGGCAGACTTGCATTTGAGGGTCTCACAGTCCAGACTCTCAGGAGTAGATTGAATGAGGAAGAGTTACCTGACTGGGGTGTTGGGAATAACACAGCCTTTTCAGAGCGGCCAGCCAGAGGAGACTGGCACGGCCTTGACCCATGGGTGGCTTTTCTCCCTCCTCTCTTTTCTCCCCTTCCTCCCCTCCTGCCTCCCCTGAGTAGCACTAAGTAGCAGCACTCTGCGGGTTGGATTGGACCAGCCTCAGAGATGGGAAGTAAAGTCGCTCAGTCCTGTGTGACTTTTTGTAGTCCCATTGACTGTAGCCTACCAGGTACCTCCATCCATGGAATTTTCCAGGCAACTGTACTGGAGTGGGTTGCCGTTTCCTTCTCCATCAGAGACTGGGGGCTCAGCTCAAAGGTGTTCTGGACTCTGTCTGGGTCTGGGTCTGGTCTGGGAGCCCCACCCTCTCCAATGGCCCCAGCGCTGAGTCATGCTGGGTTTCTCCTGGGGTGGGCGGCGGGGGGCAGGCCTTTCAGTCCCCACACCTTGTCTCCCTTTTCTTATTCCCTGGACTGGAAACTCCAAGCCTCAGCTTCCAGCCCCCACCCCTCCTGGCCCCTTTCTTTTAACTCCAATGCTGGACATGAAAGCAGACGCATGGGCAGAGCATGATATTAGCGCCAGAACCTAATTTCACAGCATTTCCGTGGAATACTCCATAAAACTGAACAAATGAGCTGTGGTCCAAATCCATCTCATTATGAGCACCAGGCGGGCAAACGCAGCCGAGCCTCCAGATTTGGGGTTGCTGCTGAGTACTGGGGCACTGGGAGCATTGTTGAGGGGGGTCAGCCTGAGATTGCCAGGAAGCCGAGCCCGAGGGGCAGGATCCCATGTTACCTGAGGGACAGGTGGTGGGTCAGGAAGGGAGCCACAGCCCATCAGGCAGACTGACAGCTCAGCTCTCAGGACCACCTGCAAGGAACCCTGTCCTTGGATGGTCTGTCCATACAGAGAGGGGAGACTGGCCTGTGACGCCCTCTTCCCACGGCCAGAGGCTAGCCATTCTGAGCCTGTGCACTTGTGGGCGCCGAGTGTGGACCCAGGCTGTGCTCCTGGGTCAGGTGGAGCAGGGCAGCCAGCAGGGTTTGGCCGAAGAGGACTGGACAGCAGTGCCACGTGCCCCTCATCCTCTGGTAGACGGCACCATGCCAGGAGAACAGGTCACTGGGAGAGGAGGTGCCTCCCCCTTAGGACTGGGGCTGCTTCTCCACCGGCCACCCATGCGGAGGGGGCACAGCAGGGAGACCAGGGTCAGGTGGGAAGGAGGAAAGGAGAGAAGAGGGGAGCTACCGTGTAAGGAGGGTGAGTCCAGGTCCTGGGAGAAGCTGAGTGGCGGGTGAACCTTCCCATAAGCTCCTGGATCACACAGCCCTGTCCAGCCCAGGCCAGCCCAGGGGAGAGCAGGGTGTCCCCAGCCATGTGAGCCTTCAGGCGGGAGGACAGACCCAATAGCTTGAGATGTAGGTCAGATGTCAGACCCAGAGTGGGCCCCCTCTGCAGCACAGGCCTCGAGGTGAAACTGGGCAGGTTGGGTGCAAAGCCCCAGCAGCTCGATGGGGGGCACCTTCCCGGCTCTGAGGACAAGTCAGCCGCCCACACCCTGCCCTTCCCCTGCCCCCTCAGTCCCCTCTGTCCCATCGCATTAGCGTCTTGCCTTCTCTGTTTGCTCCTTTCTTGCGTGATGAAATATGCATAGACACCGAAGTGTAAATAATAAATAAGCAAAATGTGCCTGTGAATCCACCACCAGCCCGGAGCATAGACGGGTATCCTGGATCCCGTGGGTCCCACTGCCCCTCCTCTCCCCCTGTTTTATTCCCCGACCCCAAGACAAGAACTCTGCCTTGCATTAGGAATTGTTCATTCTCTTGTTTTTCTTTGTGGTTTGAACCCCTCTGTGTCTAGGTCTAAGCAGCATATCATTTCGTGGTGGCTTTTTGAGCTTTACTTGAATAGAATCTCACCATGTGATTCCTCTTCACCCTGGCTTTTTTTTTTTTTTAAACTCTGGTCGTTTTTTCTGAGATTCAGGCATAAACGCAGTCCATTTCTTTTCAGAGCTACATAGAATTCCAGTGAGTGTAGCACGACACGCCTCCATTCTCCAGGTGGTGGATGTGTTTTTAATTATTTTGAGCTGCGTTGCTATAAACATTCACGTTTCCTGGTGAACACGGGCAAGAGTTTCTCTAGAAAAGTGGCTAAGAAGGGGATTTCTTGGTCTCAGGGAGTGCGTTTTCTGCTTCACGAGATGAGGACGGATTGTTTCCAGTGTGGTCGTGGCACATCCGTCCATCAGCAGTGTCAAGTTGATCGGTGATCCACACCCTCGTCTGCTCTTGATACTGTCTCATTTAAAATTTTTTGCTGATCTGATGTCTATAAAATGGGGTCCTGCTGAGGTTTTAATTTCCATTTCCGTTACTGATGAAGTTGAATACAGTGTCACGTTTTAATTGACAGTTGCATTTCCTCTCATGAAACACCTATTTTTTTGTCTTTGGTCCATTTTCCTATTGTCATGTGCTTTTTAAAAGTTGATTTTTGTGAGTCCTACACACATTCTGCCTTGGAATCCTTTGTCACTTATTCATGGTGTGAACACTTCTTAGATTGCTGTTCCTTTCCCCACTTCCATGTCTTTTTTGTATAACATTTAAAATTTTAATGCAGTTAAAAACCCTCAATTATTTCCAATTATTAGTCCATGGAATTCTCTAGGCCAGAATACTAGAGTGGGTAGCCTTTCCCTTCTCCAGGGGATCTTCCCAACCCGGGGATTGAACCCAGGTCTCCTGCATTGCAGGCAGATTCTTTACCAGCTGAGCCACAAGGGAAGCCCAAGAATACTGGGGTGGGTAGCCTATCCCTTCTCCAGCGGATCTTCCTGACCCAGGAATTGAACTGGGGTCTCCTGCATTGCAGGCGGATTCTTTACCAACTGAGCTATGAGGGAAATGCTTTTATTTCCTTTAGGGATTGCAATTTTTTTGGAAAAGACCTCTCATTGACTTCAAGATCGTGAGTCTTTTGCACTTCCTTTGAAAAACTTTAAAGTTGTGTGATGCATGCTTGTGATATGGGGTAGGTGTTCAATTTCATGTTTGAAATAGGGTAACCAGGGGAATTCCCTGGTGATCCAGGAGTTAGGACGATGCCATACTCTCACTTCTGAGGGCCTAGGTTCAATCCCTGGTCAGGGAACTAAAATACCACAGGCTGAGTGGCATGGCCAAAAAAGAAAAAGAAAAGAAATAGGGTGACCAGGGGTCCAAGCTTGATTCCTGAAGAGCCCATCCTTCACAGCTCAGCTACTCATGAATGCTCATGACCAAGCTTGTATCAGTGTGGGTACTGCTCAAGCTTCAAGGCATCTCCTGTGCTTTGTCTGGTGGTGCTGGGTCAGTGTGACAACTCTCCTGTTTCCAGACTGGGAGGGTCTTACCCTAGGGGCAAATATGTGCATATTTGCTTTCACTTATCTTTCTCTCTCCTTGTTTCCCTCAACTCTCCTCTTTCTGTCTGAATTTCTGGCATGCATTTCCACTCTCTCTGCCTCTCTCCTTTATGCTTCATATGTTTTAGATCCCTGTTTAAAATCAGAAGTCTGTTTATTTTTATTGTGTTTTTTTCTTTGAGAGTTATGTTTTATTTGGCAGGAGTTTTTAGGACTTCAAGCCCAAGAGACAGCATCTCAAGTAACCCTGAGAGAACAGCTCTGAGGGAGGCAGCCAGCTTATATAGAAGTCTTGCAACAAAGGGCAGGTGGTCTGAACGTCAGAGGATTATTGTTAATTAAGGAAAACCAGATATCTCAAGTTAAGGAATTTAGCACTTTTCTATGTATGGGAAGATGGAAGAGTCTGGGCTTACTGAAATCATTCTTATGATATGCACCTCAGCTATCTGGAGCCAGTATCCTTTTTAGATCCAACTTTGGAAGCCCCAGAAAAGTTCCCATCCCATTTGTAGGAGGCCTGCTGTCCTGCAGCCTGGAGTCTAGCTCGGGATATGCAGCCTAAAGCAGAGTTGCTCTGCTGAACCATCTTCAACCAGCTTCCTGAGATCAGCCTGTAGACCTGTCAGAGTGTGAACAAATTCTTTTGTGGGCTGCTGACTCTGGAGGTATTTTGTTACGCAGCATTAGATCAGCAGCAGCTGACTTATGCACTGGGTCTAGAAGAGGGTTGGCATTTTGAGAAGCTGATGTTAGAGAGAGGGATGAAGTTGTTCTAAGAAGCTGGGGAAGGGAAGGACAATGCAGAGGTGCAGTTGTAAGGAGATATGAACTCTGGGTGGGTGTTAGGAGGTAGGCTGGAGAGGGTTAAGCAGGCAGTGGTGGGGGGTCGGGAAAGCACATTGGAAGAAGCTGTAAAAGACAGTGGTGGTTTCAGAGATGACTCCCGACCTTGGGCATCCTCCTTTTTTTAACCTTTTATTTGAGCTTGCTCCTTAATTGTCACAGTACTTGGGAGCTAAATATTTCTTCTGAGGTGGTTACGGGCACCTGCTACTTGCACCCTATGGAAACACTTGGACTGTTTCAGTGACAGAGATATTCTGGGTACATCCAGGCTCCAGGCTTTAATTTGGTTCTGGTGCCTCAGCCTTTAGCTCCTCTCTATGGGACCCATTCAAGTGGTCCCTTCGGAGCCCCTGCTTCCGAGATGCCTCCACTAAAGAGTTTGAACACAGAGGCAGGTGCCAGGATTGGTGAATTGCCTGGAGGGAAGCAGGAAAGGCTGGAACTCTGGGTACGTGGACTGTGGAACCATGATTGGTGGGGACAGAGTGACCGGATGCCCCTGGACTTCAGTGTGGGCATGTATCCTGGGTCAGAAGGTTGGTTGAGTGTGGGAGCTGGGGGTGGAGGCCCTC
Source organism: Odocoileus virginianus (assembly GCF_023699985.2). Classification (NCBI taxonomy): domain Eukaryota; kingdom Metazoa; phylum Chordata; class Mammalia; order Artiodactyla; family Cervidae; genus Odocoileus; species Odocoileus virginianus. Next base: position 50,054,376 of record NC_069690.1, read on the forward strand.
CCTGCAGGAATGTGTCAGCCAGAGAAGAAGGCAGGGAGGTGGGGGGAGCAGGAGAAGCAGCTTCTTTTACTCCCTGTTTCCCAAGGCTCCTGATCCAACCTGAACATCATTAACCCAACAAAGGCAACAACCGACACAGTAAAAAGGTTCCAAATATAAACAGCGCACATTCCCATCAACATGTTAATTAGGGCTCATTAACTGCGAACAAGCCCCGTGCAGCCCGAGGAGGCAGCAGCCGCTGGGATGTTGTCTCCGGAACCTTCTGTCTGCCCCTGGCGACCTGAGCGTGCTCCCATCTGCCGGGACCCCGGGGCTGCCCGGCCTTCTGCCGCAGCCTGCACAGGTGCTGTGCCCATCCCCTCCTTTTGGGCTTTCTCTTCGGTGGCTTGGCTTCTGTTCATGCTGGGGTCTGATGTGGGCATGGCTAACACTGCCCCACAACATAAAATCCATAGTAATGGTGTGCTAACGCGGCAGCCACAAATCAGAAGAGAGTCCCCTGCTCACAGCAGCCATTCCCGGTCATGACAGGGCCTATCACCCAAGCCCCTGGCCAAGCATGTGTCAGCAGATGAGGGAAAAATCTATTTGGAGGAGAAAAGAGGATGTAATTTTTTTTTCTGCCCTACCCATTTAAATGCTAGCTGTAAGATTAGCTCCACTTAAAGCAAAACAAAACAAGAAATCAATGCCGCCTGGATCAACTGCCTTTTAATTATTATTACCATTATTTGCACCTCTAGACCTGTAATGATCAAAAGTGCCTTCCAAAAGGTTGCAGACAGCCTGGAAATACTGGTGATCATTGCTTTATAGTGCCACCAAGGGATGCTGACCAGAGGGCCCAGGCAGAGCTGGGTTTAGGATCGGTTCTCAGGCCAAGGAGAGAATTTTGCCAAATTCCCCTCTGCTGGGCTCTGTGGATGCTGCAGATCTGAGTCATGCCCTCTCCAGTTCTGCCAACTTGCAGCAACCCCCCTCTATTGCGATTCACCCCTCCCAACGACCAGCAGGGCAACGGGAGGTGCCGAGGGGCTGGCGCCAGGGTGGGAGGAGCGGTTCTGGTGGTCCCGAGGGGCCAGGCTGAGGCGCTGGCCTTCTGCTGAGACCACAACTTTCTCAGCCCCACGTGGTTCCCTCCCTCTTGCTTTTTCCCCTGGAAGCGCCCACCATACATGGTTCCTTCCCTCTCGTTTTTTCCCCTGGGAGCCCCTGCCCCACCAGAATCCCACCTCCATCACCCCCACCAAATAGTGAGAGAATGCCCATCTTGGGAGCTCCTTTTAGGTGCCTCATCGAGGATCACTTGGGGACCTCTCTTGCTTTCCAAGCTGCATGCAGACCTCAGTTTCCCACTCCAGGTAATGGGCCAATAGCTTCTTAAGGAAAAGAGAGGGATGCTAACAGTAGTGATAATCTCTGTGATTAATCATAGTGATTCAGGAATTTAAGGCAATGGGCTCAGTTCTGATCAGTGCAATCCCCTACAAGTTCAGCCCTTTATGGGTGGCCGTGCCTGCTGGTTCTTTTGGCTTGTGACAGTGTGGCAGAATCTGCTCTATTTTCCCACTTTCTTTGCAATTTCTTTTCATGTTAATAAAAGATTGAAGTTACCTAATTTTAATGGGCACTATCCAGAAAGATGTATTTAAATTTTATACACCAGTGGATTTTTTTTTATTGAGGTAAAATTCACCTAACATAAAATATACCATTTTAAGGTGAATAATTCAGTGGCTTTTAATACAGTTAACAATGTTATGCAATCAGCACCTTTATTTCCAAAGTATCTACTCTGGACAACTCAGAAATGAAATCATACAATGTGTGGTGTTTTGTGACTGGCTTCTTTTCAATTAGTATGTTTCCAAAATTTATCCACATTATAGCATGTATCCGTGCTTCATTCCCTTTAATGGGCTGCATACTATTCCATCATACAGATGGACCACTGTTTGTTTATCCCTTCATTGGTTGATGGGTATTGGGTTGTCTCCACCTTTGGGCTATTGTGAATAGTGCTGCTGTGAACAAGTGTGTACATGTATTTGTCTGAGTATCTGTTTTCAGTTCTTTTGACTAGATACTTTGGAGTGGCATCCTGGGTCATATGGTCATTTTATGATTAAGTTTCTTGAGGAACCTCCAAACTGTTTTCCACAGAGGCAGTGCCATTTCACATTCCCACTAGCAATGCCTGAGGGTTCTACTTTCTCCAAGTCCTCTCCAACATTTGTTCATTTCCTTTCTTTCTTCCTTTTTCCTTTCTCCCTCCCTCCCTCCCTCCCTCCTTTCCTCCCTCCTTTCTTTCCTTCCTTCTATCCTAGGGGCGGTGAAGTGGTGTCTGTGTTTTGACCTATGTCTCCCTGATGATAGTGATGTCTTTCCCTGGGCTTCTTGGCCCTTCCCCTGTCTTCCCAGGAGCTCTCCTTGCTCCCTGTTTCTGCCTCTCCCTGTTTCCTCCCCTTTCTCCTGGCCCACAGGCCATTCCTTGAGCCCTATTGCCCTCAGCAGCCCCTCTGCCTGTGGGCTCAGCCTGGAACAACATAATGCACATTTCAGGAGGTGGCGTCTTCCTGCTCCATCCGGCCCTGTGTCAGATGTCCCCTCCCCTTCCCAGCTCCTCTCATCACGAGGCTGCGGGTGGGGGCTCTGATGGGGTTCCCTGGAAGAGGACCCCGAGATACATGAAGGCAGATTACCTGAGGGTGCCAAGGACACCGGTCAGGGTGAGATGAGGAGAGCAAGGTAGCCCCTAAAGGGAATTATCAGGCCAGCCGCTGGGGCCACACCCATGTCTCAGGGTTATTCCACCAGAAGGGAGGAGGCTGGCAGTCTGACACTGACCCCTGGTCTCTGAGCACTACTTCCTGGCGATGTTCAGGCCGGCTGCCTGGGATCCAAGGTGAGGAGGGTGAGGACAGCGGCTCTAAGGGCCCAAGAAAGCCCTCAGGCAAAGAAACACAGAGTTGTTTCTTTAGACGTTGGGCGGGCGTGTGCTGAAGCTGTGGTGTGAGGGGATGGGTGGGGCGTGGGGAGGATCTGCTGGATCTTGACCCTCTCCACGCCCCACCTGTGTCTAGGGACTGCCAGTCCAAGTCCTGCCCAGGACAGGAGCCAATAAGAACCAAATGTGGCTTCCACTGGGGGTTACACTTCACCCACAGGTGGGGCCTCACGTTCCTTCTTCGCCCTCAGCTTCAGAGGGCGGGGTGTTGTGGAGCTGACCGTGGGGAGCTGGCCGCAGCTCTCCTGAGTCATCCACACACCTGGACAGTGGATTGTGACAGAGCTCCTGGCTTCTGAAGATGCCCCCTCCACCATGTGCAGAGGACGCACCCCGGCCTCTTGGCATCCTCAGAAATGGCTCTCAAGATGCCCCCGAGACACAAACAATTTCCAGGCACCTGAGGTGGCTGGCCCAGCTGCCTCAACCCAAGCAAGGAACGTTTTCACTCATGTCTGTTCTATTCCCAAGGGAGCACGGCTCTGCAGCTGGCCGGGAGAAGGGAGCTCGAGGGCCTGGGCTGGCCTCCCCATTTCCCTGTGTCCCCAGAGGATGCCTGCCTGCCCCACGGCAGGCTGCCTGCTCTCCCTCCCAGTGGGCTGAGAAGGCTGTGAACACCATGGGGCAGCTGGGGCTGCAGTGGAGAGTCAGAGAGAAATACCTTCCCTTCTGTCCCCCGCTTCCTGCCAGGAGGACCTCCAGGCGCTGACAGCTTTAACTGCTGGGATAAATAAGCATCCAGGGCTCTGGTCTTTGGGACTTGCTCTTCTGCACAGGGGGAGGGATACAGAAGCACAAGTGGAAGATACTTCATAGACAAGCATGAAGGCTGGGTGTGGAGTCCTGCCCCAAGGCCACAGAAGCGGAGCCCAGAAACAAGGTCACCTCCAGAACTGACTGAGCCCCTTTGTGACTGTTGCCAAAAGCCCCCGGATCATCACCAGCAGGCTTCCTGACCCGATATTGGGCAAAAATGCCCACTCCAGTGCTCACCCTAAAGCGCCCCAAATCAATCACCTAAGGTCAACCCTCCAGCAGGAATTTTTCTTTGTCTTGAAAGTGAAAGTTGCTCGGTCATGTCTGACTCTTGGCGACCCCGTGGACTATACACTCCATGGAATTCTCCAGGCCAGAATACTGGAGTGGGTAGCCACTCCAGTCTTCTTTGTCTTGAGGCTATTGAAATTGGCTATTAACCCGTGAAAAATGTTGACTCTCCCTGGCCTGTCGGGAGGTCGGCCTGCTGTGCTCGCAGTGCCTTGATTATCTCTGCTCCTTGCTCTTAATAAACTCACTCCCTTCTGAAACGCTCTGTGCCTGGGAATTCTTTTCCAACCTGCGCTCAGATTGCCATGACACTGGGGATAGGGGCCTTGTTTCTGCTGCTGCTGACACAGTTCAGTTGGTGCAACGTAATGGAGGTGTGTGTGTGCACGTCTGAGTTTCAGGAACCAAAGGGGTGCCTGCAGGCCAGGGTGTATGTGGCTCTTAGCCAACTGGCTGGTACGAGCCTTGCCGAGCAGTGCTGGACACTTCTCTCGAGCGCCCAGCTCTCTCTTTCAGTCCACAGTCCCGGCTTCCGTCCCCATCACAATTGACAGTGCTTTGGGAGCCTCCCAGGGATTTAAATTTACAGAGCTGGCTGGATACCTTACAAAGCAAGTGGCTGGCAGTGGTGAGCCCCAACTGTGACCTTCACCCTGGAAGGAGGCGTTTCATTTTGAGGCCATGTTGAGCTGAGTGGCCTTTTCTCCCCTCACGAAGAGACTGAGATCCCTAAATGCATCCTGGCAAAAGGGCCAGCTGCCTCTTTATCCTCAAAATGCAAGTCTGAGAGGGTCACACTCGTAGGGGCACCAGGATTGGGGGTGGGCATTGCCACCACTGTCTTGGGGTTAGAGGATGGCCGCTACCCCCCCTGCCCCACGCTGTTACCATCGATTTCCCCCAATCTGCATCCGATGAGATCTGCATAGGGATCAATACGCCTGAAGTCCTGTGAGGGAACTTGGAGTGGGGGGAGCGGGAGGCAAAGAACCTACAGCCCGGGGAGCCCGGCTTGCAGGTCGGCCTTGTAGTCAACAGGGAAGCCCGCCCTCTGGCCAAGGCTGCACCCCAAAGACGGGACATGATGAGCAAAGGGCAGCCAGGCACAGGTCCCTGGAGCCCAGTGGACTGAAGGTGGGCGAGAACAGTAATTCGCTTGAGTGGGGACATCACCCGCAGTCCCCGGAGCTGGGCTGTAGCAAGTGGGTGTTTCTCCCACATGCTGGACACGAAGGTCCCCAGGGGAGGCTGGGGTGGGAGAGGGTTTGAATTTACTCCTGAGGAGCCACCAGGCTAGCACATAGATGCCATTGTCTTCTCACGGCAGGGCTGTCCTCACCTCACCCCTTGTCCAATGTCTCCAACAGCTGCCCCGAGGGCTGTTCGCAGTTTGGCTTTAACTCTCAGTCTATTCAGCCCTGGGCAGCCCATTAATGTTTGTGGAATGACTAACTGGATTTCTGAGGGGCCATCCTGTCCCCCATGACTGTCACAGCCCCATTTGCATTTTGTCATCATCTGAATTTCTGGCCTAGGACCTTCTTGTGGGGCATGTGCCTGGGTTATTTCCACTCTTTGAAATACTCCTGCACATCCTTCAGCACCCCACTGAAATGTAACCTCTTCCAGGAAGCCTTCCATGCATCTTCATTAGAAGTGGTCCTTCTATCCCTGAGCTCCTGGAACTTTCTGTTATCTCATAGCCTTCTTCTAGCAGTGAGGGACTCCTACTTCGAGCCTAGACTCACCCATTGGTTAATGAATTCCCCACACTATTTGGAGTGGGGCTTAGCCCCAGGTAGGCAGATCGTAAGCATTTATTTCAATGATTATTAAAGGAAACCATAAGGGGATGAGCTTGTGTTCCTGGACAGAGCCCCAGGGTTAAGGCAGAGCCCAGTCCATTTTCAGCCTCACCAGGGAGACCTGCAGCCCTGGGTCCTGATGATGACGCTGCCATTCAGCTGTGCCATGTGGAGTCCGCAGGTTTCCTGATTCCCTCGTAGGCTCCACCCACATTGGGACCCCTGGCTTGAGTCCATCCCTGCCCTGACAAGTCCTGGCAAGAATGAAGACCAGTTTTCCTGGGGCCTCCTCCAGCTGAAAAGTCACCGTCTCCAATTTGCATCTGCCTGGGTGCCTGCCCCCGACTGAGCACATGTAGGTCTTCTGTTTCATTCGCACCTGTGAGTATGGGGATGCTTCGTGGGTGCGGGGTCCTGGGTCAGTGTGGGGGTTGGTGGGATGGGGGCACAACCTCCAAGTGGTCAGGTCAGCAGAAGTGTGAGCATTGGAGAAGGAGGTGAGAGGGGCATGTCTCAAAGGATAGGCTGTATTTGCCGCTTAGCATGCAAGCTGCTGCCCCCTGCTCAGGCCAGGGGCTTAGTGACCCTGGAGGAGTCTCCCTGCCACATGATGGCTGCTTGCTCTTTCTCCCTAAATAGGAGTAGTTGGCAATCACAGCTGTGACTGACTATCCCTGGTCTCAACTGGGGTTTCTTTTTGAGAGGAAGATGGATTTTGAAAGGCTTAAATTTCTGTGCCTCAGGTGGCAATAATGCTGCCGTGTCAACCTTTTGAAGTTAAGTCTCAAATCTGACCTAATCTCCGTTTTTTCCTTCGGGCATCTGATGCTGGGTCTTTGCTTGTGTTCCATTTTGGTGCTTTGGTGCTTGCCTACTTTCCAATGGTGCTTTTCATTTTGTCTGGACCCCAAAGGACTAGCAGGACAATGGGGATCTCATGATGATCTCTCTGCCTCTGGCTTTGTCCCCCTGGAGCCACGCTCCCTGCTCCTGAGGTTCGGTTTCCTCCAGCACCAGGGATGCCCTTGTGGGCGTGGTCACTGTGAACAGGCATGGACACAGCCCATGGCGTGAGGGTGCTCTCCATCAGGGCAGAGGCCTCTCTCTGAAACTGAGGCCTGAATCCCCATTCACTGGGCTGGACGCTGCCCCAGGGCTGTACGGGGAGGTGTTTCAGTCAGTCCTGCTGAAGGCCGTAACAGTGGTCCCCAAGCCCCATAGACTTAACATACTGCATGCTTATTCTCATATTCCCTGGTGAAGAGACTAAATATGGCCATGTCTCAGTGAGATGATTCAAGTTTGTGTTGAATATTTCCCATGTGCTTATTTTCCCATTTTCCATGTGGCAAAAGCTATTGGAAAATGATAAGTAAAATTGATAAAAGGGATATAACTCTCCGGTAACCTTGTCTATTTATAGAGAGAGTAAAGCAGAGATATAGGGGGTTAGCACAGTCTTGTCTAACGGAATCTTTCATCTGAAGACTCAAATAACTAAATTTGCCTCCTAGATCAGACAGTGGGAGTGTTCCCCATAATAGCCAAAAGGTGGAAGCAACCGAGTGTCCATCAGTGGATGGACTAACAAAAAATGGTCCATCCACACACGGAATATTATTCAACCTTGAAAAAAGGAAATTCTGACACCTGCTACAACATAGATGAATTCTGAGGACATGCTGCTAAGGGAAATAAACCAGTCACAAAAGGATAGACACTGTCTGATTCTACTCATATGAAGTACCTAGAGGAGTTAAATTTCATAGAGATGGTGTGGTGGGGGGAAGGGGAGGTAGTGTTTAATGGGGACAGAGTTTCTGTTTGGGAAGGTGAGAAAGTTCTGGAGATGGATGGTGGTGACGGCTGGACAATGATGAGACTGTGCTGTACACTTCAAAATAGTCAAAATGCTAAATTTTAATTTATGTGTATTTTACCACAATTTCAACTGTGGTAAAACTGTGAGTATTTCCAGTGGTTCCCAAGCTTCCTCATACCTTTTTTGGCTGGAGTGTTCTGATAGCACCAGGAGCCCCCAGAGGTAGATGCTGGGGCTTCTCAAGTTGGCAAGTCTTGCTCGTCAGGACCTTCCTTCCTCCGTGCTGTGCTGAGTCGCTTTGGTCGTGTCCAATTCTTTGCAACCCCATGGTTGGTAGCCCACCAGGCTCTTCTGTCCATGGGATGCTCCAGGCAAGAATACTTGAGTGGGTTGCTATTTCCTTCTCCTGGGGGTCTTTCCCGACTCAGGGATCAAATCCAAGTCTCTTATGTCTCCTGCATTGGCAGGAGCGTTCTTTATCACCAGTGCCACCTGGGGAGCCTTCCTCCAAAGCCAGCATCTTTTCCTTGACCCTAAGCCTTTCTGGATTTCAGATTTCATGCCTTCCTCCTCCCCTGAGCTTTGTGCTCAACACAGGGCTTTGAGGAAATCTTGTATTGTTCTGCGTAAATTCCAACTTACAAAAGATACACTGGGGATGATTAACCAGTATCATAGAATCATTTTTCTCCCCCCTAGATTTGCTGCATAGTTGACTTCTAATAGATTAACTTCAAACGCAATTTACTCTGAGCTGTGTCCATGTGCAGCAACTCAACCTTTCTTTTTGGCTGAGAGTCAGGGGAGGCTGCATGCATCCTTTATTGAGAGCAAATTACACGTGACTGGTATTCCATTTTCAGAATAAAACCAGAGCTGCCTCAACGTGGTGGGAGGTGTAGGTAAAAAGGAGAAGAATGAGGAGAGGGTGATACAGGGCATTGGGTACTTGTAAAATATGCTCTGGGGAGACAGTCCCAGTACTCTTGCATCCCAGAAGTCCTTGGCAAGGTCTGAGCCCCCCACAAAGGCCTTGAGAGGGAACAGCTTCAGCCCAGGATGACTTCATTGTGGAGACAGAAACTAATTCCTCTCTAAGTGGGAAAAGGCTCTTTAGCTGCATTAAGAGGCTGAGATCTGATGAAAAGGCGAATAGATTCAATCTTCCTTGCATCAGTCACCTGGGACTTCATCAGACTCAAACCGATTAGAAAAATTCACATTGAAAGCATCATTTATAATAGACCAAAATTATAGAAAACATTTGGCCTGGAGGGAGGGAGAAATAGCATTTCCACCTAAGCTATAATCTTTCATTATCTCCCCCGCCTCCTTTATGGGGTTTGACAGCCCTGTCTCCTCCCCCAGACTAATCATTAGACTAATTAGGGGCTAATCAATGTTTAATTAAAACCTAGCCATTAATTACAGGAGGTACTATGGCAACTTGGGAATAAAATGTGGCTGCAGGAGGGATCAGATTTCCTCAAGCATGGCCAGTGGCCCAAGCAGAAAGCTTTCCTTCTTGTGTTTGTGTTTCCTTCTTTGCACTTTGGCTTGAGGGGATCTGGAGGTCAACAGGGGGAGAAGGGAGGGAGTGGAGAGGAGGATGGATTGCTCTGAGTGTCTTGTCTTCTGGCCTGTTACTCAATTTTCCCACCCACTCCACAGGAGCTTTCCCCATGGTTCTAGCATCATTCTTCCCATGTCCCAAATTTAATCTATTAGTCCTCTGAAAATCTTTTATGGGCATCTACTTACTTGCATTTAGACTACACCCAGACCTCTCATCATGAACTGCAAATTCCTAGGTGAGTGGTTCTCAACCCTGGCTGCGTGTTAACCATCACCAAGAGAGCTTAAAAAAATTTGAATGGAAGGATAGACAAATAGAACAATGAAGAATAGAGAGCCCAGAAATAGACCCAGCATATATGGGCATGTGATATACGACAGCACTGCTGAGGAGGGGGCATGAATGATCTTTGCCATAAATGGTGCTGGGCCAATTGGATAACCACCAGGGGGGGAAAAAAATAGGAAGCTTGATCCCTACCTCACACCATACATGAAAATCAATTCCACTTTCTAGAAGATAATATAGAAAAAAAAATCTGGAATATCTTCATGATACAAAGAGAGCAAACTATAAAGGAAAAGATTGATAAATTGGGTTATATTAAAATTGAGAGCTTCTGTTTATCAAAGACACCATTAAGAGAGTGAAAAGATGGGGACTTCCCTGGCAGTCTAGTGGCTAAGACTCCACCTTCCAATGCAGGGGGCACAAGTTTGATCCCTGGTCAGGGAACTAAGATCCCACATGCTGCATGCTGCAGCCAATAAATAAATAAACAAAAAAAATTTTTTTTTAAAGAGAGCACAAAAGGACAATCACAAAACTGGAGAGGACACTTGCAAAATACAGAACCAAAAAAAGTTCATGGAAAACTGGTAAAGTGACACTAAGCAGTTCACAAAGTGCTTTATTGGTCATCAGGGAAATGCAACCTGAGACGCTGCTATAAACCCATCAGGATGGCTAGAGTGAATAGATTGGTGACCTCAAGGGTTGATAAAGACCTAGGACAGTGGGAACATCGGTACATGTCTTGTGAAAATTGAAATAAGCCATTTGAAAAACTGTTCAGCAGAATCTGCTAAAGCAAAACATGTGTCTGCCCAGGTTCCCCGAGCACCGTGCAGGGAGTGGGGGGCATGTAGGAGGGGCTTGGCAACTCTTGAGGCGGTAAGTGACATAGCACCAGGAGGACTCTTAAGACAGGACTCCCTGTTCTCAGGGGAGGAGGGGTATGAAGGAGAGAGCCTGGATCTTGGATCCCAGCTCTGCATGAGCAACAGGTTCAACTTTCTGAGCTGTGGTTTCTCCATCGGTACATGGTGCTTACTGCGAGGGCTTGCAGGAAGGACTACATGTGATGAAGCTTATAAAACATCTAGCACATTGCATGGCCAATAGTTGGCATATAGTCTCTTTTATCACCCTAGGAGTCTACAAGCAGAGAGGGGCACATAAATGCAGATGGAGAGGGGCAGGAAACAGGCACGGGGAACCCAAGGTTGAGCCAGGTATAATCAGCCAGGGTCTGCATTTAGTGGCTAGCTCTGCACTTTTATTTCGGGGTGGAGTCGTGGCTGGGTAGGACCTGAAAGTGGTGTCAGGCCCTGTTGCCCTCACGTCAGGTGGCAGTGACGTGGCATTCCCTGTTCAGGGAGGCAAGCCAGCCTCAGGCACACCTCAGACAAAAGGCAGCCTTTTGCACCCCAGGGTCCTCCGTCAGCCTCCCCTTTCTTTACCACTGAGCCACCTAGGAGGATCTAGCCTGTATTATTTCAGCATAAAAAGGAATGAGCCCCGCGACATTCTATAACAGGGATGGGCTGGAAAATGTGCAGTATGATTCCACTTTTACAGAATGTCCAGATCAGACAATTCCATGGAGCCAGGGAGCAGATTGGTGGTTTCCAGGGGTCTGGGGGGCAGACAGGGGGATGGGGGTGACTGTTAAATGGTGTGGGGTTTCCTTCTGGGACTGGGATAAAATGTCCTGGGTCTAGATAGAGGTGGTGCCAGAACAACATTATGAATGCACTAAATTCCATTGAATTATAGACTTGAAAGTAGTTAATTTTATGTACTTGAATTATATCTAAATTAAAAAAGAAATTGTTAGTCCATCTTTTCCCCTGGGCTGCTGGGAGATGTGACAAACACACTGAATTATTGCTGTTAAAAACCCAACCGTGGTTGCCTCCTCTGAAATGATGGGCAGCAGGCTGGGTTCATCTGCCCCCATCCTGATTGCCCCCATCTGGACCCAGGGCCCTACAGGTGTTGGGAGCAGTTATGTCTACAAACAGATTTATCCTGAAGTCAAGAGCTGGACTGCGACCAATGCAAGGATGCCCATCCCCACTTCCCTGACCCTTGATGCCTCTCCAGACGCTGGTAGGATTTCAGGTTGGCCTGTCTGCACCCCCCACCCCCACTGCCATCTCCTTTTGCTTCTAGAACAGGAATACACATGCCTGTTGAGTGGATACTGTTGCCATGTGCGCATACCAGTTTAAAAGGATGTGTTAAGCGGCTGACACAGAGATAAATGGGGATGGAGTTACAGGAGGGGGAGGGGAGTCCTCAGAGCAGCAGGAATGGGTATCACTCCCCACCCCCGAGGTGGGAGGGTGCCACCCTCATGCCGCCGTCGTGGAGGGGTCACCTAGTACCTTCCTGCTGTCACCTATGTGCGCCCGGATTCCCCACCTGTGCTGCCCTCACCAACCTCCAGGGGCGTCTGGAATCTGGAGAAGCTGAAGGTTAAGGGGTGCATGCAGGTGTTGGGAATGATCCAGGGGTGCAAGTGTGATGCATCACATATTGAAAGAGGGTGGGAGAGAGGAAGTATGCCTTTATCCATGTGTAAATCAGGAGACAGATGACAGAGCCACTCCTGACTCCCTCCTAGGTCTTCCTCCATCTCTTTTATGAGCGTTGTGAGTCCTTCCCATCTATAGCAGTGAATTTCCAACTCAAAGGAAAAAGAAAAAGCCCATAAGTAAATTAAGTCCTTCTCCCGTGCTACCTGTATTGGGGCCACTGAGACCAAAGGGTCTCATTTATTATTTTTACAGATGAGCAAATTGTTTTCACCCTTTGTCTCATCCTCTGAAGCATGGGCTTATGTGAACTTGAGGGGCTCTGTCCAGAAGATGCCATCTGTGACCCCAGAAGGGACCAAGTCCCGCTGACATGTACCCCTCAGTGTGGCCTCTAAGCATCTACCTGAGGGAGATGAGTCCTCCTTTAAAGACCCTGGAAGCAGACCCTTGAGGGTGCTCATCTGGCCCCTGACTTTCTTTCCTTAGTGTTCCAAGACTGATTGTTAGGGCGACCTCAGAGTGCTCCATGGCAGAATGATGTGAGTGTTGGTGTCCAGCCCTGTACCGTGTGGGCTCCTAGAATCCATCCAGGGTTGGTAGGTGTGGCTGGGATGTTGAGAATGTGCTAAGAGTACGTGGGGGTGAGGTGGGGAACTTGGAGGCTTGAAGACCCTCTTCAGTCTCCCTCTGAGCTCCCAGAACAGGCCACTGAGAACCAGGTCAGAGGAAGTTTCCAATCACTGGGTACGTGCTTCCTCCTCCCCATCACCTTCCTCTTCCATTACCCCCTCCTCCTTCCCCTCTGTCTCATGAACTGTCCCGCCCATCCCCTCTCAGCACTTGCCACCAGCAACACACTGTGTCAGGAGCCTGTTTCCAGATAGATCTGCTCTTGTGCTCTGTGCCACCTTGAGCACGAATACCTGTGTGTGTGTGTGTGTGTGTGTGTGTGTGCGTGTGTGGTGTGAGGGGACAGGGTGCCTTGGCCCAAATGTGTCTGCACAGGGTGGAGCCCTCCAGGATGGCAAAGGACTTGGGCACAGTCAGCATAAAGAAACCAATGTCTTCACCAAGGCCAGGAAGTTAACCTCGGTCCAGGGGACGACCTTCTGCCTGCCTGGCATCCTCAGTGCCTGCCACCCCTTGCCCTGCCCAGCTGCACTTTTCTGAGGGGATCCCTTATCAAGAGCCCCTGACACTTGAAAGGAGGAAGTGGTTATGGAGTCCGGACTGTGCTCTGATTCCTGCCTTCCCCTCACGTTCCCACGAAGGGCGGCTGCAGGAGGAAAGCATGCTGGAGGGTTTGGATGTGGTGGGAGGGGAGGTCCCGCCCCGTCCTCCTCCTGACTCCCAGGACTCACATCACACACATCTTCCTGTCTCAACACGTGGTCACCTGTATTTCACGTTGACTACCTGCTTGCATGGACCAAGAAGCAGACATGGGGAGGCTGTCAGTGGCTCTGAGCCATGAATTTCTGGTCAGATTTAACTCCTTAAGAGTGAAAGGGGAAACTTCCCTCATGGTCCAGTGGATAAGACGCTGAGCTCCCAGGGCAGGGGGCCTGGGTTTGCTCCTTGGTCAGGGAACTAGATCCCACATGCCACAACTAAGACCTAGTATGGCCAAATTTAAAAAAAAAAAAAGAGGGAAAGGAAGGGGGCCCAGGCTCCCTTGGCCTCCCTGGATCTTCATCTTGGTGCCCATGATACACGTGGTGGGGCCTCTCCCACACCTGCCGGAGTCAGGGCTTTGCCTGCAGGGCCACCTCCCACTTCCCCTCTGTGCTCTTTCTTATCCACACCCCTTGACCTGTTTGCCTCACTTCTTGCATCCTAGTTTGTAGTCCTCCCTTATCTCCCATCTGGACCAGTGCTGAGGCCTCCCCATTCCCCCCATCCCTGACATTCCCAGCCTACATATCCCATTGCTTTCAGAGTTGTTTACTAGGAACAGAGCTATTTCCATAGCATGGAACATTCTGCTCAAGAACATTCAACAGCTCCCCTTTACCTACAGAAGGAAACATGTCCCAGGGGAGCCAGTCTTCTTAAGCAGGGCATTGAAACTCCTCCAATTTGACTCTGACTTCACTTTATGGGCCTGCCCAGCCTCACTGCCCCTCGACTCCTCACCCCCACATACCCCCTCCGACCCCCTCCCCCAACCCTCGCCGGAGTGAAACAAGATGGCCTGTGGCAGTTCTCACCTGTGTTTACTCAGCCTGGGCTCTGAGTTGGAAAGGTCTGTGGTGTATGAGGGAAGAGTCCCAGTAATTTTCCAGCCCACGCTACCTTCTCTTTTCTCTGAACTCAGAGTATTCATGGTCTGGGTCACTCTGCCTGGAAATTCATTTATGCAACAAACACACTTTCCATTGACATGAATCTTTAGCACAGCTTCACGAATTCTTCAAGCTCTTTGAGGGGGAACTTTTCTAGGAAACATCCCTTAACCTACTCCTAATTACCTGGTATTTTCAACCCATCTTTGTATGGTGTCAAAATCATGTCAGTGTATCATTTTCAAAATTCCATCATACAGAACTTATAGCTTTCTTGTCCTTTCGTCCTTTTATTCTTTTATCTACTGTGTGTTTATTGAGTTCCTGTTTTGTGACAGGCGCTGACGGTGTGATGGACACACGGCAGGTCTGTGCTGTCGTTATCAGGTGAGGCAACGCTGGAGCCCCCAGCACATGAGAAGCACTATGGTGATGAGGGTGAAAAAGGTGCAGGGGTGCTAGGAATGCAGGTGATGGAAGCTGATGTGGTCTTAGGGCATGTCAGAGGGCCCCCTCTCTAGAGAGGGGATGTTTCAGCTGACATCTGATGGATGAGGAGGTACTGGACACAGAATGGGGGGGGTAATCTGGAGGGACTGAGAGGCAGGCAGACATGTGAAAGGCAGGAAAAATGTCCCAGGTGACCCAGAGTGGCCTGAAATCAAGCCAGAATATCCAGGCAGAAAAGGCCATAGACCAAGTTGAAGGGTTTGTCTTGTATCCAGGGGTGATGGGAGCCGTAGAAGTGCTTTGGGTTGGGGATGGCACAATCAGACCTGCCTTTTGCAAAGATCAGCCTTTGCTTGCTATGTGGAGACACTGCTGGAAGAGGGCAGAGGGACTGAGTGAACTGTAACAGGGGTCATCAAGCTAGGGCTATGGGCCAAACCCGGCCCACAGCCTGCTTGTGTCTATAAAGCTTTATTGGCACACAACTGTATTCAGTAGTTTATATATTGCTGCTCTCGAGAGGTGGAATAGTTGCCACAGAGGCCATATAGCCCTTGGTGCCTAATATATCCATGTATAAATATATTTTTTTCCCTTGACTTTTATTTTTTGGTGTTTTTTTGTCTTATTATTATTTTTTAATATTTATTATTTATTTTGGCTGTGCCAGGTCTTATTTGCAGCGTTTAGGAACTTCAATCTTCATTGCAGCATGAAGGATCTTTAGTTGCAGCATGCAAACTTAGTTGAGGCATGTGGGATCTAGTTCCCTAACCAGGGCTCAAACCCAGGCCCCCTGCATTGGCAGCATGGAGTCTTAGCCACTGGACCACCAAGGAAGTCCTGATGCCTGAGATATTTACTCTGACCTTTTACAGGAAAAGTTTGCTGACAGTTCTGTTAAAACACTGCCTTAATTTGGGTTGTTCTGGAAGCAGAGCTGACAGGAGGATGTGAGCACAGGTATGCTAGTGGTGAGTGGGTGGAGGTCAACGATTTAGAAAGTGGGGCCAACAGGATGCGGGGCTGGATGGGATCAGGCAGGTGAGAGAGTGGAAGTGAGGATGTAGATGGAGACTCTGCTTCAAGGGCAGACCTCCAGTTCAGATCTAGGCAGGTTTTGAGCAACCCAACTGTTCTGGAAACTTCACTTTGTTTCTCTATGAGATGACCTCTAGTCTCTGCATATGAATCATGCTCCACGAATCTTTCTCACCATGATTCACTAATGAAACTAAAAACATTCTTCACCTTCCTCCCAAGTGTGACCCACAATTCCTGCAAGTTCCTCTCTGAGCAAAGCATGGGTACCACCATCCTGTCTCTCCCCCGTCAGCAAAGCGGCTGTCTGCCTAATTCCTAACTATGCCCTTCAAGGTTGCATTAAGTCATTGCGCCAGGACACTGCATTGTGGGTAATCAGCTGCTGTTTTAATATGTTTAGCTGCTCTGCATTTCCACGGGCAGAGACTCTCTGAAGTGAAAATTGTGCCCCTGTCTGTCAGGATCTCTGCTGGAAATCACAGAGCAAAGGATAAGTCTAGTGTGGCAGGTTGGATCGTGTTTCTCCCCACAGAATAAACCCTGCTAAAGGCATGGACTGGAACTTCCCCTTCTCACTCTCAGACACATCTCAGAGACTTATGGTCATCCTGGCTGGAGGAAATCCAGCTGGAATCTGTTCTATGAATTCCCAGCGTCCCTTCACTTCTTTTTAAAAAACAGCTTCACTGAGATGTAATTCGTGTGCATACAATTTGCCAATGGACAGAGTTTTTGGTATCTTCACAGAGTTATGCAATGATCATCACAGTCAGATTTAGAACATTTTCATCATCTCTGAGACTGATAATGATAACTATCATCTCCCAAGGGGGCACCCCCCCATACTGGAAACCACTAACCTTTACTTTCTGCTTCTATAGATTTCCTTATTCTGGACATTTCATATAAATGGGATCATACAATATATGGCCTTTTGTGTCAGACTTCTGTTACTTAGCATGTTTCCAATTCTCATCCTTGTTGTAGTGTGTGTCACAGCTTCATTCCTTTTTAATGGCTGAGTGGTGCTTCTGGGACATTTACTTCCTGAGGCCCATCAGTCACCCCTCCCTGGGGGCTTCATCTTGTAGTCCTCATAGCACCCCACGCGGTAGGTCCCCAACCTTCATTTGACAGCTAGGGGAGTGGAGACTCAGAGTAAGTGCCTAACTCAAGGTCACATGGTTGCTTTGAGGGAGGCGGGAGGTCTAATCCTGGTGTTCAGAGCATCTTCCCAAATCTTCTGTAGTTTTCCTAGAATCCAGAGCAGATTAGAGTGAATTAGGAGAGAGGGCCTCTGAATCTGATAGGGCCCTGTGACGGGCTGAATAATGGCTCCCAAAGATACCCAGGTTCCAACCCCTGGAACCAGTGAATGTGACCTTATTTGGAGAAAGGGTCACTGCAGATGGGATTAAGGATCTAGAGGTGGGTGATTATCCTGGATTATCTGGGTGGGCCCTAGGCAGTCACGTGTATCGGTTTAAGAGGAAGGCAGAGGGAAATCTGACACTTTGACACACACAGAGGCGACACTCACATGAAGACAGAGCAGAGAGAGCCGTGAAGCTGCTGGCTTAAAGACTGAGTGATGTGGCCACAAATCAAGGGTGGCCAGCAGCCCCACGGGCTGAAACAGGCAGGAAAGGCTTTTGTCCTGGAATATAGCCCCGCTGACAGCTTGATTTCAGACTAGTGATGCTGATTTTGGGTTTCTGGCCTCCAGAACTGGGAAAGAATCAATTTCCGCAGTTTGAAGCCCTTTGTATGGCATCTGTTAGGGCATCCTCAGGACACTAACACAGGGCCTCATACCTGATTCCCAGGCCCTTTGTGCCTGAGACAGCTTTCTGCGTGTCCTAGCCCGAGCACGGTGGTACAGCCGGCTGTGTGCTGTTCTGTATACATTGAAAGCTGGGAATAGCATCTAATACCTCTTATCTAAGAACTTTGCATAAATGAAACCAATCCCCACAACAGCTCTGTGAGATAAGCTCCTATTGTTATTCCCATTCTACAGATGAGAAAATGAGGCTCAGAGTGGCAGGTTCACCAGTGAGGGGCAGAACCGGGTGGTCCTGTTGCCCAGTGGGTTTCTACTGCTCTCTTCTGCCTCCTTAAACTATGCTGCTTAAAGTAGCATGTAAGAGCACAGGCTTGGAAGGCATTCATTCATTCAACAAATGCATATCAAAATATATACGAGCCCTGGAGAAACTGCTGTTAAGAAAACTTGTAAAAAAAAAAAAAAAAAAAGAAAACTTGTGTCCTCCCCGCTGGGCCCTCACGTGTGCTAGTGAGACAATCGCCGAAAGTATAATGTGTAACCCTGGAGAAATGCTGGACGTGCCAGGACTCTTTCTGGGGGTGCATGGGTGTGCATATGTGTGTGCGTGTGTGCAAGCATGCTGTATTACACAGGGGGTTGGGGAAGGGAGCTGAGCAGGTGGGAGTCCCGTGGAGGCCTGCAGGGCTCAGGTGTGCTGGAGGAGCCCATGACTGGCTCAGCAGAAGGGGTGGAGTAGGACCAGAGGAGACTGGAGCTGGTGGAGGGGGCTGGCTGGGCAGGGCTGTGCCAGCCACTGGGCAGAGGCCCTGAGGAGCACTGGGCCGAGGGAACACTTGAGCTGTCCCACCTTCCTTGTGTGGCTGTGGGTCAGAGCCTCCACCTCAGTATTGTCGCAAATTTTAAATGCAGGCGCGATTGTGCCTGGCACCTGGTCAGCGTGTCTCCACAATTGACAATGAGATGTCACCCACTGACTGTCAGTGTCCTATGACTCTTGGTCATCTTGTGGAGGGAGGCCCCCTCGGGATTAGGATGCCCCATTTCAAGCATTTTCGTTGTACCCTTAACATACAGTCTCACCTTTCTTTTGGAAACTACTTATTTTTGGAATTTTCATTTTTCCCTCAGTTCTAGGGGGTTCCTTGTTCTGGAAGGTAACATAATATCCACCCACATTTCCTTCTCTAAAGCTCAAGAACTCCCCCAGAACTAGGTGGGTTTTGGCACTTAGGCTTTTTGGGATTTTAGAAAGATCACAGGATACATAGACTATGTCATGAAAGAGGTTCTGGGGACTGGGGCTGCACTGCCTCATGGGAGGTCACCAAGAGGAGATGACAGCCAGGTGACCCGAGCTGGACCCAGACCAAGAGAGGCTTCTTGCCCTCGCCCCCCTCACTTCCACTCTGTTCACTGTGCCAACTGCCACCTGCTGGTGCTGCTTTCAAAGGTGCAGCCGGGAGAAAGAGGGGTGTGCTGAGACCCCCCAAGGGGCCATGTGCCTCGCAGTAAACTTTCGGGATTTGGAGGCACAGCTGCTAAAGGAGAGTCTGAGCCCTTGATCATCCATAACTGCTCACTTATAAGTAAAATGAGGGCTTCCCTGGTGGCTCAGCTGGTAAAGAATCTGTCTGCAATGCAGGAGACCTGGGTTCGATCCCTGGATTGGAAAGCTCTCTTGGAGAAGGGAACAGCTACCCACTCCAGCCTTCTGGCCTGGAGAATTCCACGGACTGTATAGTCCAGGGGGGTGCAAAGAGTCAGACACGACTGAGCGACTTTCACTTTTCACTCAACCAGCCGGAGAGGCCGTTCCTGCTGACGGCCCCGCTGCCCTGCCCATGTGGCTGCCTCGCCCTCCGCCTCTGTAAGTGCTGGGGGTTCAGGCTTCACCCGGAAGCTCTGAGGGTGTGAAGCCACGCGGCTCCAGTCAGCGCGGTAAGTAATGGCGGCCGGTCACTTCCGGTCACTTTGCATGTTGGCGCCGAAGTTAGAAAACGTGAGGTTTTCAGAGTTAATTGGATTTTTGAACTTAGGATAAGGGATGTGGACACTTGGGCCCAGCCCACACTGACAGAACTTTCTAGGTACCAGTCAGTCACTGCGCCTTTTCTGCGCGGCTTCATTAGGCCCTGTCAGTCACCCCCAGAGGGGTCCAGCGAGCTGCCTGGCTGGCGGGCGGCTCCCCAGGCATCAGGCTGTTTTTCCTTTCGTTCTGGTGGAGGTAAGGGCTCAGGCCGCAGCCCCGGGGAGAGGGTGCAGAGCCTCCCGCAAAGCCAAGCACCCAGACGCACCTAGGGCCATGGGCATTACCGTCGTGGAACTCCTTTCTGGATTCCATCCGAATTCTGAAGTTCACTCTTTTTTTAAATCGTCCATGGAGTCAGGTCTTAGTCCTGAGAGGGGAGGCCTGCTTTGTGCAGACAGCCAACAGATATTTGAATAATGTGGCTTCAGGGAGGGAGGGACACTGGCGTTCTTGTGACTTTACATGGGCTCTGAAGGGCACCTCCGAAAGAGGTGTCCCCAGGTGTTTTAAATAGGTAGCATTAAAAAAAAAAAAAAAAAAAAAGTGGCCCTCTCCAAGGTGATAGAAATGTTCCAAAGGACAAAAGTCTACTACATGTGAAAGTCCAGTTATTTTTATTTGAAAACCAGCTCATTTTGTGATCGTCAGAGCTCACATAATAGGATGGACTCCATTACACTGAGGGCCTAGTGCCTGTGGCTGGATGCCATGCCCACATTTATTTGACCATGACCTAAGAATCTCCCAAAGGCCTCATGGCATAATACTCTCCCCTAATACTATCACACTGGGAGTTAGGATTTCCACAGATGAATTTCCGTGAGGGGCACAAACGTTCAGCCCGTAATAGCTCTCTGTTTCCAAACATTACCTATACATTGAAATTTCCTTACTCATCAGTTTTAGACTTCATTATTGATCTTTCTTTCATGGTATAATAGATCAGACTTTAACTTACTTACATTTCTTCTTCCCTCTCCTCTGCCCAAATAAGCTCTCACTTTTTGGTTATATCTACATACAAGTTTTTCTTATCACAGCTATCATAACCACAACAGTTTTCTTTCTTTCTTTGGTACAACGTTTCATTTATCCTGTAGTTAATAATTGCTTAGGCTTTCACTGGCCCTCCAGCATGCCTTCCGATGCAACCTTCCATGAGGTCAGTCCTGTCAGATAATTGGTCAGCCCTCTGGAGTTGCCCTGGAGGCTTCTGACACCTGCCCCAGCCGGTATGGGCTGCTCCAGGCTGCTGCATGGCGCTTGTTCAGGACTTTCCTTTTCTCACTCCTGTGATGGAGCCCATGCTTCTTAGCTCTTGCAGCTTCATCTTTTTGATTCCTATCTACTCTTGGTGGAGCACATTCTCTTGTAACACCTGAGATGTCTTATTCTTTTCTCATGTTCAATTTGAATGTAGACTCCTGGTTTTGAAATTATTTTTACCTAGAATTTTGAAGGCATTTTCCTGCTGAATTCTGGTTTCCATGCTGCTGTTGAGTAGTCTGATGCCATTCAAATTTTTGATCCTATTTTATGACCTGGTTTTCTTCTCTCTGGAAGCTTTTATCCTTGGTGTTCTAAAATGTCATAAAGATGTGCCTTTGTTCTTTTATTGTTTGGATACTTTGTATGCTCTTCAATCTGAAGGCTCATGCCTTTCAGTTCTGGGACGATTTCTGGTATTATTTCTTTGATAATTTTATTCTCTTGATTTTCTCTGAGCTTTCTTTCTGAAATTCTTATTTGTCAGATGTTGGACCTCCTGGCTTCATCATCTAGCTCTTTAATTAGAAAAAAAAAATCTCCTATTGTACATTTCTTTGCATTTTTGTTCTACTTTCTGGAAACTTTAACTTAATTCTCCAAGGCTTCTATTGACTTTAATTTATATTATTATATTTTTTATTTCCAGGCATTCTTGTTCTTTAATTGTTTCTTCTTGTTTCATGGACTGTAATAGCTTTTCTCATCTCTGTGAAGATATTAATGGTACATTCTTTGAAGTTTTCTTCTCTTTGTGAAGTATGTACCTGTACTAGTTATAGTCTAGTGCTGTGTAACAAATTACCCCAAACATAGTGGCATAAAAGGACAAACATTTCTCATCTCACAGTTTCTGTGAGCCAGGTATCTGGTAGGGCCTAGCTGGGTGGTTCTGGCTCAGGGTGAGTTTGTAGCTAATGTGTCATCCAGGACTGAAGTCATTTAAGGCTTCAGTGGAGATGAAGGATCTGCTTTCAAGCTCAGTCACTTGGTTGATGGCCAGAGCTCTAAATTCCCCAGCACACGGGCCTCTCCATATGGCTGCTGGACATAGCAGTTGGCTTCTTCCAAAGTTAGTGAGAGGAAGAGAGAGAACCAAGATGGAAGCTGTGGTGCTTTTTATAACCTAATCTCAGAAGTAACCATCATTTCTTCTGTCATGATACAATGTGGGAGGGAGGACACAAGGATGTGAGTAACCGGAGACTGCCATCTAGGAGGCAGCTGACTACCCCAGCACTTGTTCTGAATTTCCCCTTAGTTTTTACTTTGGTCTGTGTTGTCCATGATGGAGGCTTTTCTTGAATATTTGGTGATCTTTCTGTCTGACTTCTCATGTTTTCAGCACACAAGCTGATTGGAGGCTGTGTGTATGTGCCTATGTGGGGAGCTTGTAGACTGTCTCTGTTAGATTACTCCAGAAGTCAATCTTGTTATGAAGAGTTGAGGGTAAGCCATTTATTTGGAAGGTGAAGGAAACCACACTAGGGGAGTGGGGTTTTAGAACATGGAAAGGAAGGAGGCCAAGAGAGGGTATGATATTAAGTCATGTATTGAAGTATGTGTTTGGAACTCGGTCCTGCCGAGAACGCTGAGAAATGGTGCAAAACACATACCTCAGAAGGATCCTACCTGGATGATGTTGATGGAGCTTGGCTACTGGTGCCCTGACTTCACTGAGTCATAGTCTGAGGCCTGTGGGGGAGAGGGAGGGTAAGCATCAGGACCTGTCCACCTGCTGCAAGAGGGCAGAGCAGTCTTCTGAGGTTTTAGGGAAACTATTGGGCACACGATGCAGATACCATTGTTGGAGTCTAAAGCACCTGGTCATGGCTAAGGTCTGAGGGCCTGGCAGGCAGAGATATTGACCATGGGCTTTGCTGTAGAGCATGGTTCCCACCCTTTTTGGCACATTTTTTCTAGACTTGGAGAGGGGATAGTTTCAGGATGATTCAAGTGCATTATGTTTATTGTGCATTCATTTCTATTATTATTACATTAACTCTACCTAAGATCATCAGGCATTAGATCTTGGAGGTTTGGGACCCCTCCTGTAGGATGATTATATTTGTAGGTCTTTTCTCTGGGAACAGCTTTTATTCTCTGCAGAGAGGGATTCTCTGATCGCTTGCTTTGGATGGGGTTGGGGTGTGGGGATAAGTCTGGCTTCTGGTGCTCTGGGGCTGGTAGCAGAGGCCAGCTGGGCAGGGCTGTCACCCTCAGTGTGGAGACTTCTATTTGATATGCCTCTGTTCAGCACTGTGCTTGATCTCATCTTCTTTGAGCTGGCATCCCCAAGCCTGGGGTCTCTCTGATTCACTCCATACAAGAATGAGCCTCAGGTCTCTGTGGACTGGGAGAGGGTGACTTGTTGTATTGAGGTGGGCAGGGTCCAATTTCACCCTGGCCTTCAAAGTATCCAGTTTCCATGATTTGGGAGAAGTCTTTGGGGGCACATCAGCTGGATGCTGTCCCTTGGCTCCAGCCTGCAGTTTTCTAGCTCTGCCTTCTCCATCCCAGGGTCCCCCAGTCTTTCTCTCTCAGCCTCTTGGCTTCATCATGACTGGGGATTCCACATCTCTCATTGTGAGGTTATCTTGCCCCCTCCCTCATCTTGCTAGTCCAGTCTTGGGAGGCCCCCACCTGGGAAGTCTCTGGATGAGTGGAACTGGGCAAGAGCTGGGGCCAGGACAGGGCAGCCCAAGCTATTGGTGAGCAGGGTGGAAGATTGAGGAGGAGACTGAGGTCAGGGTAGACAAACCTTGAGGTCACCAGGCCCTGGTCTGTGCCAGCGTCTGGAGGCCCAGTTCAGTCGGGGGAGGCAGGGCTGGTGGGCCGGGATGGTCTGGTTGTCTGTGCCTGTTTGCTGCCCCCAGGGGTTGTCTGCACGATCCTGATCTCCTGAGGCTGAGGAGGTTGCTGGGGGCTGACTCTGGACCAGACCTGCTCCCATCTGATAGTGCCAGTGGGGGAGGTAGCTATGTTTAGAAGTAATTACTCTATCTGTGCAGAAATATTGGAACATCCTCCCTGGCAGTGGCAGGAATTAGCTCACGGCATCACTGCTGGAGCAGCAGCATCTTCTTTGCTGGACTGTCCTGCTTTCCTTCCTGGGAGATGGGGGACTGCGCTGAATCAGGGAGAGGGATGGGTCCTGGAAGTGGTGGGAGAGAGAAACCTGCCCACGCTCAGAGAACCGGGTTATTCCTGTGAGCCATTGCTATGGATATGTTAAACCATCTGCAGCAGACAGCCTGGGAGGGATACTGACGGCGGTCATTTGCTTAACAATTGCTTATTAAAGGTGTCTGATTGCTGAACACAGTTCTAGGTGCCTGGGATACGGCTTAGTTGTGAACCAAGTCCTTGTCATTCTAATGGACAGGGACAGGCAACAGGTGAAACACACACACACACACACACACACACACACAAGCAGGTGGAAGTAAAGTTGAGAGGTGCTGTTGCTCCACACTAGGCAGGCCCCTCTGCTAAGGCAACACTGTGCAAAGACCTGACTGAGGCCAGTGAATGACCTGTGCTCTTCTGGTGAAGAGTGTTCCAGGAAGCTGGGTCAGCAAGTGCAAGGGCCCTGTGGTGGGAGGGTGGTTGGCAGGATGGAGGGACAGTGAGGGGGCATGTACTGCTTGTTAATTTCTGCAGGGTGAACACCCATCTGCTTTGAATGCTGGTGTGCCTGCTTCAAATTCTTATGTTGGAATCTTAAGTCCAATGTGATGGCATTTGGAGGTGGGGCCTTTGGAAGGTGATTAAGTCCTAAGTGTGGAAACTGGATCATTGCCTTTGTAAGAGACCCAGAGAGCTCCCTCATCCCTTCCACTGTGTTTGGACACAGTGAGAAGATGGTTGTCTATGAACCAGGAAACAGAACTGCACCCAAAACTGAATCTAAAACGGAATCTACCAGCACCTTGCTCCTATAAATGTGAGAGAGATTCCTGTTGTTTATAAGGTCCCCAGGCTATGGTGTTCTGCTAGAGCAGCCTCAGCAGACTGACACACTACTGTTAGCAAATAATTTCATGCTTCATGTCAGAGTTGAAGACGGAAGGGGTCCACACCGCTCTTCAGACCCCTGCCTCCAGAGACTAAGTGGGGGCCCCTGTTCTTGGACAGTAGAGGATGCTTGGGATTGGCCAGGCCTCCCTGGGGGTTTGGAGGGCAGACTGTGGGTGCTTGGCTTGGAGGTGGTTGCATTTCAGAAAGAGGTAACCAGTCTTTTGCTGGAGAGTAAGAAGGTGAGGACAGTGAGTACATGCAGCATTGTCATGTGATGGACTTGCATTCTCTGCAGCATCAAGAGCAGAGGAGGGGGCTCGAGGTGGATGCAGGTCCTGGCCCTGAAGCCACCCTCTCCTGAGGGTGCTTTGTCGCTGCTGTTGTCCGTGTAGGAGGGCCCGGAGGGGCAGCTGAGATGCTGAGCTCTATGTTTTGTAGGGAAACCAGTCAGGGTTGGGGGCATCCCAGGGGCTCCTAGTATGAAAAGGGCCTCCTGGCCGGTGCTGGCTCTCTTCTTTTGTCTGCAGTCTATTTTGTCTCCCTCCACTGATTCTCTGCTCTGACTCAGTTTCCAGGCTTTCCTTTTTCTTTTCTTTTTTTTTTTTTTTAGTTGAAGTACAGTTAATTTTCAATGTTATGTTAGTTTCTGGTGTATAGTAAGGTGATTCAGTTATACATATATATATGCATGTTCTTTTTCATATTATTTTCCATTATGATTTATTACAGGACATTGAGTATAGTTCCCCATGCTATGCAGTAGGACCTTGTTGTTTATTTATTTATTTTTTAAAAATATATATTTCTTTGTTTGTGCCAGGTCTTAGTTGTGTCATAAGGGATCTTTCGTTACAGTGCACAGACTCTAATTGTGGCACATGGGCTGCAGAATATGTGGGCTCAGTAGTTGCGTCCCTCAAGCTTCATTGCTCCACAGCGTATGGA
Source organism: Odocoileus virginianus (assembly GCF_023699985.2). Classification (NCBI taxonomy): domain Eukaryota; kingdom Metazoa; phylum Chordata; class Mammalia; order Artiodactyla; family Cervidae; genus Odocoileus; species Odocoileus virginianus. The sequence continues at coordinate 50,080,289 of NC_069690.1, forward strand.
ATCTTAGTTCCCTGACAGGGATTGAACCATGTCCCGTGCATTGCAAGGTGGGTTCTTAACCACTGGACCACCAGGGAAGTTCATATCTACTTTAAATAGAGTAGTTTGTATCTGCTAATCCCAAGCTCCTAATTTATTTCTCCCCCCTTTCTCTTTGGTAACTAGAAGTTTGTTTTCTATGTCTATGAGTCTATTTCTATTTCATCAATAAGTTCATTTGTGTTGTATTTTAGGTTCCACATATAATTGATATCATATATGTGATATATGATGTTATAAGATATCTTCTTTTTCTGACTTATTTCACTTAGTATGATAATGTCTATATTCATCCATATTGCTGCAAAGGGCATTATTTCATTCTTTTTTATGGCTGAGTAGTGTTCCATGGTGTATATAAACCAACTATTCTTTAGCCATTTATCTGTCCATGGACAGTTTGCTTCCATGTCTTGGCTGTTGTAAAGAGTACTGCTATGAACATTGGGGTGCATGTATCTTTTCAAATTAGTTTTCTTTGGAAATATGCCCAGGAATGGTATTGCTGGATCATATGGCAATTCTATTTTTATTTTTTTAAGGAACCTCTGTACTGTTTTCCATAGTGGCCATACCAATTTACATTCCCACCAACAGTGTAGGAGGGTTTTCTTTTCTCCACACCCTCTCCAGCATTTGTAATTTGTAGGCTTTTCAATGAAGGCTATTCTGACCAGTGCAAGGTGGTTTTTATTTTGTAGTTTTGATTTGCATTTCTCAAATAATTAGGCACATGAGCATCTTTTCATGTGTTGGCCGTCTGTCTGTCTTCTTTGGAGAAATGTCTATTTAGATCTTCTGCCCATTTTTTGATTGGGTTGTTCATTTGTTTTTTTCTGTTATTGAGTTGTAAGAGCATTTGTGTATTTTGGAAATTAAACCCTTGTCAGTCATATTGTTTGCAAATATTTTCTCTCAGTCTCTAGGTTGTTTTTTCATTTTGTTTATGGTTTCTTTTGTTATGCAAGCACTTATAAGTTTGATTAGGTCCCACTCGTTTATTTTTGTTTTATTTCTATTGCCTTGGGAGACCGACCTAAGAAAACATTGATACTATTTATGTCAGAGAATGTTTTGCCTGTGTTCTCTTCTAGGAGTTTTATGGTGTTGTATATTATATTTGTTTTTAAGCCGTTTTGAGTCTATTTTTGTGTATGGTATGAAGGTGCATTCTAACTTCATTGTTTAGCATGCAGCTGTCCAGGCTTTTCTTAAATCAGTCCCAGCTGGTGAGACGGCTTTTACACTCCCCAAGGTGATAATGGGGCCTCTTCCTTGTTGAGTTTCCTGACAACACTCTCCAGTGAGCCATCAGTTTCTGCACGACCCTTGGGACATGCAGGCTCCGTTTTCAAGTACATCCTGGGTCTTGGCATGTGTGACAAAAGACAGAGGGCGAATTCCACAGGAAAAAAATCAGGTGTGCATTTTGGGTACATAAAAGACTGTCTGAGCCTTCTTTTCATGGAATGGAGGTGGGTGGGGGGAGCAGGATGGAAAGATATAGAAACTCATCACCATGAATGAGAGGAGAGGGGAGACCAGAGGAGGAGAAGGAACGTGCAAGAGAGTGAGAAGGAGAGACTGGGGCGCACATGGATGAGAGAGGCAGATGCAGAGATAAAACGCTTTCACGGGAGGTGCAGGAACAGCAGTCTAAATCAAGGATGTCAAATGATTGCGGGTGCCTTTGAGTCTCTGACACACACGCCTCATGCCGGCTGCACGAAAACTCTTCATGTCTGTACACACTTGACTGTTGGTTGTGGGCCCTCAGCGGGGGCATCTCTGCCTCCCCCCACTGCCTCTGCCTCCCCCATCCACTGTCAGCAGGACCTCTCCCCATAGTCCCTAGTGGAGGCTTTGTTGCTACTGCCCTGCCTCCCTTCTCCCTGGCCCAGGTGGCTCTGTATCCTTAACAAAGGAGGCCATTGTGGTTCAGGTGGCAAGGGTTTAAGTGAGAGACACACAAACTGGATGATGTCTGTAGGGGCGAGGAAAGCCAGGTGCTACGGGCCTGGACCCTAAGGGGTAAAGAAGAGAGGAGGCAGCACCAGGGAGACAAGCAAGATGAGGGAGCTACTTGCATCCTTCACCTGCCCCCCAGGGTCATCCTCACTCTCAGAAAGCCCTCACCAGCCCCCCAGCTCCCTCGGCTTGGCTAGGCTGTTCATGGATCCAGAGGCAGAAAGAAGGCTGGTGGTGGTGACTGAGTGATGGGGCAGCCAGAATGGGTGAGGCTGAATTGGGGAGAATCCTGGAAGCTGTCAGGAAGGATCCAGGGTTTGAGGCTGCCCAGGTTTGACCCTCAGCCTGGGGTGCGAAGGGGAAGTCCTGGCTTTGAGATCCTGGTGTGATGAGTTGGGTTGGGGGCTTCCCTTGAATCTGGATTTGATACCAGTTACAAAGTATTCCCAGGTCTTCATCCAGAGGCTATGTGTTGGGCACATGCAGCTTGTGTTCACCAGGTCTGTCCACTGTAGTTCTAGTTCCCCCTACATACATTGTGCAAACTGGGGAGCAGGGAGCAGTGGTCTTTTCTCTAATGCACATTCCCTGTGAAATGATGCTTCTTGGGAGTTACTTGTCTGTAACTTCCCTGATTACTGTACCCCTTCTCATCCCTGCCCAGCACCATGGTGACCTATGAGGTTTCTATTTTCTTTTTTACTGACCTGAAACTCGGTCCTGCTGGACAGAAAAGTCAGGGGCCACAGTGTCTCACAGAATTGACCGAGGGCAGCAAGCACTGGGATCTCACTCCTCAGCAGTTCCTTGCCCCAACTACTATGTGGACAATGATTCCATACAGAAGGATCTGGGAACATCACTCTGGTGTTTGACTCTTTATCTACTCCCACAAAATGCCAGAGACTATCTGGCTTACAAAGCTGGACTTCAAGGATACTGGCCATGTAGCAGAGGATTTAACCTTGTCCCAAGAGAAATCTTTTTTTTGCCCTCAGCCCACTGAAAGTAATCTCTAAGCCTTTGGGATGTTGTGGTCATGGTTTGCCTGGCAGCTTTGGGCCATACCAACAAAGTGATATAAGGTGGAGCTCTGGGCCACAGAAACATGAGTGAATGTGGTGGGAGTTTGGGTCATATGGTATAACCTTGACTTCTAGAGGGACTAGACTGAGGTCAGCCACGTGGGCACCAAAGTGCCTCCTTGGTAGACTCCAGTAAAGAGTTTGGACCCCAAGGCTTGGGGGTGTCCCTGGTTGGCAATGTCACCACACATTGGTGCTATGGAAGCAGCACTGTCCTGACTCTAGGGAGAGGGGGAAATGGAAGCCCCCACATTTTATGTCTTCTGGACTCCCTGGCTGACTTAAACCTCTATCTTTTCACTATAATAAACCATAAACCATAACCATGAGTATAACAGCTTTCTTGAGCCCTGAGTCCTTCTAGCAGATTATCAAACCTCAGCGTGGTCTTGAGGACCCCCAATTTGCACTTGGTGTCAGAAGTGAGGGAGGTTTTAAGACCTGCTCCCTGACTGCAGGCCACCATTGTGGTGATTCCCGACTGCTCCCAGACTTTGTTTTCTTATTTTTATAGTTTTATTTATTTATTTTTGGCCGTGCTCAGTCTTCGTTGCTGTGTGTAGGCTTTCTCTAGTTGCAGTGAGTGAGGGCTACTCTCTAGTTGTGGTTCATAGGCTTCTCATTGCAATATCTTCTCTTGTTGCATTGCAGAGCATGGGCTCTAGGGCTCGTGGACTTCAGTAGTTTATTTGCCCTGAGGAATGTGGAGTCTTTCCAGGCCGGGATCAAACCCATGTCCCCTACATTGGCAGGTGAATTCTTAACCACTTGCCCACCAGGGAAGTCCTACTCTTAGACTTTAATAGCTCTCCAACTGGTCTATTTTTCTCACCCCAGTCAGTTCTAGTGCTGCAGCCAGTATGGGCATTTAAAACTGCCAGTCCTCTCACATTTTCCCCTGCTGAAACCCTCCACTGTGCTGTATCTGCATGGACTCTAAAGGTTTGGGCATGAGCTAAAACCCTGGTATAATCTGGGTTTTGCTGACCCTCTCCAACCCCATCCCCTTTCCTACCACATTCCAGCTCCCCTCATCCCAATCCCCTTTGGTGTGTGGCATGCACCTGAGCTCTTACCCGCTTTGGAGCTATCTCCCATGCTAATCTCTTTCTTGCTCTTTGAGTCTCGCCTAATGTTAGCCTTTTCGGAAAAGTTCAGGGCATCTCATTTGCCATCTCAGAATCTATCCATAGCCTTCCCAGCACCCCTCTCAGTGCGGACTCATACACTTACATTGTTCCCTTTCCTGTTTATTTCTGCTCTTTCCATGTTGGACATCCCTCAAAGGCAGAGACTTTGTGTGTGTGTTACTTGCAGTTGTAGATCTTGTATGTAGATCTTGAACCCAGCATCAGGTGGCTAATCAAACCCTGCTTGTTGGAGCAATGAGTGACCATCCACCATAGCTACCGCATGGCTAACCTTCTCCAGCACTAGCTGGTGGTGCCCCAGCCTCCTCGATCAAACTCCCCACAGATCTGATCCCAAGCAGCATGCTCCTGTGGGTCCTGATAGATCTCCTAGCTCCTGGGCTGTGTGTGTGTATCGTCCCTTTCCTGCCACTTTCCTGGTTGGGTTATGCTGTGACTTAACCTAGTTATAGGCCTGATGGCAGGAGGGTAGGCAGGGGCCGACCCTGAGTTCAGCACATGTTGTCTTATGTGGGAGAGTTTCATATTGTCTTCAAGCAGAAGGAAGGGTATGCTTTTCTATGCATCTGTCCTTGATTTTTGTGTTCCACAGAGTTTCTTCTGCCTCTTTGTTGTATTCTGGAGCTCCATCATTGCTGTTTTCATTGGGATCTAGTTGTTTGTTCATTGTTTTTGGAGGAAGATGAGCACTGAGACCTTCTAGTTCCCCATCTTGCTGTCATTACTGGAGAGTTTTCCCCCAGTGATTCAGCACATAATCTGGTGGATATTCTGCATACATTTGGAAAGAACGAGTATCTGCAATTGCTGGATTTAGTGTTCTGTAAATGTCAATTAGGTCCATGTGGTTAATGTCTGTATCTTCTATTTCCTTACTGATTTTGGTTGACCTTATTCTATCAATAGTTGATGGAGGGGTGGTAGAATCTCTAACTATAACTGTGGAACTCTCTCTTTAATCCTTCAATTTTTGCCTTATGTATTTTGAAATTCTACAATTTGATCCTTCAGGCTTGTGAATTTTATACTTTCCTAATAAATTAACTCTTTTTTTTTTTTTTATTATGGAGCATCACTGTCTTCCCCGGCTCAGCCAGCTCAGATGGTAAAAGTGTCTGTCTACAACGTGGGAGACCCGGGTTTGATCCCTGGGTCAGGAAGATCCTCTGGAGAAGGAAATGACAACCCACTCCAGTACTCTTGCCTGGAAAATCCCATGGATGGAGGAGCCTGGTAGGCTATAGTCCATGGGGTTGCAAAGAGTCGGACACGACTGAGCGACTTAACTTTCACTTTTCACCATTGTCTTCAAGCCTAGATAATCTGTTATTAATATAACCCCTCTAGCCTTCTTTTGATTGTTTGCCTAGTATCATTTTAAACTATCTTCTACTTTCAATCTTTCTCTGTTGCTGACAACCTCTGCTTTTTCATTGGGGTGTGTAGTACATTTATGTTTAATATAATCAGTGATATGGCCAGAATTAAGTCTATAATTTTGTTGTGTGTTTTCTGTTTGTGTTCCTGCTTATTGTTCGTATACATCTCCTTTTCTTCCTTCCTTGTGGTTAATTTATTCTCCACTAGATAGCTCAGTTGGTAAAGAATCTGTCTGCAATGCAAGAGACCCAGGTTCAATTCCTGAGTTGGGAAGATCCCCTGGAGAAGGGGTAGGCTACCCACTCCAGTATTCTTGGGCTCCTCTGGTGGCTCAGCTGGTAAAGAATCTGCCTGCAGTGCGGGAGACCTGGGCTCAATCCCCGGGTTGGGAAGATCCCCTGGAGAATGGAAAGGCTACCCACTCCAGTATTCTGGCCTAGAGAATTCCATGGGCTATATAGTCCATGGGATCACAAAGAGTTGGACACAATTGAGCGACTTTCACTTAACCTGTTAATTTATATATTACCTTTGTAGACTTAAACACTGCACTTTTTTAGTGGCTGCTCTAGGGAGAACTATATATATATAGTTATATTATATATATTATACATAGTTATATTATATATATCATATATAGTTATATTATATATATTTTATATATATATATATATGTATTTAAAGAACTAAATGGGAGAAGTGATATCTTTTGTACACGGTGGGGAGATGTCTTAGAATTTAGCTGTTGAGCACCTCAATGTCTAGAGTTTGGGGAGGTGAGGGGAAACTACCCAAGGTGACTGAGAAGGCCTCGATTAAGGTGAGAAAGCCTACAAAAGAGAAAGATTAAGTTTTTCTGCTAAGGTCAAACAAAAAGAGATTTTCTAGGGAAGTGAGTTAATGACTCACTTGCATTACCAGAGGAGAGGTGTGTGAAATGGGGGCTGAGGATTGACCACTGTGTTTGGCCATGTTGGTGGGGGTTGGAAGGGAGTCCTTGGTAATCTTGGCAGAAGTTTTTCTCAGCAGAAGAGTGAAAAGAAAGTTGTTTAGAGTTACTTGAGGAGAGAATGAGAAGGGATGAAGTAGGAACAGCATGTAAAGACAACTCAAGAAATATTTCTTCAAAGGGGAGTAGAAAAGTAGTGCAGTTTTGAGGGAGATTTGCGTCAAGGGAGGGTTTTACTGTTGTTGTTGGGAGATACTAGTATTAATATTTAATGTTGCTGTTGGAAGATACTAGCATATTTATACTAATGGAATGACTCAGGGCATGGTAAAAAAACACATAATCTAAAATATAAACCACACTTATGCATAGACATGTACTTATTAACAGTAATTATATTTTGATTGTGGGATCATGAATGATTTTTATATTTGTCTCTGATTGAAAATTTGTACTTTATACTTTTTTCCCTACAATAAGCTCATCTAACATTAAAAATAAAAAAGTGAAGTGGCAGAGATAATTAAATTCACCAAGAAAACCAGAGCTTTCTCATCTCTCTGAAAGCCTTTTTTTTTTTGTATGAGCAAAGTATGTTTGCTCACGGCAAAAACATTAAAACAGTATAGAAAAGTTAATAAGTAGAAACTAAAATCTCCCTGATTGAGCCTCTCTCTTAATACCCAATTTCCACAGCTTAGCAGTAAAGTTGGTGGTGTGTATTTCAGGAAAATTTCACACACACACACACACACACACACACACACACAGGCTTCTCAGTGGTTAAGAATCTGCCTGCAATGCAGGAGACCTGGGTTTAATACCTGGGTCTGGAAGATCCCCTGGAGGAAGGCATGGCAACCAACTCTAGTACCCTTGCCTAGAGAATCCCATGGACAGAGGAGCCTGACAAGCTGCAGTCCATAGGGCTGCACAGAATCAGACACAGTATACAATATGTATACATATATTTATGAATATCCCTTTTCCCCCTACCTAAACAGGATTTTATATATATTTTTCTGGAACTTTCTTTGGAAACAGTGACCTATCGGCACATATGCATGCATGCATGCTCAGTTGCTCTGTTGTGTCCGACTCTTTGTGACCCCATGGACTGTAGCCCATCAGTTCCTCTGTCCATGGGATTTTCCAGGTAAGAATACTGGAGCAAGTTACCATTTCCTCCTCCAGGGGATATTCCTGACCGAGGAATTGAACATATTTCTCCTGCATTGACAGGTGGATTCTTTACCATTGAATTTTCTGGGAAGCCCCTTCAGTGTATATAGGTCTTCCTTGTTTAAAAAGAGTGATTGTGGAATATGCCATCATGTGGGCATTTCAAAATTTATTTCCTAGTGGGTGGACCCTCTCCCTCCCAATGTATTTCCTGCTACTACAATAATATTCACTTAATTTATTGTAAGTAAATGTTGGCTTACTTGTGAGAGTAAGTTAGTGGGATAGATCCCTGGAAATGGAATTGTTAAATCAAAGGCATGAGCATTTAAAAACTAATGAGCAAAAACTGCTACAATATTGTAAAGTAATTAGCTTCCAACGAATAAAAATAAATGGAAAAAATAAAAAAATAAATAAAAAATAACCAAAAATCAAAACAAAACAAAACAAAACTAATGAGTATCACCAAATAGTCCTTCTGAAAGATTTTGCCAGTTTAGTCCATTTTCTGAGTATCATCTAGTACTGTGTATTGTTAAATATTTTGCCAATTTGAAACTTAATAATGGTCTCTTGCTATTAGTTGAATTTCTTTATGAGTGAAGTTGAGTATCTTTTCCTATGTTTAATGTTCATTTATATTTTTCTATGGACTGGTGGTTTCACTACTGGTTGTCCTTCACTTATTAATTTGCCAGAACTTTGTATTTATGCAGGTGATCAATCTTGTTATATGTAAGTCTCTTCTCATTGTATAATTTTTCTTTTAACTTTGTTGATAGTATTTATTTTTCCAATACAGAAGTTTATCTTTTTATCAAAACTCTTTTCCTTTTTTGGCTTCTGTGTTTTATGTAATATTAAGTATTCTCCACTGCAAGATTTTAAAATAATTCATTGTATTATTGTCATGAAAGTGACTTTCTCTCAGTCTCCCAAGCTTTAAGCTCTGTATCCAGGGGAATAGTTTGAGCCGGGGCAGGGAGGGGATGTGGCTTCACATGGCCACATGTCACCTGACTTGGCCAGTGAAGCTCCTATCAGGCCCCAGGCTTCCAGGACTCCCTTATAGCCGCTCTTTCCAACCTCTCAAAGGGGTGGGAATGTTCAGGCTTCCAGTGTTCAGGTACCCATTTTTTGGGTACTTTTAAGAAGTGGCCAACATGCCAAAGCCTGTATGCAAGGCTGAGTCTTAGGGATGCCAGGAAACCTCCTCTGAATGCTCCAACCATTGACTGTAACCTTCCGAGCTTTGGGCCTGTTTCATCCATGCCTCAGAGTTTCTTCCTGAATTACAGAAGCAGAGAATTTTAGAACCAAGAGAAGCCCTAGAGATGATCTAAGTCAGAGTCAATTTTATAGTCAGAGAAACAAGTAAAGTCAAGGATGTGTTGATAGTAAGTGACAGGCCAGGTCCCTTTGGACCAAGCGCTGACCCCTTGCCGCTCGCATCCTCTCTGAATCAGTTTCCTTGAAGGCTCCCCGAGGATGCTCCTGGGCATCCTACAGCCTATCACCCACACTCATTAGACAGAGCTGAATGGTAGTGGGTGCTTTATGAGCCCCTGGGCAGTCTTTGTAGGCTGGGAAAAGTGTCCACAGCTCAGGGTGCCCAGAAGGTCCACTTTGGATGTGGACTTGAGCCTGTCTTAAGGAAGAGCGGTGGCAGACAGGCTCTAGGTCCCCTGAAATGGAACACAGGGGGATACGAGATGAGAGTAGGGTTCACTCTGCTCCTGGCTCTTGAGGACCTTCAGGGAGGGGTGGGACAGCACCCCCAGCCACTTGCCAGTGGCTTTGATGGCCAAGTGGGCCGGGGCTGAGCCACGGTCAAGTACAGGGGAATCTGTGGTTCTTCATAGGCCAGCGTTCAGAAAACACAGGAGAGGCATTTGTTCGGGACTCTGGGGCTCCCGTGGTCACTCCTCCCTGCCTCCAGTGGATGCCTGAAGCCAGGAAAGCTAGGAAAGCTCAGCATCGAAGAAGCTGAGCCACCAAAGTCCGTGGGAGATAGCTTAAGAGCAGCAGTAAGCTGGACTGGTCTTTGGGTTATTTTATGGAGGTTTAGGTGCTTGAATAGGGGTTCCAGACTGGTATGGGGATCTGTTTTAACAGGAAACTAAGTGGGAGAGACAATGAAAAAAAGAAAATTGCTGACTTAGGGTTCTGTTCTTCCAAGGGTAGCGTGTCAGGGGACACCAGCTCTGGGAAACTTCCAGTCAAAAGAGTCAGAAGGATGAGAGGAGCCTCATGATGTAAAATCCTACTAACCCTCCCAACACTTGGTTTATTTTCATTACAATTATAAAGCATGTCCAAACTCTAGCCCCTGACACGTGAATCAGATAGAATCATTACAATTTAAAAAAAAAATCACTCTGAAGGCGGGTGCTAGCGTTTGCCTGGTCCGGAATCTGACCAGGTGCCTCCTCTGAGCTCCATGTTATGGGTATTGGCCTCCATACTTCTTGGCTGGTGGTTCTGGTGCCATGCAGCCATGGGCTGCCCACTGGGCATCTCGGAACAGGCACCCTTGGGCTGGAGCTGCTGTGGCCTCTGCCTGCCTTGATCCACACGGTCTGCATGTCCCTTCCCTCCACAGGTCCAGTGTGCCCCCCTCTCAGGGTGGCCATGGTGCTGGATGGGCCACACCGATCTGAGAAGATTGGTATCCTTCACTGTGTCTCCCTGAGCAGAGATGGGGGAAGATGTGCTCTGTGTCCTGGGGGGCCACTCAACTGGGAGGCTCTAAGCCCCCGTGTGCAGCAGCCATCGGCTCTGTCCTCCAAGTCCGGTGTATGCAGGACACATATCCAATAAGGAGATTAGGTCAGCGGAAAGGCAAGACCAGGTGTGTGTGTGTGTAATGTGTTGTCTTCAAGCCCAGCTCCACTCCATTAGTGGGTGCCAATGAACTATCTTTCAGATTAAGCTGGATGAGTTGAGTTTCTGTCACTTGCTCCCCAAATGTTTTGACTCTCTGCCTTGTATCTGAGGACTGGATGGGAATTCCTCATCTCTGTGGCTAGCCCAAGCTCTCACCTGGAGTTTCTGCACCCCACTCCCCACCTCATTGGTTCCCATTGGGATACTATTTTCTCCCCATCAGGGAATGAGTTGATCTCACCCACCTCTTCCCCATCCCTTCCCCTTCTCAGGGTTTCAAGGGTCCTGCAGGCCTTGCCTTGGGTTAGCTGAGCTGGTCTCCTGGTCTGCAGTTACCCCCATGGATGCAGCACAGCCAATGGGATGTGACCCTGAGCTTGTCTGCTGGGCAGTGACTGACTCCTAGCCCGGGCCCCCCCACCCACAGCCAGCCTCCAGAAAGGGCCCCCAGTGGTCAAGCTTCAGCTGCTGCTCAGTCTGGAGGCCGTGTCCTGAGACCTGAATGAGGACGTGGGGTGAGGCTACTCCAGGAGCAGCTCTCAGAGGAACCTGTGGGTGGTCCCAGGTGGCACTATGGTGACAAGGCCGAGTGACTCCTGAAAAGTCCAGACATGTGTCTTGAGGACATGGTAGAAGTGTTTGTATCTCTTCTCACTTCCGCCAAGAGACATAAGGGTGTTTAGATCATGTGTTCCAAGGAATACAAGACTGGACCCTCTCACTCAGGTGGGTACCTTGGCCAACAAGGGCTCTGGGTTACAGAAAGGTGGGGCAAATGCAGGCAGGTGTTAGGGACCCACAGATATGGGGCCACAGAAACCATGAATATGACTTCCAGCTTGCTATAGCTGTGCCCAGGGTCCCTGTGGAGGGTTGTTACGAGGACCTCGCTCCCCGACCATGCCCAGCTTCTCTCCCTCTCCTCTGGCTTCCAGAGACAGCATAGCCTCCAGCCACCTCCATCCCTTCCTCCTAGCTTGTGTGGATCCCATCAAATGTAGGCCCCATGGCAAAGAACCCATCCACGACAAATCAAGGCCGTCCATGCTTTCAAATATTAAATCTGTTCAGAATATTAAATAATTTCCTCTTCAATGATCCCAGTAAATTTAATTAGCGCTTGTTCTCCCAATAGAGTTGTCTCCTGGTTTCAGAGATGTTGCAGTCACCGGTACGGGGGCTCAGATTCCGGCAGTGTGCATGGCTGGACAGTCTCCCCCGACAGCCCACCTCAGGGGCAGGTGTCCTAGTTCATCAGATGCCACATCCCTGTGGCTGGGTGGGAGGTGGGCAGGCGACACTAGCATTGTCCTGTGCAGGCCGTCCATTCTCTAGGAAGGGGTCCAAGTGGAAGGGGTCCAAAAGCCCTTACTGGTTGTGAGGTTATAAAAAGACCATGGCCCCCACCTTGGGGCTTTTTCTCTCTGGCTCTCTTAGATCAGATGCTCTGGGAGAAGCCAGTTTCTGAGACTGAGGCTAGCTTTCTGAGTCTGGGTTATTGAGACTTATTTTCCTTATCTGTAATTTGGGGGCAGTAACACCGACCTCAAGGCATTATTTCAAAGGTTAAATGAGGAAATTGCACGTTGGGTGTGTAGCCCACAGTAGGAATTCAATAAAAATTAATTTTCTTTTATTGCTCTCATGAATCATGAGCTTCAAAAATATTTATTGTGTAATGATGAAACTTCCATAACTTCAGTTCAAAATAATAAACCCAAGAGGGAGCTCCTCCTGAGAGGACCCAGAGAGAGGGCTAGATTATGTTGCCAAGATGGTCCATGAGCTCCAAAGAGACATGGAGAACTCCTGATGGGTTGATACCAGCAAGTCAACTCAAAACTTAATTGAAAAGAAAAGTCAAGAGGTTGACCATGGTATTCTCTCAGCTTTTTGGTCAAAGGCATGGGGACCTTTCACCCCCTCAGGTGGAGCCTTGCTTTTGTCAGGAACTGTCCTGATTCTTCCTCCTGCTTCGAGCTGGTGCACTGGCAAATAAACTGCCTCTGTAACATTTCTCATCAAAACTTAAAAATACTCCTTATATTTTTCCTGGTTACAAATATGATTGAGATCCAACATAGAAAACTTAGAATATACAATGAAGTTCAAAAAACAACAATAATAAATTACCCATTGTTCATCTGTACAGAAGGAATCACTTCCAGCCAAGACAGTGTGTCTCTCCAGCCTGTTTCAGGACCTGGAGAGTGTAAGGACATTGTATTGCATACTGTTTTAGAAATCTTTCCATTCAAAGCCTTATGAGCACTTTGTGGTGGCACTGAATATTCTTCTACGGAAGGATTTTTAATGAGTTCACAAATTATTTACCAAGCACCCAGGAGTTGCATATTCAGTTTGTTTTCAGTCTTTTGATGTCATAAGCAATGCTGCAAATGTTCTGGTACATAAATCTTCCAAGATAAATCTTTGCGTTTGTTCCCGAGTTTCTCCTTAGGGTGAATTCCTACAAGTTGAATTACTGAGTTAAAGGTTAAACACATTTTGGAAGCTTTTGATCCACGTACCAATCTGCCCTCCAGACAGACACCCCCTTCGACCCCACCAACTAGTGCAGGAGAGAGTCACTTCCCAGCAGAAGCACAAAATGCAATCAGCAGTTTCAAAATCTGGCGGGTGGAGAAGTGGAAGTGTGTTTTTGTTTTGATTTGTGTTGCTTTGGTGGCTGGTGAGATTAGACACTTTGTGTGCGTTGGGGTCTTTTTAGGTCTTCTTTGTGAGTTTGCCTCTTCAAGCCCCCTCCTGTTGCGGTCTCGTCCAGCATATGTGTCCCCATCTTTGGTGTTTAAAGATGGTGTTGGAGGTGAAGACAGCCATGTTAACATGTGGGAGTGTGGATGAAAATACTGATAGAGGATGGCAAGGCCACTCCGTGGGTGGAGTGTTTCTTCATGTTTTTCTCAAATCGCTTACCATGTGACATTGTCACTGCGCTGTTTACCCATCTGCCTCCCCAACTTAGCACCCAGTGCCTGGAGGGCCGCATCAGATCCTTTTCATGCCTGTGACCCACTGACTGACCGAGAGCTGGGCACTAGGAAGGTGCTCAAAGAATGTATGTTGGATAAATGAATGCATGAGGAATGTCTTTGAGTAAATGGCAAAGTTGTTCATGAAGGCAGTTTAAGACTGCCTGTCCCTTCATGTGACACTTTTGGAACATCCCTGAGTGTTAAGTGGGCAAGCCAAGAAGATGAGGACAGTATGACAGTCCTATTCAAAAAGCGCCAATGCTTTGGAGCAAGAATAGTAGGAAAAATTTGCATTTTATTCATTTAGCATCAAAAAGCACAGGGTTGGGGGAAAAAGAAGTGACTGCTTGGTGGGCACAGGGTCTCCTTTTGGGGTGATGGAAATGTTTTGGAACTAGATAGGGGTTATTTTTGCACAATATTGTGAATGTGCTAAACAGCACTGAACTGCACACTTTAAAATGGTTAATTCTAGGTTATGTGAATTTCATCTTAGTTTAAAAAAAAGCACAAGGTTTTCCTGACTGTTCCCTGCTCCCAGCCACTTCAGCCTGATATGTGGTATGTCACGACCGACCGCCAAAGATTCTGCTCTCTTGCAGTGGAGCAGGAAATTGCATTGGTGCACCAGGCCCTTGGTTTGTTGTGTTAGCCTTGAAATCACAGATCAGAATAGGTCTCACTGTCCAGGGGAGTTGGCGGGGAGACGGGTGGGGAGTGAGCTGGGTTTGCAGAAAGCTGAACTGAGGGTGCCTCTGGGTCAAGGGTCAGTGTGGGGTCCAAAGTAATTGGCCAAGGTTGGTTGGCCATCCGTAGGCCTGATCTTGTGTGGGGGCAGAGGAGGACCCTCCGGGTAGGGAGCAGCCACAGCCTGGCTGAAAGGTCAATACTCCATTTGGAGTTGGGCTCCCCAAGCAGAGCAGGGAGGGGCCAGTCTGTAGGGGCTTCTTCTTCTTTTTTTTTTGTAAGGGCTTCTAAATGCTTAAGAGATCTCTTTCCTGGGGACTGGGCATTGTGAGGACACTGCAGCGGGGTAGCTGGCCTGAGAACAAGGCTCCTTCTATTAGTTTGCTGCTGAGAGGCTGGTTAAGCCTGACCTGGAGGCAACGAGATTGAGGGATGGAGGGGTGGTTGCTTGACTTTGAAATTTTGCAACTTGAGAGCCATACCCTCCCTCCCCCAATACCTTTCCCCCTTGCCAGGTGGGACTTGGCCATGAAGCTCCCGGAAGCAGGGAGGAGACAGGAGGGAAGGAGGCACAAGAGCTATTTTGGAAAAGAATGGACTTCCAGAGGGGGAGGTAGAAGGAGGATCTCTTGAAACAATAGGCAGCTCACCTCTCTTCCTGCCCCCACTTCTCCTTTGAGCACTGGCACTGCTGAGCTGGTCTGAGGCAGCCAGGCTGCTTCAGACAGAACTGGAGGCTCCCACTCCTGGAGATGGACTGAGGGTCATGAAGTCTGTCCCCGCACATTAGCACAGAAGCAAACCAGGCCCTGAAGATGCCCACAGCAGGTCCCCATCGCACAGGCGGCCAGGCTGAGCTGGGCACCCAGGCCCTCTGTCCTCTGGTCTTGGATTGTCCTCCCCACTGAGGGAGCCCATCATCTCATTTCTCAAGAACTGGCCAAGGGGGTGAGGGGGTCTGTGGTCATAGGGCCACGCTCGTTGAACAGTCCCCGGGGGGGTTAGTGTCTCATTTTCAATGTTCATCTTATTTTGGTAGAAATCTGTCCTAGACATCCCAGGGGGCTGACTATCCTGAATATGCACACGTGGGGGCCCTGGTCCAAGGATTTGGATACACTGGGCCATTTATTGCCACTGTTGGGAACAAAACAACAGGCCCAACCTGGCAGCGGGGGTGCTCCCCTGGATGGGCCAGGAGACCAGGTCTGCTGGGCAGCAGTGGAAGACCTGTGACCCCAGGGTTGCCACGCCTCACAAAGGTGTCAAAAGTGATATCTGCCCAGCCCACCTTTCTCAGCTTCATGTGGAGATTCACTTCTGGATGGAGACAAAAGTGTAGCTTTAGTTAGGATGTAGACAGGACTGAGCAGGGAGGGGAAGGAGGAGTGAGAAGTATGGCTGAATTTCAGGACTGGGATCTCTGTTAGGAGAGGGACATCAACAGGGTGTGTGGGCTGAACTGTCCCCCAGATTCACATGTTGAAGTCCCAACCCCCAGCACCTCAGGAGATGCCTGTATTTGGAGGTGGGATCCTTAGAGAGGCGGTTAGGTTAAACCGAGTTCTTACAGATGGGCCCTAATCCAACATGACTGGTGTCCTTATCAGAAGAGGTTAGGGCACAGAGGAATGATCATGTGAGGAAACAGGGAGAAGGAACCAGCCCGTCAGCACCTTGATCTCAGCCTGCCAGCCTCCAGTGTCTGTGTTGCTTTATCTTGGTGAACCAGGGTCACTAACCCAGGGGCAGGAGTGCAATGTGGGCAGCCCTCCCCAGGATGGGTGCCTTGTCCAGGGTCCCCTGGCGCTGGTGGGAGGCGGCTTGCATCCTACTGTTGCTCTGGTCAGGCAGAGGGCCTTGGAACTGGGAATCTGGCTGGTGGTGGTGACTGGCATCACCTTTGTTGTTGGGGACGTGATCAGGCATGTTTGTACAAGACCATGTGTATGGGAAACGTAGATAATACACTGCCCTGAGGTCTCTGGGAGGAAGCATGGAAATTAAGCCACAGTGTAAAATGTCAGGTTCTAAGAGGACCTAGGATCCACCTGCAGTTTTTCTCTTCTCTGTTATTTATTCTTCTGCCTCCTTTGGGGTGACTCCCAAGCCATGTCATTAACACATGCCCTGACCTGTAGGATGTATGTGCCATCACATATTTGCCAGAAGCCATGTGACAGCAGCCAACACCCCATGGGGACTACATTGCAGGCACCCATGTGTCCTGCAGCCTTTCCTGCCTATGTGAGCTTTCAGTGACTAGGGAGGGGCTGGGCTACCTTTGGTTTCTAGAGGACATGGATCAGGTCATGTCCCAGTGAAACTGATGTCATTTCGGCCACCCCAACAACTGTTAACTCAATTCACAGACTCAAAAGAAAATTAAAAAATTATAAGTGAGGTGATGGACATGAACTAAATTATTTGGCAATTACTACAACATATACATGTATCAGATCATTATGTAGTACACCTTAAACTGATACAATGTTGTATCAATTTTTTAACAGAACTAGAAGAAAAAAGTTTATGGAAATAGTAAAGGTCTGAATTTTCCATTAAAGCACTCAGTAGATTCCAAACTTTAATGATAAAGGCCATCCAAAGTGATTCAGTGAAGTGTTCTTTCTAACTATGTTAGTTACTGAGATTATTTAATAGCGGTACCCTGAAAATGTACATCCTCATGGCAAGCTACCCACTCAGGCATGCGGGAGGGTGGCTGTATTCAGTTACTCACTGGCCTGGACCAGGCTTTCCTATCATGCTTTCAACCCACGGATGATGCAGATGGAAGGTGAAAAGTTGGATTGAGGGCGCACTTGAATTCAGCGCAACTTCATCTTAACTATTCAATAATGTGTCAAGATGGCAGAATCAACACAGATGACCATTTGGATTAAATTTAACAGGAGTAAGTTGAAACCCCCACCCTCACATGTTTGGGCATATGCACAGAAGCCACGTGGAAGAAACAGGCTGGAGATGAGGTAGCCTGTGTTGTAGCGACTGTTAGGACATCTTAGTGGAAACCCCGTGCCTGAAGGGGGAGAATTACGTGTCCTCTTTGCCATCCAACTGTGATGGGACTGGTGCCAGGACTTGTGCAAAATCCCCTGAGATACAGCAGGACCCTGACCACAGCAGAGTCCGGGTCCATGTTGAGAGGAAGGTTTTCCTGCAGTGCAGGAAGCCTCCTCTAATGGGGAGGCCGTCATGGGAGGTGGGGAGCATACCACCATGGCAGTGCCCAGGCAGAGCTGGGATGCTACATCTGGGTGCTGTAACAGAGAGAGAGAGACAGGCTGGACCAGATGATGGCCAACACCTGTCTGCTCTGAAGCTCGTCTGATTTCATTATTAATTCCCCTGGAGTGGGTTGAATAACATCCCCCCAAATTCATGCCCACCCAGACCGCAGAATAGGTCCTTATTTGGAAACAGTGTCTTTGCAGATGCAATTATTGAATAGTTAAGATGAAGTTGTGCCGAATTTGAGTGTGCCCTCAATCCAATTACTGGGATCCTTGTAAGAAAGGGAAGAGGACACAGAGACAAACCCACATGGAGACAGAGGCAGAGACTGGAGCAATGCTGCCACAGCCAAGGATGCCAAGCACCATCGGCCGCGACCAGAAGCCAGAAGGGAGGCCTGGCATGATTTCTCCCTGGAGCCTTTGAGACAGCAGGCTGATATCTTGGTTTCCAACTTTTCACCTTCAGTATTGTGAGAGAATACATTTCTGTTGCTTTACAGCCGGTGGTTTTGTGTGATGGGAGCCCCGGGAAGCTAACATACCCTTTTGCTTTCACCCTGGGTTGTCTCTGCGGAGCCTTGGAAAAGGGAAGAAGCTCTCTTGACTTCATCCTTGTTTAAAAGACCTTCAAGTCTAATGGAAAATTCTTGTTAATTTTCATGATGCCGCATCCCCCACCTTTTCCTTTTAAAAGTATTTTAAACAACCAACGTTGTACCATCCACAAACATGTTATTGTGAGTGTGCTTTGGACTAAACTGTAAAAAGAGAGCATGTGCTTCCATCTCGGCCTTGGGAGCACAAAGCCGAGCATAGTGGTGCCTGGGTGCTCCCAGCTCTGCTTCCTCCCTGCTCCTTCACCAGCTCTGGCCATGCATCCCTCTTTCCTTTCTCCTCCTCTTGTCTCCAGCCTCTGAACCTACTTAATTCACCTCTGACTAAAGGTGATGAAGACAGCAGAATGGGTGAATCAGTTAAGATTCAGGCATGTTGCCTACACAATTCTAAGCACCTGGATCTTGGGGAACATGGGGAAACTAGATAGATTTTCCAGCATGCATCCAGATGCCTCTTATCCTGCAGACACCCTCGGCCTCTTCTCTGTCCTCCGGAAAATCCATTTGTCCAGGCGGATGGGCACGTCTTCGGCTCAGGCAGCCTGTGCCTTCCCTCTGACCATGACCTTGCTCAGATTCAGCTGAGCACATCCACACAACAGGGACAAGAGTGCTACTTCTGTGGAACAAGCTTAGCACAGACCTTCCCACAGGATCGCCCGGGGTTGCCTAGCAATCTGACAGCACTCTGCCTCAGCAGACACACGCCTCGGATGGATTTTTCCTATTTTTAATTTGTTTTCTGGGTGGGTATTATTGTGCAATCACAAGCAGAGCTCTAAGACATGGCGTGGG
Organism: Odocoileus virginianus; assembly: GCF_023699985.2. Lineage (NCBI taxonomy): Eukaryota > Metazoa > Chordata > Mammalia > Artiodactyla > Cervidae > Odocoileus > Odocoileus virginianus. The sequence continues at coordinate 50,099,287 of NC_069690.1, forward strand.
TCCCACTCAAAACAAGGAGATATGAGAAGATCGGGAAGGACCCAGCTGCCCCCGAGCAGACCACAGCATCTGTTCTGGGAGGCTCTTGGCTCTCACTGTCGCCCCTGGTTATGAAAGTTGGATGGTGCCTGGGAACCCTCTGCTGGCTCCTCTCATGCAATTTCCCAGGCCTCCTCGGCTCTCCCAAAGCAGCCGGGTTAGCAAGCAGCCCAAAGAGTGAAATGTGCACGATGCGGGCCAGGGACCCTGAGCTGCCTGGATCTCCCTCTGACATTTCCCAGCCATGTGGGAGGAGAGGTGGGACGATTTGCAAGTGGCTCACCCTCCTTTGGAGAAGATAAATGTCAGAACTGAAAGCAACTGGGTACTGATATAGAGCTGCCTGCTCTTAAATAAAATATCAAGTCTGGAAGTGTGTGTGTGTGACACTGCAGATGCACCCACCTGCTCCCTTGCATGTGAAATAAGAGGCAGTGTGGCGGGGGGTGGGGGGGGTGGTGGGGGCAGCACTGCTGGTGGAGCCAGAGGCTGGGTTCAAGGTCCGGAGCTGCTACCCCGGCGTTGGGAGGCCCCCGCAGGGCACCTGGACACGCTGACCTGTTTTCTCATCTTTCTGGAGTTGCCTCCAGCTCTGAAATGCCGGGACGATGCCTGTGACAGTAACACCAGGGGGAGGGGATGAGATCACCTAGGAAAATAACATGAAGGGACTAACGGTGGAGTCTCAGGGAAAGCGGGCATCTAGGGAGGAGCAGGGGAGCCAAAGGGAGATGCAGAGGGAGCTGCCTCGGGAGGAAAGAGCCGCGAGAAAGCCATAGAGGAAAGGGAGAAGGTTCTAGAAAGGGAGTGGAGAACATGCCACCTGCCTTTTTCCCTGCTGAGAAGGCCTGGGAAATGCATGAGAGGAGCCAGCAGAGGGTTCCCAGGCACCATCCAACTTTTATAACAAGGGGTGACAGTCAGAGCCAGGAGCCTCCCAGAACAGATGCCGTGGTCCGCTCAGGGGCAACTCCTTGAATGATTCATGGAGGAAGGGGCACAGGCTAGTTGGTCTCTAGGGACCCTAGCAGGGCCATTTCCAGGGGGATGTTGGAGAAGAGGTGGGGACCACTTGTGATAAAAGGGAAGGCAATGGCAGGAGAGCATCACTAGGATTTGTTCTTAAAGGATGGGTGTGGACTGACCACGCTTTTAGGCTAGAGCAGGGAAAGTGGAAGAGGAGGAAGCCCGAGGGGGCTAGATTAGTATGGGGAGAGGATTTGAAAGGAAAGAGAACAGGAAGAGGTGTTGAGCATGGATGGAAGATGAGAGGAAAGAAAGCTGCTTAAGTCTGAGCCCTCCCTTCTTGGAGAAAAAGATAATGCTGTCTGTCCGTCTGCCAGGAATCAGGGCCCGGAGCACCGGGAGTAGGCAAAGTTTGGGACCATTGTTCAGGTATGAGGGAAGACTGGGAGGCTGGTCCAGCTGTTGGGGCCCCTGTCGAGGCTGGGTGTGTGTTGGGTGCGTCTCCCCTGGCTGTGAGTAGAGGCGTGGGCCTGAGCCAGTCAACCTCCACTTTGTCTCTTGTTAAGTTCTTGGATTGGTGTCTCTGACCTCCAGGGTGTCATTGTGACCTATATTTCACAGGATCCAGAGAGATACAAGCCCCGGAGCCCTACAGACTAGAAGCTCTTGCACGGCTGCCCCGCATTTTGTGTGTAAGAATCTTTTCTTAAATTTATTTTTAATTGAAGGATAATTGCTTTACAACATTGTGTTGGTTTCTGCCATCCATCAACACGAATTAGCCATAGACATGCACATGTCCCCTTCCTCTTAAACCTCCCTCCCATCTCCCGTGCCGTCCCACCCCTCTAGGTTGTCACAGGTCACCAGGCTGAGCTCTCTGCACTATACACCCAGTTCCTGTTAGCTCTCTGCTTTACACATGGTAGTGTATCTGAGCCACCAGGAAAGCCCAGTGTAATATCTCAATGCTGCTCTCTCCATCCGTCCCACGCCCTCCTTCCTCTGCTGTGTCCGTCAGTCTGTTCTCTGAGTCTCTATTCCTGCCCTGCAAATAGGTTCATCAGTACCTTTCTTCTAGGCTCCATATATATGTGTTCATATTTGTTTTTCTCTTTCTGACTTACTTCACTCTGTATAACAGGCTGTAGGTTCATCTGCTTCACTGTAGTAGGACCTGTGGAACTTTCCCTACCAGGAAACCACTAAGACGGAGAGCACTTCTTCACAGTATCCTACCACATCCTGGACTGTGGCCCAGGGGAAAGCCCGAATATCCAACAATGGTGGTGGGGAAATGAAAATATTATTTATATATTTACATGTAACACAAATATTGGAGTGTGTGTGTGTGTGTGTGTGTGTGTGTGTGTGTGTCTGTGTGTAGAGAGAGACAGAGAGACAGAGAGTGAAATATTCATTCTTAGCAAGGAGGTTATGATTGCATTAAGTAACCTTCTCTGTTGGATTAAATGGCCAAACAAGGAAGCCTGGTAATGGATGTAAAGTACACTCTCCAACAGCCCACCAGTTGGTCATAAAAGACTGACAGGGACAAAGAAGTCCCCTTGGATTGTGTTTTCTTCAAACATATTATTGTTTTATCATCATCTTATGTGCAAGGTGATTAACATAGAGAGCTAGCCATGATATCCTTTCTGTTTGTGGCCACTTTGGGCTGCTACCCATAGAAGCCTGGGAGAAGAGAAGAGAATAGTCTTGGGGGTCACAGACTGGCCTCAGCTGCCTGGGAGTTTACTAGAGCCCTTTTTAGGTAGTCAGTGTACTCACTGGCCCTGAATGGACCATGGCATCTGTTCTAGAAAGCTCTTGGCAAGGCCATGGGGACTCCCTGGGGAACTGAGGTCTATCCCCAGCTGGGATGTCTGGTAGGTTCGTGGGGGTGGAGGAATAGATGGATCTGAATTTTATGTTTCTTAGCTCACCATGGCCATCCTATTTCTAATAAAACAAAAGAGCACACTTCTGATGGGGGAAATGAGTGTCTTCAGCTTATACCAGGGCCATGCTTGCAGAGGAGAGCTGGAATTCTGTCATGACCTGGCCCAAGCAGGCCAAGTACAGATAAGAACCTGGCAGGTGCATGTGGCATTAAAAGGGTGGTATGATGTCAGAAGGCATTTTAGTGATGATAGCTCTCACAGGTCTATGTATTGGACAGTTGAACGTGTCACCACCCTGCTCTCATCTGGACAGCTACTCTCCTACGATCTGCTTTCTCTCTGATTCTGTGGAATTCCCTTCCTCTCTCCCTCTCTTACTGGATCCATTGTTTCATCTATCTATTGTCATCCTCCTTCATGCTTTACTCCCGTGTTTTATTGTAGCACATTCTCTAGTAGCTTCCTGAGAAATGGTACATGGAAGGTAAATTTGTTTGAGACCTTGCACATGCAAACATCGTTATTTTAATCTCACATTAGATTGTTCATTTGGCTACATAATGGACTCTAGGCCAGAAAATATTTTCCTTCAGCACTTTGAAGGCACTGCTCCATTATCTATAGCTTCTGTTGTTGTTGAGACCTCTGAAGAAAAGACTTCTGCTCTTTTCTATGAAGCCTGGAAACTTGTGGAAGCCTTTCTTTCTCTTTGGGGTTCCCTGGTGGCTCCCTGGAATGTGGGAGACCTGGGTTCGATCCCTGGGTCAGGAAGTTCCCCTGGGGAAGGAAATGGCAACCCGCTCCCACCATTCTTGCCTGCAAAATCCCATGGAGGGAGGAGCCTGGCAGGCTACAGTCCATGGGGCCACAAAGAGTCGGACACAACTGAGCGACTTCACTTTCTTTTCTTTTTCTTCATTGTTTTCTTTGTGTAATAATATGCCTTGATATGGGTCAATTTCCATCTGCTCTACTAAGAACTTGGAAACTCATTTCTGGGAAATTTATAGAATTAAATAACTCTTTCAGGCAGGATGGAATGGAAAGAAGGGTTACTTTTGTATGGGTCCTAGGCCACATGAACTGGTCATCTAATTCTTTCATCCTTTCTTATTTTTCTCCTCTTTGTCTTTTTGCTTTGCATTCTGGGATAGCTCCTCCCTTCCATCTTCCAACCTGTCTATTGAGGTTTTTGTTTCTGTTCTCACACGTTTAATTTTCTAGTCCTTTTTTGTTCTCTAAATGTTCTCCTTAAAATAGCATCCTGCTCTTGGTTCGTAAATGCAATATCTTATCTGCTGTCTTTGAGGATATTAAACGTCTATTTCTCCTCCCTGCCTAATGTCTGTTTCTTTGAAGTTGTGCACCACACCCCTAGGTCCCCACCTGGGTGGCTCTTTCTCTCAAAGGCTTTCCCCCAATGTCTGGTAATCCTGGGTTGTCTACTCACGTTTAGGGGAAGGGATTGCAGAGCTACCGGAAGGTCTGAGATTTGGGTGGGCTTATCCACTGGGGATTCTCTCTAGGGAGATTGGCTCAGGGCTCTGCTGGGAAACAATAAAATTACATCCATAGGTTTCTCCAAAAATTCGCAGGAGGGGGAAGAGACTTTTCTAGCCTCTTGCCTGGAGGATGTTGGTGCTATGGGGGCTGGGTGGGGCTTTCAGCCTTCAGAGTGAAGGACACCCCTCTGTCACCATGGAGTCCCCCAGACCACAAAGCCCCTGCTTCACCCTCCTCGAGGAATACCCTTCCATGGTGACCAGCCATCCAGTGATCTGGAGTGGGCAACCATCCAGGATCTGAGGCTCTTTAAACAGATCATCACTGCTCCTAGCTGCCTTTTTTTTTTTTTTTTTGGGCCCACGGTTACCTGCCCCATGGCTCTAAGCCTTTGGAGGTTCTGTTTCTTAGCTCTCCCCATGATGGGGTTAGGACTCAGCTCTGCAAGGCCAAGCACCTCTTGTCCATTTGTCTTCCTGCTTCCCACATTTTGCTGGTGGTTGTCTTTTCTCTGTTCTGCAGCTCCTTGGGGGGTTTTCATCTTCAGGAAATCTCTTTTGGTAGTTTTGGGGTTTTCAGAGACAGTAAAATTAGCTATGTGTGTTCAGTTGTCATTTTAGACTCTGAGCTAAATCTCCTCTTGCATCTTTCTTAGTGTTGCAAAGGGCTGTTCCTGGTTCCTCTTTCATGGTCTCTCTCTCTCTTTTTTTTAATGAAGCTTCCGAGTCAGAGGTTTGTAAAATTCTGTTCAGTCATATCCCAAGACAGGAACCCCCCCTGGCTGATACTAATATGAGGACATACAGTTTGGCCCTGAGCCCCTTTTCTGGGCAGATCCCCATTCCACGGCAGCTGGTGCTGGGATGCCAAATTCCCTGAGGCTTGTCTTGAGGCTCTAGCCTTGCCAGGACCTGTCCCTGATGGTGATCCCAATGTGCACATCCTGGGGCTGATCCTGCTACAGACACCAACTTCCATCCATGTGCTCAGGTGTCTGCGTGGGCCTACAGCATGCTGAGCCCTGGCTGGGTCTGGTGGAGCTTGGAAACAAGATTTGGTGCTGTCTTCCGAGAGCTTCTCTGGAATGATCCAGAGAAGTGACTAGTAAAGATCTTGCCTGGGAAGCAAAAGGCCTGCCTATAGGAAGACAGGCGGGTGATGAGGAGTGGGTGGGCCCAGCCACAAGTTGGAGGCCTGGACCGTCTGACAGCAGAAGACAGAGAAAGCCAATTAGGTCTTTTGAGTAGGGACCTGCTATTTCAAATACGAGGGCTGTGGAGAGTTCAATCGACCAAGCAGCTGCCTTGCTGGTAGACAAGGCATATATCCAGTGTTTAGCTGTAGGGCCAAGAAGCTAACTCAAAATTGTGTAGCATGACTCCTACTGACCAAGACAGATCAATGACCCAGACAGGCAGAAGGGCCAGAAATTAAAAACATCAAACTCGTGAGTGGACAGTAGCCACTTGTCGTGGACACTATCTGTCCTCGCCCTGCTGGGAAGGCAGCTGGCAGCAGAGAGCCCTGGGCACAGAGGAGCTGAGTTTATATCCCTCCCTTCACTGTCTCTGAGTCCTCCAAGCTCCTAACAAATTCCAGACTCCATGACATGGTCTTTGCCTCACACAGAAAAGCACGACAGTCAGGTACAAGAAGAAATCTGTTCTAGAAACAGCATCCAGAAGTAAAAGCAACCTGGCACTGGTTTTTCATTTGCTTTTAGGTTGAGAGGGCTTCCCTTGTGGCTCAGCTGGTAAAGAATCTACCTGCTATGCGGGAGACCTGGGTTCGATCCCTGGGTTGGGAAGATCCCCTGGAGAAGGGAAAGGCTACCCACGCCAGTATTCTGACCTAGAGAATTCCATGGACTCTATAGTTCATGGGGTCGCAAAGACTGGGACACGATTGGACGACTTTCACTTCACTTCACTTAGGTTGAGGATGTCTTTGAGGGTGCAGCTCACTTCCATCCCTGCTCTCACCCTTCTTGATGATGCTCCAGGCGCTGCATCCGATTGTCTTTTGCGTAGAATCAGGAGCAAGGCCCTGCCTAATCCCATGGTTCTGTATGGGACAGTCAAGGCCCTCCTGCCTGCCTTTAGTGTGACCTCACTGCTCTCTATGGGTCTCATCCTGCCAGCCCAGATGGTCCCTACTCCTCTGGCCCTCAGCCTTCACTTTCCTTCTGCTCCCCCTCCCAAGGATAGAGACCCTCTCAGACCCTGCATCAGGGTCCCTTCCCCTAGGGTGGGGGAGCTGGGAGAGAGGACAGGGAATACTTGCTTTTCTGACTTTAGGCAAATTCTTAGCTGACCTCCTACAAGTGACAGCCCCTCTTCCCCGACCAAGGTGAAAATGTTTGAATCGGTGTGGTTGGTCAGTGTGGACAGACACCCCAGTGGTGACTCTGTGTGGCTGATCACTCACTCTTAGATTCCCAGGAAGGCAAGGCAGGGAATTTCAAGCCCCAGTAAGGAGTAGGAGGTGTGTGGGCAAATTGGAAGAGGAGGCCAGGCGGTGCAGACCGGTGGCAGAGGTTGGGGAGCATTCGCCCTCGCTGCCCGAGTCCCATTCCTAGGGTTCCCCAGTGTTGGCTTTCTTGGCCAGGGCCAGGGTGGCAGGGGGATAAGGGTTCTGGTAGGGGCTGCCCGGCCTCAGGATCGCTGCAGGGAGGGAGGGAGGGAGGAAGAGAGGGGAGGTGGGTCCGGTACCGGAGGGCGGCGCTCGCGGGAAACCGGGCAGCCCCGGGCTCTGGGGTCCTCCGCGCCTCGCCCACCTCTCTCGTGCAGACTCTCCTCCGGGCCGGAGCTTCGGGCCGCAAGGGTGCGTCGGGCCTGCGCTGTCCCCGCCGCGGCCCTCCCCGCCCAGCCGCCCTTCCCGGCCGCGCGGCCGCCAGAGCCCCCTCCCTTGCCGCGCGCTGCGCGCTCCGCCAGGGCCGCCGCCGCCGCCGCCGCCGCGTGCTCCTGCTGTCTCTTCGCTCCAGCCGAGCGAGCCAGAGGAGCCGGCGAGAGGGAGAGAGAAAGGGGGAGGAGAGAGGCGAGAGAGAGAGAGAGAGAGAGAGAGAGAGAGAGAGAGAGAGAGAGAGGGCGGCAGCGAGGCAAGAGCGAGCGCCGAGAGCCTCCTCGGACAGCGGCCCCTCCGCGGTCCCAGCCGCTCGCGTGGTCGGAGCAGACGCGGTCGCCGCCGCCGCCTGAGCCCGGCGTCGCGCTCTCCTCGCCGCCGGCTCGCCGGTGCCCGCGCGGCCCCGGGACGCCGCTGCCCGCTCGGCGGCCGGGATGCAGCCGGGGCATGGCCGCCGGGCCCCTGTCACCTGCCGCGGGGAGCGCTGAGCCCGTGAGTAACCTAGCCCCCGCCGCCCGCTCTTCGCCCCTGCGGTGGCCGTTACCTTTCCGCTGAGCGGGCTGGGCTTGGGGGTGGGGGTGGGCACGTCCCGGGGAGGGGCGCACCGGACCCCGCAGGGGGAGGCGGGGCTGGTGGGGGCGCGGGGTTGCAGAGCGCGGACAGGGAGCGACCCGCGGGCGCTAGGGGAGGGGTGGCGCCCTCGGGGTCAGGGGTCTCCCCGCGGGCTCGGGGCTCTCTGGGTTCCCTCCTGGGCTCAGGTCGCGCGGCACGTGGTCCAGCCCGCGGCCGGAGGGGCGATTTTGTGAATTGGAAGGCCCCGGGGTCGGGCTCCAGGGAGACGCCGGGGAGTCCCGCGGTCGTGGAGGCGGTGGCGGCGGCGGCGGTAGCGGCACAATGCCCGGCGCGGGGAACTCCCTGGCGGGGGGAGGCTGAGCGGGAGGAGATCCCGGCCCCGCGGGGCGCGTCCGGGGTACGGAGCTGGAACCTGAGCGGGTGGGAGCGACCCCTGGGCACCCAGTCCCTGGGAACCCTGCCTGAGTCCTCGAGGAGAAGGGTTCACTGGAGGAGTTGATGACCCAAAAGAGTTGTGGGGAGGAAGGGTCTCCCACGGTTCCGTAGAGAGGCCCCGGGCCCGCAGCGCCGCGCTATGCGCGGGTGTGAAGCGGCAGGGGGCGAGCCGCTCGCAGGGCCCTCCAGGCGGCGGGTTGGGGGCGCTCCCCGCAGAGTCTCGGGAGTCAGGGAGACTCGGGCGTGAACCCAGGCTGTTCCTCCGAGCTTTGGCCGTCCCCAGGGGCTGGCGCAGCCTGGCTGAGGGAAGCTGGCGCGAAGGCGGTCAGGCACACCCGGTCCAAACTTTCTGTCCCAGTGGTCTCAGAGGTGGCGAGACTCGCCGGGGAGGCGTCCGGGGCTCGCCCCCTCGGGAGGGCTGTCTCTGGCGGCACCTCGGGCTGACGCAGCCTCCCCCAGCGCGGAGCCTCTCCGGTTTTGCATCCCCGCAGTGCTTGGGCTGCCGGGGGCCCTCACCGGGTACGCGCGGGGACGAGGAAGCGGCGCGGGGCGTGAAGGGACATTGGGACCCCAAGCCGTCCCAGAGCGGCCCCAGGATCCGAGGTCTCACGTAGGGTAGGAGGGATTTACTAGGAGTCCAGGATTTCAGCTCCTCCAGCGGCCGCGGGGTCCACCGAGGGTGAGGAAAAACTCCTTTCTGACGGAGCTCTCCAGCTTTGGGGAGGGACTGGATTTATTCTTTAATGGTCACTTTAAAAAGGACGCCCGCGGTGCCGCTCACGCTGATGCACGAGACATCCCGCGGTGGAGGAGAAGGACGGGGACGGAGGGACTCAGCCCTACACCTCAGCTGGGGGTGAGGTCGCTTCTCCCGCGCGCCCGGCCACTAATTTCCAGCTGAAACCCGTTCGGCTCGGGGGACGCCCTGGGCGCGCGACCGGGAGCCAGGGGCATTTAGTACAGAGCAGGTAGGAGGCTAATGGAGTGGGGTCGCCGGTATGAGGTCTATCAGCCGGAAGCGGCTTTGGTTTTACCGGTCTGCAAATAATCATAATAAAAGTATAAACATTGCGGCAGAACCTGCTCATTAAGTGTGCATCTCGGAATTGGGCGGATGTCTTAATTAGGCTGCATTGTTAACGGGTATATTGCACTAATTAAAACCAGACCCTCCAGGTGAGGGAAGATTGTGAAGGGAGAGAGGGAGAAAAGTTACAATGAAAGTGCAGCCTGATGGAACTGGGATGCAGGCAGGTCGGGGCCTCTCTCAGGACCGAAGAGCACTGGGACGGGGGACGTGGGGCGGGCCGGGGGGGGGGGGGCGGGTTTCGGGAGGGCGCGGCACAGGAGCTCCTTCTGAGCATTAGGCGGGCTTGTCCCACAGTCCCCATCTCCACCTTGGGGCTCAGAGCTCCGTTATGCCCTGAGGATGGACGTTGCCACCCCCGTCCCTCCCCAGAGACTAGAGGCCTCCCTGTGTGGGCACCGGGCTCACAGGCACATTCTCCTGGAAGCAGTGCTTAACTCCTCATTTCCCAGCCGGGAGCTTCTGAGAGGGTAGAGCAGCCCCTGGAGAATGAGGTGAGAAGGTCAGAGGGGTTAGAGAGCAGAAGCTAGAGTGGAGTGTCCGGTGCTCGGGGCCTGGTGAGGCAGCTGGAAACCAAGGAGGGGGTTTGCCAGGGTCATGTGGGCTGTCTGTGCTGGAGCTGCTGGGCTTTTTTGGCACCACTTGCCCATTTCCAACAGCAATCCCCTCCTCCGTTAAAAGAGGACTCGAATGATTGCTCAGATCCCCCCTCCAGGGGCCTGAGCTTAGAGAGAACTGAGTCCATGCTTGGGCCTTGGTAGCCTTAGGTCACCTGGGGAAGTTGGAGTCCAGGAAAGTCCCCACAGGCCAGGCCCTCGCTATGCTGGGCCTTCATTGCAAATGCCTCCTGTCCAGTGCCCTGGGAGAGGAGTGGAAGCTGGTCCGGGTGTATTCATGGTCTTTCCGCAGGTACCAGAGGCCAGGCTGGAGGGAAGGCTGAGTCCTGGGTGGCCCCTGCCACAGGGGGCGCAGCCGGCGGCAGCACCAAGGACAGGGCCAGGGCCTGCAGCCTGCTCTGGTGCCCTCCACCCTGAGGAGGCTGTCCTGGGGCCGCTGGGGGCGCTGCCGTGGCAGTGGCTCTCTTCACCCTGCTGGGGGGAAGGGTTAACCCAATGCCAGCCAAGAGGCAGATTTAGGAAGGAGGCAGATAGGAGGACTCCTGGGTACCACTCTAGAGTGGGCCTCTGTTATGTTCTTGCTACTTGCTAAGCTTTGAGCTCTACCAACGGCTCAAAGAAACGGCTTCCAAAAACTGGAGAGAAATTATGGAGCTCTTTGGTATTTGGGGGTGGACTGGGCATGGTATTGGCCGGAGAAAATGCCAGCCCCAGGTCTGGATTGATCCTTGGCCAGCCTGGTCCAGCTTGGGTGCTGCCGCTACCCTACAGTCTTCTTTACAGCCCCTCACTCACATTCAACCATGGTGCCAGGCCCCTTTGTTCTGTGATGTGTAGAAGTTGGAGGCACCTTGCTCCTAAGGACAGAGACACTGGTTGATTTATCCCCACTTCCTCCTGGGCACGTGGCTTTATTTGATGCCTGCTTGTGGAATTAGGAGTGAAGGAATGTAAAGGGGAAGGAAGCACCTCTCCCACCTGGACGTGTCAGAGTGGTGGTGTGTGGGGTGAGGGGCAATGCAAGGAGCCTGGAGGAGCCACGCAGGGAGAAGCATCTCATTGAGCCTGGAGTGACAGTGAACATGAAATTGAAACGCTCTTTTACAGCAGTTGTGGTGTGGGGTTTAAGTCCTCTAGCCCATTCATGTGCCTGCAATTTCGGTCTTTTTGGTCCTAGTTGTCTCTCTGTGTTTATTTATTTCCACACTCCTGCTTGATACTTTGTTATAAAGACAAATGGAACCTGACTCACAGCTGACATTTGGTGAGGAATTTTTTGTTTTTAAACAAGTGAAGGGGAAAAACCATCCTGAAACTTCCTCCCTTGAACAGAGATGCTATGCTCCTCCACGGGCACCTGCCTTTCCCTAAATCCCCGCCTGCAGCAGGCTTTTTCTTCTGCACGCAATACCGGCTTTATAAACACATCCCATTTGCACCTACATCTTTTTGATTAGCTGCAATGTCTCCCCACGTTCTTTCATAAAGCAGCACGTTATTTTCACAGGTTCATGAAACATTCAGACAGCCTAAACATCTTATTTTTTGCTGCCTCTCTGAAGTAGGTTTCTCTCTGAGCCATCACTGTCTCCTTTTTATTTATAACGTTCTGGTTCCATCTCTCTCTCCCTCTCTGTCCGTCTGTGTCTCTTTCTCCTCCCCTTTCATGTCTTCTTTTCTCCCTTTTCATTCTGAGTGGTGCAGGCACTTGGTATATGACTTTCTTTTTGAATTACGTATGAGAATTGAGGACAGCTCACATCTACAGGTGGGATGGGGAGTAACTGAGTACATGGTGAGGTCTTTTCTTTGTGGAGGACTGCAGACAGAAAAACGAGTAGCCTCACTTAAAGAAATACCTTGTGACGTGGACTGGTTTGATTTATTAATATAAAATGTACATTTTTAAAGTGTAGCGCACTTAGTAAATGAGTTTGCTGTCGCAGTTTCTCCAACACATGAGCTGACACCAAAACATGCCTTAGAAGGTGACTTGAGATAATAAAGAGCATAAAGTCTGCTACTTCATTTGAAAGCATTTCCTCTAGTAGCCTGGGGAAAGCTCCCAGTATATACATTGCATTTTGGAAAGTGTTGCCAGGGACCAGGTGAAGCAAAACTAAATGCTATGGCTCAGGAGCCAGGGGAGCCCCACAAGGGACGGCCAGCCAGCGGGGCCCTCAAAAGACTGCTAATTTTATTTAAGATTCAGGGACCTAAAGATGTGCTCACTGTGCAACAGGGACCCCTCCTTTGGATCTAGTCTTCACCCTTTCTGTGTAGCTCGGGGCTGGTTGCTGCTAATTCCACCTGGGGGAGTGGGCTATAACTTGCTGGCATCAGATTGTGTGGGATGGGGTGGGGTCTTCAGAGTCTATAGTTTCCTCTGAGGACCAAAAGCAAAGCAGTTCGGTTGCAAGTTTTTGAAAGGTATAATTGTTCAAAGCCAGAGAGAATTCCCAGCAGAAAAAAAGGAGTGGGGAGAATATACATATTTTGAGCAGAATTTTATAAAATATTTCTTTGGTTCGTGGCCGTCCTAAGAGCTTCTTCCTAAGATTCTAGAACAGAGGCATGAGTGAAGAACGGCCCGCCCTGTACCTCGCCGTGCCGGTTCCCTCCCAGATCTCCTCCTGACCATCAACCCCGTGCGTCAGGTCTCAGCTGTTGCTCAGGGAAGCCACCCCTTCTGGTCTCTCATCACTTCGGACTGTGCCTGGAAACCAGGAGGAGAGGGCAGGTGGTCAGGTTTGTCTTTTTTTGGCCGGTCAAGAAAATAGTCCTGCTTGTAGGTGAGTAAACTGCCTGGGGCACACTCGCTCCCAGCTGGCCCCTGCACAGTTTGATCACGTTCCTTTTGGAGGGCCAAGTGAAACTGTAACAGAAGTCTTCTGTTTGGAAGAGAAGAGAATCCTGTGTGCCTCTATTTCTCCAAGGCGTCTTGTCTGATACCAAAATTCTTCCACCAAATCAAACAAACCAGAAGTCGGCCAGGCCACCCGCGCCCTCACAGGGCTGCCTGTCCATTACATCACAGCTACGATGTACAGTAGTGCCCTGCACAAACCTAGGGACGTTCGGAGCTCTGCATGTGAATAGGTGGAGAGCTGCTGCCCTGCTCAGCACTGTCTCCTTGTCTGTGACACCAAATGAAACAGAGGGATGGTGGTGACAAGAAATGTGGTCCTCCAGAGTCTAGGTACTTCCCCTGCACCCTGAAATTTGCGCCTGGTCTCAGGATAGCTTCCTTTTAGGTAAGGATAATGAGAACACAGAGAGACACATTGTTCTCGGCAGTGAAGCTTCTTTTTATGAAATGGGAAACCCTGCTGAAGCCAAAGAACGTAAAGTTTACTTGTATTTAAAAAGTGGATACAACTTGGAGAAAGATTTAAAGAGGTACGAATACCTAGGTACATTTAGGAGTAATTTCTCACTAAACTTTAACAGCTCAAGATCCTTTCTGAAACTAAATGAGATGCTTCACTATAGGATCCAAAAGAAAATAACTCCTAATTTTCCTGGAACTTTTCTTTCAAGGGCTGGGTGCAGGGCAATGCTCCAGGGTGTGTACATAAAAGCTTCTGTGCCACTCGAAATCAAAGCTTCTGCTGGTGATTTCTCCCCCGCCCCCATCCCTCTTTCTTTTGGCAATAGCAAGAAGGGCTTTTTAACCTTCTGTTTTCAGCAAGAGGTGTTAAGATGAATTTTTAATACTTGAGTGAGATCGCCGCACATACCACGGTTTCCCTACTTTTCTCATCACCTTGAGATGCAAGAAGCAAAAGGAAAATCAGAATGATGCTTCAAGCTGGGTCTGAACACAGGTTCCTGTTGGGCTCCACCCTCTCCTGACTCGCCCTCCCATCCTTTCTTCTCCCTGGAGATCGACTCTAAATCTTCATTCAGTTCGTCTCCTTATTAACTGGCACTGGCTTCCCTGAGATTGTGCATCGTGGCTGTTCCTTCTTGTAAGAACCACCCTTCACCCCTGGGACACAGATATTTAGATGCACATTTAAATGGAATGTAACTTCTGGACAAAGCTGTTAGTTAATTACCTTACTTGAGACCTCAAGCCCATTAGGGCACAAGGAGCAGATCTGGCACTCGCCTGAGATGCAGTAGGAGGCTGTGTGCCAGGGACGTGAGATGTGAGGCCAGGCTCTGACTTCCAGGGTGGTGGGACTGACTGCAGTCTGCTGGAGGGGAGGGCATGTAGACTTCCCAACCCTGTGTCCTGGGGGCAAGCTCTTGAGCCCTAGTTTACTCAGCTGAGAAGAGGGGCGATGTGATACACATAAAGGAACTGGTGCACAGTAGGCCCGCAACAGCTGGTGGTGAGCACAGACCTTCCTTGGTGCCATCCGCATATTGGAGGAATGAGCTTCTTGTCAGAGTTAAGGAAATGGATTCTGCACTGTTTCCTTTTGCCACAAGGAGACGATGCTGTTTTAAAATGGTTCCAGATAAAGTTGCAGGTGCTAGGACAGAAACAAGCCTTAGCATTCCTGTATAGGTGAGGATATCCTTACCTGCTCAGGGGGCTGATGAGGGTCCCCAGGAGGAAACTGGCAGCTCATGTGCTCAGGAACACTTATGACCAGGCAGAAAGACATGAGTGAGGGTGTGTCTATGGGGCTGTGGTCCCAGTGGTCACCCTGTTCATGGCCTCCAGAGGATGAAGGGGCTTCTGGCTGCTTGAGGTGTGCCCCACTGATGCGCCATCACCCCCTCCCCATGCCTCTGCTCCCGGTTGAAAGTCAAGGGACACAGAAGGAGGGGGAAGTGCTGGGTGCTTTACTTTCGCAGGAGTGGCTGTGGATTCTAAGAGATGGGGGCCCTAGCTCAATGTCAGCTGGATTTTCCACGAGGAGGAAGAAAAGAAGAATCGTGACCTCCTCCCCTTCCCGGACTTCTCTGAATCTGGAGATCGCCACTAAGGCACTTAATGCTCACACTGAAGGATTCTATCCCACCTCCGCATTCAGCAAGGAGATGTTTTTGATTCCCAGGACCCAAAGTGTGACAAACCAAAACCCAGTTTTGCAAAACCCATTAGAAATAAACATAAAGTGTGCGTGCCTTTCTGAAATATTGACTCTCCTTCATTGAAGGGACCACTGTGATGCCATTAGACACAGCTGGAGCCCCCGCTGCAGGGACTGGCGAGTTGGAACAAGGGCCCAAGGGCCTTCTTACCCAGGCTCCTTGTCGATGGGGGTAGGGGCTGTGGTTCACCAAGTTCCCTCCTGTGTCCCCCAAGCTACTCATTGTGGGACTGATGGTGCCGTAGCCTACCTCTTAGGAGTGCTATCCATGGGTACATTAGTCAAGTATTTTGAAATGTTCACAGAAAAGAGAGGTGTTGGAGGAATTTAAAGTGAGAATTATTGTTTTGGGTTGGTGTAATATTACAATCAACACTCCCAAACAGCCAGCGCCGTATCAAGTATCATCATTCCAGAAGTCTGTTCGCAACGTTGTCAGCTGTGAACCTTTAACTGCTGACCAAGGGGAAGGATATAGAGAAGCCGGAGGATGACCTTTGTTTGGTGGGGGACCCCATTTCCTTGTCCTAACCTCGGAAGCCCTGAAGTTGGTGTCTGGGACAATAGGATGAAAGGCAGCTTACCAGCATGTCTTTTTTTTTCCCCCTCACAGACTGATCTCTCCTAGAACAGTTGAGAAGAATGCACACAGAATCTGCATTCTTTTGACCCTTCCAGCATCTGCTGGCCAAGACTGGGATCTCTCCCTAAGGTTGCCTTTGTTTTGGAAAATAACATGTCCAGCTGTATCGGTTCACTGACAATATTGCAGTGATTAGCGCTGGCTGTCCTGACTTGTCTGTGCTTAAGCTTGTAAAACGAATGGTGCATGGGTGCTTCCCCCCATGTAGATGGAAATCCCATTTCAGAAGTAGAACTGTCTGGACAGAACAGATGGGCAAAACCAAAACCAGGTCATCGATATCAGTGCTGACATGTTAAAAGTGCAACGCGCAGTCCTGCCCTCCCCACACCATTCTTTCCTCGTCAGAAGTCACCGCGGAGACTGACTGAGGGAGCGCTAATCCACCTGCCCCCTGCCTGTCATGGACACAATAGTATGTTTTGCTCAGATCCTAAGAAGAAAAACCCACAAGACCAGACTTGGAAAATTTCGGCCCCCAAGGATAATTTTTCAGAAAGTAATGAACGCTAGAAAATGAGGGCTATAAAGGAAGTCTTTAGGTAATAATCATAACTATAATGTTCACCACTTTGAAATGCATTAATATAGACTAAAATTACA
Organism: Odocoileus virginianus; assembly: GCF_023699985.2. Classification (NCBI taxonomy): domain Eukaryota; kingdom Metazoa; phylum Chordata; class Mammalia; order Artiodactyla; family Cervidae; genus Odocoileus; species Odocoileus virginianus. The sequence continues at coordinate 50,115,549 of NC_069690.1, forward strand.
GAAAATATGAAGTCTGCTGGAGGGGGAAGGAGGCCTGCTTTGGAGCCTGAGGCCAACCTTCTGTGTGCCTGTGGCTTACCCCCCTCCCCCATCTCTTACAGAGAGGTCCCTGTGCCCCCAGCTGGGACCAGCCACACACACAATGAAGGTTGGATGGAGGATAGTATTTCCTCCCCAGTGGGTTCCTTTCAGGGCTGTGCTGTTTTTCAGAAGGCAAGGGAATGCCAAGACTCCCCCGGGGTCTGGCCCACTTCATAGGAGTCAGGCTGCTTGAGAGCTGGGCTCCGTGAGGCAGGTGTGTAGACGCTGGCCCAGGAGGGCGTAGCCCAGGGTACCCCATGCACACTGTGCCTACTGCTGCCTCCCCTCCAAGCTGCAGGGAACACCCCTCTTCAGTGCCCCAGGGTTAGGAGCAGACAGGGCACCCTGGCCATGCTCCACCCTCTGTCTCCCTCCCCAGCCCCACCAGCCTCTTTCTCCGGCTCCCCCTCCCCCAGTCCCCGCCTTCACCTTCAAAGCCAGCAGACTGCTCCAGCGGGATGCAGTGAGGGGCTGGCAATGGCAGGTCAAGCAGTGCTGAGCTCAGAGCAGCCGGGAGGAAAGATTTACGGTTCCTCCCTGCCCTGCTGGATGGACAATTAAAGCCTTGCACGGCTGGAGGAGAGCGGGTCGTTAAGAGTCAGGACGGTCAGAATAAATCAGTCACCTCCACTTAGACGGCTGAGCTAGGCTGCTTCCTGGGGCCTATAGGGCAGGAGCCCCTTGGGTGTGGGTTTGAAGGCTCTGCAATGGACGATTGAAGGATCTGACATGCTCTGGGCTCCATCTGAGACCGGATCTGAAGACCCCAGTGTCTCCTCACAGATGGGGGATGTGCTGTAGGGTCTTGCGCGGAAGTTCTGAGTAACACATTTGTGTTTTGTCTTCTGAGCAGCTGGTGGGCAAAAGAGTCACAAACTGGAATATTTGTGGGTCAGAATAGTGGAGCCCAACCTGTCAGTAGAGTGTGCGTGTTTGTGCGCAGGTGTGAGTGTTGGCATGTGTGTACATGGTTTGTGTGTGTGCACACACATAGATGTTGTGTGTTCTCACTTCCTGGACCCTTGCAGGCTCCACATGTGTCTCTAAAGCCACACACCCCGCTGCCAGACTGCCTGGGGCGGGTGTCTGAGCAACGGCCAAGCCCAGCCATCGTCCCTCTTCATTTGTTCTGCGTCTGACTTCAGTGCCTTGGAGACTCTGGCAGTCTCCTCAAGGAAACTTTGTCTTTGTGGAAATAAGATGCCAAGCGCTCCTTGGTCCTCCTACCGGCTAATTGATGATGTGATCCCGCGTGGGAGCCTTGTCATTCCTGGAAACGCTCTTTATTTCCTGCGTTTCCCCACCTCCTTCCCCGCCCCCTCCCGCCTCCCCACTGGGGTCTGCTTTCCACGATGGCGGTGGAGCCACTCCACATGAGCCGCGCGCTGCGGCGTTAGTGGTATTCAGCCAGCCAGCACGCCAGGCCTTTCATTAACTCGGATACTACAATTATGTGCGCCGAAAGGCTGAAAGGGCCATTTAGGATTTTTCTGCTTAAAAAAAAAATATTCCTTTTTTCACAGCCATCTGCCCAGCCCTTTGGGGCCACAGCTGTGACATGGAATGGCGCGTGGCCTTCAAGCACTCCTTGGTGCTCCTGACCCCGACCCTAATCCATGTGTTGGCACAGTGGGCAGCAGGGTGGGCGGGGCCCCACCATTGTTCTGCCCAGAGGTGCTTTGCAGACCATCGGTCCAGCGGGCCTGGAGGAGTGTGCTTCCTGCTGCGGTGACTTAACTTTTGGCACAGCCAGGGCCACTGAACCGACGGCCGTGTGCACGGCGTGTGTGCCCTGTTGACACGTGAGCATGTCCCTCAGCATGGAGAGCCTGCTCCTGCTGCCTTCGTGGAGAAAGGTCAGTATCAGGGCTGTGGGTCCCATTTGCTTCCAGAGAGGCCACTCGGGCATTTTTTAGTTCAGGTGGGATGTTGTTTTCATGGGAGGATGTATTTTAAGTGGCTCATACTGGCCCCTTGTGTGTGCAAATGTGTGAGTATGTGTGCAACTCTGCCTGTGGAGATTAGGAGGAGGAGATTTTGGAGGAGATTGCCTGATTCTCTCCCCAAATGGGGTGAGTGGTGTTGTGGGACCTGGTTGGGGTCCCCAGGGGTCTGGTTTGACAATCTCGGGACCCCTGGGGAGCAGGAGGCATGAAGACGTGTGGGAGGTATACTGGCTCCAGGTCACCCCCCAGAGAACAGCTACCCAGAACAGAACCTGGACTTGTGACGGTGGTGCTTGGACAAGACGTGCCTGTCCCTTAGAAGGTAATTGCAAGTCTGGAGACAGCCGCTGCCTTGGATGCGGTACCCAAAAAACTCATAAAAGTGTTATTCAGGGACCTTGTTATCTTAAAAAAGAAGGAAAGAACCCAAGCACCAAATAACAACCAGCAACTCACAAACTTATTTTTTTAAACTTCCCTGAAGTTGCCATGGTTACCCGCATGCGTGGTTCCTGGCTCTCTTGCTCTAAGTGGAGCGGCTCAGAGCAGGCATTAAACCCTTGGTGCGGGGCCTCCATGGTGTGTCCGCCCATCTGAGGAGACGGTTTGTGCTCTGGCATGGAGGGAAAGAGCGAGGCTACGGTAGGGATTTTGCAGGACTGTAGCACATGATATTCTAATGTAGCGTTTCTGAGACTCTGGAGACAGAATTTGTCTCCCACGCTAAAATAATTATAGCCGGGAGAACAGAGAAGACATCATTCCAGGTCCTTAACGGTGAGGAATGTGTGTGTGTGTGTGCACGCATGCACGCGCATGCCTTATTCCCTGGGTCTTCAAGGAGCACTTGTCTGTACCTGGCTATACATGTAAGGGCAACCACGACCTGCCGCATCCCTACACCTGTCAGCTGTAGAGAGTGTATCCAGACCATGCTATGGGATATAAATTTCTGCAGGAGGCTTTGGGGGAGAGAGAAGCCAGACCAAGATTCCTTCCAGCCAGACTTCTCTCTACTCAGAGAGCAGAGCCCACAGAATTGAGTCAAGGCGCATTCAGCTATCTGTGGGCTCTCAAGGGCCACCCCCTGGGTACCCATGGTCCAAGCTCAGCCTTTGGAGCTGAAACATTAGCTAAAAAAGGAAGAGACCAGGTGGTTGGCCAGCTGCCTTGTCACCACCTGCCCTCGAGCCTTGACTGCTTTTCTCCCGTGGGGATCTGGCCTCAGGGCCCCAATGACCTGTGGGGTGTCTCCTCCCTGCTGATCGCAAGGTGAAGCTGTTCTCTTTTGACAGGCAGTGGGGTCCTGAGGCCTTGGGTGGCCTGGATTTCTCCTAGAGGATCTTAGGAATGATTGGCCAGTGGGTAGATGGTGAAGACAAGTAGGGGAGGTTCTAAATTCTTCCACACCATGGGACAGAGCATATCTAAGACTGGTGGGCAACTGGAACTTAACTTGTGTTCCTCACACAAAGGACAGGAGAAGCCATCTTCAGAGGCCCCTTCTCATGGCTCCCTCTGGGCCTGACAGCACCCTGTATTTTGCAGCACTTTCTGGGAGCAGTAATTAGCGCTCATAAGGAAGAATGAAAAGTGATAGATCCTTGTAGGTGTTTGCACACCTGTCTGTTGTGTCAGATTGTAAGGCTTTGATGGCAGGGACCCTGTTCACGCCCAGAGCTTGTGGATGCCTCTCTACTCGCGGTATGTTCTTACTCAGTGTTTGTGAGGGTTTTGACAGCTGGCTGGTGGAGGGGTGGAAGCAGGCCTGGTATCCTGTTAGCCCTCCATCCCGGCTGGGTCAGCTGGGCCGGCAGGTGAGGGGCCTGAGGGGTTTCTGTGCCTTTGTTCTTTCTGTCACTGGAAGGCCTGCTGAGTCCTGGTGGTGGGAGGGTTTGCAGGAGGCCTGGTCTTCCTCCTGGGAGTGTTGTGGGTATACCCTGTGTCCAGGATCCCGGAGCTGGGCTGCTGCTAGAGGGGTGACAGACCCACTGGTCTGTAGGAAAGCTTTGTGGTTTCTGGCTTGGAGAAGCAGCAGGCTCAGTTTCAGCCCTGGGGGTGGCAGAAGTGAGGCAATGCCCCATGGGCTTGGTTGGGCTGTGCATCCAGCCATACCAGCTTCCTTCCCTTCAGCCTGGAAGTGAAGGGACTTGCACTGTGTGCCACTGTTTTCCCAGAACCAAGGTCAATTGCTAAAGAGAGCAGAATGCCTCCAAAAGTGGGTGGGGAGACCTCAGATGTGTCTCTGAGTCCCATTCTTTGCTGGGCTTGGAGTGAGGAGTAGATGAAAGGGAAAAAACATTCCTAGGAAGATGCTGGACTCTTCTAGAAGATGCCAGACTATTCTGGAAGAGAGCCTGAGACTCCTTAGGTGCGTGACCCTGGGTTGGCCACATCCTGTAGAGTGCAATGTAGCCCGTCTACTGGGGAGTCATCTCGTGATTATTGATGCTAATGGAAAACAGAAGTGAAATGGATAATTCAAGATGGCAGATGAATCAATATTATTTATATTTAGCTTGTGAATGCACTGCATATTTCTCTGCTGGCAGACTGGCCTTCACAATCATATTTTGCAGAATCCAAGAATCTGCTGTCGTCGGGCCAAGGGCTGCCACCTTGCTCTCCTTCCAGGAGAGTTGTTGGAACACACGCACTTGATCCCCTCGTGACTTGGCCACCAGCACAGAGGGAAGCGCCAGACCATCCTTACTAACACCTGCCCTTTCCCCATCTCTCAAAGGTCTCCCACTGCTGACAAACCTCCTGTAGTGGGGACTGTGTAAAAAATGATTAGAAAGAATGGTTTATTCAAACAGTGAGATTTATGCAGCTGTTTTAGATGACGTGGGAAGAAAGCCACAGTGCAGTGTAACTGGAAACAGAAGTCGGCAGAACAATCTGTGTCATTTAATATGGAAACATATACATATCCTGTCTTGTATTCTCAAGACACGCAGTAGGTGCTCAGTGTGCACTTGCTGGAGGCTCAGTTAGGGACATGGGCCCCAGTGCGGGTGGATGGGTCTGCTCATGGGGCCCACATCTCCCATCTTCAGTGCAAGATGCAAGACTATTCTCTCCCTTGCCATCAGTACCTCAAACTGTGCACCAGTGCTCTTTGGCACCAAAGTTTAAAGAATGACCTTTGATTTCTCAGGTGCCTTATGTTAGACCTTGTATCGACTGATAATTTTGTATTGAACAATTGGCTGAGCTCCCACTGTCCTCCCGGAAGAACACCGTGAAGTCACGCAGTCTCAGGGAAGGACCAGGGACTTGGGGCGGGGAAGCTTGCGGTGTGCAGGGTGCGTGCTCAGGGCCTGGGTGGCTGCAGGCCTGGGGAGCTCTGTGTGTGCCTCTGGTTGTCCAGGGTCCTGCAGTGCCTGCTTTAAATACCCAACCAGAATGAAGGCTCTCGAGTTGCCTAGAATGGGGAGACGAAAAACAGGATATGGAGAGGGGCTGATTGATTGTGAGGAAAAGATGCTTCCAGAGAATGTCTTAAGATCTGGAGACAAGGATCTAGTTCCTTCTGTGTCTTTCCCATGGTCTGAGAGCATCTGGAGGGTGCTGCCCCACAGCTTTTTCAGCAGAACCTTCTAGAATGAAAGCTTGTTCCTGACTCACATCTTTAATCCCAGAAAGCTCCTGTAGGTTTTAAGGAGCATCTTGCACCACCTCAGCCCTTAAGCTCTTGGATACTTCTACTTCCAGTGACAAGAGTAGAGGAATGGGCCAGAGCCTCTCACCTCCCTGGCACATAGCAGATGTTTAATAAACACTGAAAGAATGTGTGGGGGAAGACTGTCCTTCTGTCCTGAGAGTGCAGACTGACATCTCCCTTTTCCTCAGTAACATCTCTCCCTCTGTATCCCCATAAACCTTAAAACAACTAACTCAAGAAGAGGGAGGAAGAGGGGAGGAGGAAAAGGGTGGGATTGATGGATTCCCCAGGTGTCCAGATCCAGTGAGCCTCTTTCGCAAGCAGTTTTTGGTTCCTGTCCTGGAGCCCGCTGGTCCCCTTCTTCTGTTTCCTCTGCTGGCCCCCAGGACCGGAGCAGGCTGACAGGAGAACACGTGCTGGGCCGGTGCCGGTGACCTTCTGTCCAGAGCTGGGACCTGAGCTTGTGCCCGGCATAGCCATCAGGTTCTGTCGCTCCCCCTTCTCCTTCTAGTCATTTAAAAAACCAAGACACTAAAAGAAAACTAAGATTGGTAGGAGACACGATCATATCACAGAGTTGTCTAACGCTATCAGGCCACTCTAGTTCCCAGAAATTAGATTATTTTAGAATTCCATCAAATTAAGGGAGGATTCTTCTCTTGGGTTCCCGTCTCCCTGCCCCTTCCTCTTGGTGTCCCTCTCTCCTCTTGCCCACCCCTCCCTGCCGATGAAAGATTTTCTGGCGGTGTCAAGGCAATGTGACCTGGTTCTGTAATAAAGAGGAGGCTTATTAGAATTAAGGCCTAACAGCGTTAAAAAAGCAATCTTTGCAAGATTGAGGCCACAGGGGAATTGTAAATTCTCAGCAAAGACCTCATTTAAGGATTGGAATAAAAACTTGACACGCATGTGCGAGTATGCACACATGAAGGGATCCTCGCTAAACAAAAGAGGCTTAGTTAAAAGAAAAAAGGGCAAAAAAAGGGAGGGGGAAGGATTGGGGCCAGAGGGGTAGGAGGGTGGTGTCTCTGCACCTGGCCCCATGCGGGGGTCTCCTGGGTGGTGTTGCTGGCCAGGAGAGGGCTGTCCTTCTGTGGAAGTCTCTCTGCACCCAAACCTCTCCTGGAGCAGCTGCCCACCTGCCTCTGTCACCTGAGGACAGCGTCAGGCGAACAGAGCTGTGCGCCACCCCAGCCCCTGGTGTCAGGGGTCGTCGTTCTGAATTGAGGGGCTGGGTTCCCTCCTCTTGCTGCCAGTCACGTTTCTTATCCGGCTGTTGCTGTGGTTCAGGGTCCGCCAGGGCAGGGGTGTGGATGGTGGCAGCCTGTGTCTGGCTCCCTCTGGGCAGGGAAGAGGTGAGCAGCAGAGATTTAAGCCTAAGGTGATGCTGTCAGTGGAAGAGACAGTCTGGATACGCTGAGGCTGCAGGTTCATTTACCTGTCATCTTAGTCCTGTTCAGGGCTGCTCTAACAGAACAACACAGACTGGGCGACCTATGAACCACACTCACGTGTTTCAGTTCTGGAGGCTGGAGTCCAAGATCAAGGCACTGGCAGATCCAGTGTCTGGTGGGGACCAACTTCCTGGTTCATCGCCGGTGCCTTCTGGCTCAGTCCACACAGGTGGGAAGAGCTCCCTGGGATTTCTTTTGTAAGGACACTAATTCCCTCATCACTAATCACCTCCCAGAGGCCCCACCTCCTAATACCAACACTTTGAGGGTTAGGATTTAACATATGAATCTGGAGGAGACACAAAATACCTGTCGGGGTCACTTCTTGCGGTGATCAGTCTCATGATGTTTTACTTGAAAAGCTGGCCTTCAAGAGACAGGCTGAGGGATGTGGAGGTGGGGACACATTCTCCCAGGAAAAAGACTACTGGCTTGCTTCTGCTTGGGACTGCTGCATGGGAGTGCGTCCCTCGGAGCCCTCTGGGCTCACCCCCATTGGGTGGCTGTGGCCATGGCCTGCATGTTGGCAGCTTCTGCTTTGGGCATCTGCACTTCTCTGCCCCTCCACTTTTAGGAGGATGGGGTGGGACAAGGGACTTTTGTGGGGACTGTGCTGCTTTATTGCTTTGGGCTGTGCATGGCACATGGTAGGTGCTCAGTGAGGATTTGTGCACTGATGAGTCTGGACCTGGTGCCCTTGCCTGTCTAAGCAGTGGACCATGGCTGGGGGGTTCTTGCTTTTGGTGCCAGGATTGGTCATAGGAAGGTGTCCCCCACTCCCAGGAATTCCATAAGTGCAAAGTGTTTGTGACCAATATTCTGAGTTGCAAATAGAATGCAGCCCCTGAGGCAGGTGAGCTCAGTCCAGCCTTGATTCACAAAACATCAACCAGAGGCTACCTGGCCCGGGATGGACACACTGCAATGGATGCCAGCCCTTGGAATCCCGGGGGCGGGTGCTCAGGGGTCTCTCTTGATGCACCTCTCATGGAGGGACTCCTCAGTCCTGGATCCGTGTCCCAGGACAGCGAGATGGGGAAGTGGGTACAACCAGGTCTGTGCTGAAAACACACCAGAAGTTTGAGGACAGGGGACAGCTTCCTCCTTTCAGGGTCCAGTCTTGCCTTCAGAAGTCTTTACAGGCTTATTCGGTTCTCTGGGAAGTGGGACCACTGGGATTTCTGGCAAGTCAGCCTCAGTCTTGAGCCTCTCTCCCCATAAGAGTTTCATTGAAGATTTCTCTGAGGTTTGGGTGGGGTCCACTCTAGTCTTCTTCCTTGACGTGGGTCACAGTGAGAAGGTTTCTCCCAGGGCTGCTCCCAGGAATTGAGGCAGAATCTCTAGATGAGACAAGAGAACAGATCTCTTTACCTGCTTCACTGACAGGGAGACATGGCCAAGATGACTTTCGTTAGTATCCCTGACCTCCAACTTTCTTTCCGGGGCCGGGGGAGCCATCTCTTTTCCCACGGTCCAGTTGAAATGGACTTCTTTAGACCAAGTTTCTAGCCCCAAAGGGCCACCAAGGAAGGCAGTTTGCATTTCAGGGCATTAAAAAATATCCGAGGGGGTTGGGAAGGAAATAATAGTCCCAAACTTGGCAACAAATAGATTGCAATTTTTGGAAGCTTATCTGTGTGAAGAATGAGTTTTCAGCTCTGCAGGAATATTCATTTGCCTCTTAAACAAAGGGCAATTATATGCAATCCTTCTCTGCTTTTGTTGGCTTCCCAAGAAGGATCTGGAGTTGGTCCCTCCAGCCCAGTTTCCACCCTCTTAGAACGTTAGGTTGAGAAAGTTTCAAAATGACTGCTCATATTTTACAGTGTCTTGATGTGTGTCTGACACCCACCTGGGCCTGGTGTCACCCACCTGTCACCCATCTGGGGTCCTTATCCTGGGCAATGACAGATCAGGACAGTAAATGAGTTGGGGGCAGTTCAGAGGGGAGGAGAATTAGAAAGGAGGGGGCAGGTTGGGGCAGTTCAGTTCAGTTCAGTCATTCAGTCGTGTCTGACTCTTTGTGACCCCATGGACTGCAGCATGCCAGGCCTCCCTGTCCACCACCAACTCCTGGATCTTGCTCAAACTCATGTCTATTGAGTTGGTGATACCATCCAACCATCTCATCCTCTATTGTCCCTTTCTCCTCCGAGAAGTGCTGGGGCAGAGGTGAGACAAATTGAGGTAAAGAGGAAGCAGCCCCAAATGCATGGATTTTCTCTCTGGGGGTCCCACAGCCTTAAGAGCTGCTGTACCCCCACCCTTCCAGGAAAGGCGTGAGGAGGGGAGGCGAGGGGAGGGGAAGGGAGGGAGCCCAAGGCTTCTCTTTGTCTTCCTCCTCCTCTTTTCTTTTCTTTTTTAATCTCAGGGCTTCATTCTCCAGAAGCTGTCATTTTGTATAAACCTCTGACCGAGGCACATGCATTCTCACTGCCGAAATCTCCATATCAAACACAAGCATCCGCCGTGGAACTGACAGCCCTCCCCACCCTGGCGGCGGGGCTTAGAGAGGCTGGAAGGACAGACGCCAGCCCCCATCCCCACTCCGTCCTCCACGCCTGTGCTTGGGTGATGCAGGACGGATTGAGCGAGGTGACCCAGTCTGTCCTGAGCACCTTCCTCAGGCCTCTTGGGGGAGATGAGGGGGCAATCCTTGCTCCTTCCTGCCATCTCTGATAGGTGTGCAGAGCCCACTTGCCCTCCCAGGTGGCACACAGGAGCCTGAGGGCAAGAGGGGAGAATTGTGTCCCCCCCAAAAGATATGTTGAAGTCATAAACACTAGTACCTGGTGCAGCCTAAAGAGGCACCAAGCTGCCCTTGGAAAGGCTTCAGTCCTAGTGGCATGATGAAGCCCAGGAGGTCTTGCAGTGAGGGTGGGACCTGGGCCACAATAAAGCTCAAAAGCGTTTGTTTATGAACATTATAGTGGGCTCAAGAGCCAGATCTGGACTCACCCTGCCTTCCCCAATGCTGGAAACTCCTACTCATGCTTTAAGACCCAATTCAAATGTCCCCTTCTCCCGTGACGTGGGGCTTCCCTGATTCCTCCAGTGGCTTCTTCATCTGCTCTCCTGCAGCCTCTCCCCTGCCTCCAAGTGGGACCTGGACTGGGGTGGCTCGTATAATTTCCTGGAGACATATCCTATCCCTCTGGGTGCCCAGCCCCTTTCTATGGCTGCATTTCCCAAGGTGTGGTTCCTGGACCAAACTGTGTTTCTTGAAAAAGGCAGGTTCCTAGGCCAGATTCCACCCTCGGCCAGCCTAGTCAATAGTAACCAGCTCCCTATAAGGTCCTGAAGGATGCTATGTATTGAGACTGGAGGGTGGGGTTAGGTGGCATCCAGGTGGGCTTCTGAGGTGTTGTACTTGGCTGGTGCTTGTGGGAGAGACTTTCAAGCAGGTCCTCTGTTTGGCTGGGTGACTTCTGCAGTCCTGGGCTGCAGGATCTTACTGGGCATCCCTGCAGGTTGTTAAGTGAGGCTGGTGTTCTGGTGGTCATGACTTCATGGTTACTTTGCTCCCCATCTCCACCCCCTACTCCTGAGCAGAAGGGTTGCCCCATTATTGTGGTCAGAGGGCTCTAAGTTATGATTAAAACAGGTCCATCTTACAAAGAACTACAAGGTGGGGGTTTTGGGACCAGTCTGCTCCTGCACCCCTCACAAGAATGATATGAGGGCCACACATGACAGAGTGTGTGGAGGGGTGCTGGCTGTACAGTGACCCACAATGTCCCCGTGTTCCTCTTTCCCCACATCATCTCTTTGTTTTGTTGACTGGAGGGTTCTTGCAGAGCTGGTGTACCAAACGGTGGGTGTTCAGGGCCTCTATTGTTCATCTCCCTGCCTTGAACACACCTGCCACCTCATTTTTGGGGCTGGCCAGTTGTTGAGTTAATTTCAAGTGGCCTTGCCAGGACCAGTTTCTCCATCTGCAGCAGCAAAAGGAAGAAAAAATTATTTTAAACCTCCAGCATGGAATTTTCCCAGTTATTTTAAATAAGTTTCATTTATTTGTGCTTGGCATTCAGATAAGAATTACCAGCCTTGCACAGATGCAAATTGAGAGTCGTAAAAGGAATATTGACAGCAATTGCCACCACGTCACCATCTCTCTTGCGATCAAATAAACGCCCTGGCTGCCGTCAGAGGAAAATGTAGCATTTGAAAAGCTGCAAGAGAACACACTCTCCAACAAACAAAACAAGTCTCTCTGGAGAAACGCAGGAAAGGATGCTTCTGAGAACTCTGCAGGGACATTCCAAACAGCTCCTTACACTTCTGATTGAAAATATATTAAAAGAAAAATTTAAACCAAAGACTCACCAAGTAAATCAATTATAAACCCTGCTAGACTGAATTTAGCTGTGTGTCTCTGTTGGATTCTATCTAATACTGAGAAGCACAATGAAATTGTGGAGCATCTTCCTGCCTTTAGGGGAAGAGTATCAGTTAGCTTCAGCTGTGTAACAAATGAGCCCCCTAACTCAGAAGCTTGAAACAACAGTTATTTCTTCTTGCTCATGAGTCTGTAGATCAGCTGGTTACCTATGTTAATTTGGTCCAAGTCTGACTGTTCTTGGCTGGGCTCTCTAATGGATTTGTGGCCATTTGGAGGAAGGGCTGGAGATTTATAGCACTTGAGGATTGGTTCCTGCTTCACACAGCTTTCCATCCTCCAGAAAGGTAGCTCAGGCTGGGTTCCAAGGCAGGAAATGGAAGTGAGCAAGGCCTGTTGAGAACCAGGCATGGAGCTGGCCCAGCACCATTTGCATGGCCTCTTTTGTCCCATGTGTCGAGAGGCTAGCCCTGATTCCAGGGGTGAAGACATAGACCCCACTTGTTTGTGGGAGGAGCCTTAATGTCCTGTTGCAAAGGGAGTGTTTACATGGAGGCAGGAATGATCAGGGGTTTTTGAAATCAGTCTTCACAGGGTGGACGTGTTGTCACTGGGAGATACTCCAGTCATGAAGTCATGGCCTGCGCAGTGGACAGGCTGGTCAGTGGGCACTCGAGTTTGGTTGGGAGTGGGTCAGTACTGCCAAGACGCATGGAGACTTAGTCCGTGGGGGGTCATGTCCAAGTTCAACTGCCTGTCCAGTCCCAGCTCCCTTCTCAGCCCTTCCCCGAGCCTGCACTTAAATCAGCTCTCCTTTCTCAGAGCCTGTTGTGCTTACTTGTCCATTATGTGTTCCCTTCCTGGGCTTATTCTCTCTGCTGGCCCTTTGCTGGTGGTTCCTGGTGCCTTGAGCTTCTCTTTCTGCTCTCCCTGGGCTGGGGATCTCCGTGAGCTGGGCCTTCAACCGCCACTCAAGTCCTGATTCTCCTGCCTGAACCCCCGTCCTCCCGGGGCCTGTTCAGGTGTCCTCTTCAGGTGTCACAGGTCCAAATGTATAAGCCTTCCTCTGAGTCTGGCCCTCTCCATTTCAGCAAACGGCACCTCTGTCCCCCTCCATCACTGACACAAACCAGAAGCCTGGAATTCCTCCCAGCAGCTTCACCTTTCTCTCCAGTCCTGCTAGTTTCTCTCCTTTGCCACAGAAGCCATCTTCTCTAGTCCTGACTGTGTCGGTCACCTCCCATCCGCTGGTCAGGTCGAGGCCGCAGAGTAGAGTGGGGAGTAGAGTGGCTAGAAAACGTTTGAAAAATGCAGATCAGATCATACTGATCCACTTCTTAGAGTGCTTTAATGTTCTCAGGATAAACACAAAAATCCTGAGGGGCTTTTAGCTGACTTCAGCAGCCACTGCTGGGGCCATCCTACCTCCTGGCCTTTTAGTGCCTCACACAGTCTGTGCTCCTTGGAGCCTCAGGACCTTTGTACAGGCTTCCCTTCTGCTCGGAGAGCTCAGTCTTTCTCTCCCTGTTTACTTTGTCCTTAATCTCAACCTTGTCATTAATCTCAGTTAATCCCAACTCCCTTACCTCGTCGCTCGTCCCATTAGCCTTCAGGATCAGTTTGCCACTTCCGTAAGGAAGCCTTCCTTGACTGCCCCCCACATGAGGCTGCAGCTGGCTTGTCCTGTTCCCCCTGCAGGTCTCCCTGTAGCTCTGACCACAGCTGCTGTGCGATCTCTGTGGTGCACTGACAGCCCTCTGCCTCCTGTAGGACCAGGGGCCATTTGCTCTGAGGCATCACTGTGTCTTCAGAACGGGCCGTGGTGCCTGCTTCCAAAAAACCCAATAAATGGTTGAGATCAGTGAATAAACATGTCAAAGATGACTACACATGTCAGCCACTGGGTCCCAAAAACAATCCTGTGAAATGGGCATCTTTGGCGCTGCTTTACTGAGCAGAAACCAAGGCGCAGGAGGCTAGGGTCACAGTGGGAGGAAGGGGGGTCAGAGCCATGCTGCGTCAGGACAGAAGGTGTCCCCTCCCTGGGGCACCCCGTGCTCAGATGCTGTAGTTTATTATTTGGTTTTTATGTTTTGGGCCTTAATCCCTGACACGATCCCTTAGGAATGGAGTCTTGACTGTCCCCTGCCTTGCCCATGACAGCTCATCCCTGGGAAGCTCTGCCTGGAGGTAGGGTACAGCAGGCCATTCGGAGTACCAGTGGTCCACAGCTCTGGTTGAGGCAAGACTAAAGAATGACGACACCTCAGAAACCACATTTAGCCACATCCCAGGTGGCAGCATGCACTGGGGGCTGCTGGTTACTCAGGTCCCTCCAGGAAATGCATCTGGAGCTGCATTTTACTGAGAAGAAAAAGATCTTGTTTGGCATTCCCAAGTCATTAGTGAAGGACGAAGGGAGGCATGGGGAGGTGGGAGGAAGCACCCATGGGGAAGTGGGGGGAATGCCCACTTTTCCAAGGCCAGATAAGCACACACACACCTGTGCATACACTCTCACAATGCATGCACACACACCTGCACACACACAATCCCAATGTGTACACACATGTGTGCACACACAGCACACACACACATACCCATGCATGCACATGCACTCACACACGCACATGTGTGTGTGCAGAGCCCTAGCAGAGAGGTTACCTTGCCTCAGGGTTAGTACGGTACATTAAAAGGTTCTCCAAAGTGGCCTGGGTTCCAAGGCAGCATCCATGGAAACCAAGCCAAGTCCCTTTTGGGTCCAGCTTCCCAGCTCCTTGGAACAGCAAGCAGTCTCCCTTGCCAGGTCCGGAGCAGGTGGCACCTGCTGCCCCAGGCTGTGTGGGCACAGGAACAGCCCTTCTCCCCTCCCTGTCGGGAAACCAGATGGAAATCCTATCCTATAGCTCATGCGGTGGGGAAAGCTTCTGTGACCTGGGGCTAGGGCAGGCCAGAGAGCATCTCTAAGATCTGTGTCCTTCTATAACGGAGGCATTTTCTTACCTTGGTGCACATACTCACAGAAATCGAACAGGTGAGCCCCTTGGCGACTCTCTAATAGTCTCTCTTGCTTAATTTCACTTATTCTCTTTGTGCTGAGACTCATTAGTGTGTCAGCACCTGGGATTGCAGCTGGCCTTCCCTCCCCTTTATTGGGGTCAGCAAAACTGTGGATGAAGCAGGGACAGGGTGACCATGGGAAGAATGGTCAGATAAATCCAAGGTTGAGTGTGAGTCTTCCTCCTTGACTCTGGATGCCCAGCGGCATCTAAGATGTCCTACTGTACCAACAGTTTACAGTGGCCTCGGGTCAGAGCTGTTGAGACAGACTTGTTTTTGTTTCCAAATATCCGGACTGGTGATGGAAATGTAGTGTGATCAAGGAAGGTCTTTGCTGTTAAAAGTGATGATGACCCTGTGACCTTTGTGATGTCAGCAGAACCTCCCCTCCCTGGGCTGACACGAGGCCCCTCCCCAAATCTCCCAGTCCAGTGGGGGTGCCAGCACCTCAGCCTTGCAGTTGAATTCAGTGGGCACCTACTGAGCCATCGTGATCTGTGCCCAGAGTGGGGCGGGCTATTAGAACGGTGTTAGGTTCGGTCTTTGGTCTCTAGGAGGAGTTGACTGGTTGGGGAATGAGCTTTTACATCTATGAAATAGGATGTGGTTCAGGATGGACTGAGGGAGCCCTTGGCTGATGGATAGAGTTTGGATCGTCAAAGAACGGAGGAGAAGGTAGAGAAAGGGGAGGAGAGGGCAGGGCTGGGGCTGGGAATGAGCAGTAGAGGTGGTACCTGGCAAATTCCAGGACAAATAAGCAAAGATGTGGAGAGAGGACTGGATATGCAGGCCTGGAGGATCTCAGGAGACCAGGGCACGGTGTTGGCATGTTCTGAGAGCTAAGATCCAGAGGCTGCCCTTGAGACCCACAGCCCTGTGATCCCCGTCCCCCTTTTAGAATGTGCAGTGGCAGCGAATGGCCATCCAGTGCCATGTGCTCTGGAGGACTGCAGACCCCCATGCCACAGAGCTTGTGTACTTGGAGCAACCAAGTTCCACCATGCTTCCCGATGGCCATTCAGCTTCAAGGGCCTGCCTGCTGTAGCCGAGGCAGTCTGCTCCCTGGGGCCCCATTCTGCTGTTACTCAGAGAAGACCACCAGCCTGGAGCTCAGCCCTCCTCTTTGCCTTTGTGTCCTTCACCCCCACATGGTGGATCTCCCCCTTGGCTCAGCATCTGGGGCCCCTCTTGCTTCCCCACCCCCCGTACTGGCACTGGCCAGAGTGGATCCAAAGGTCAGGTGTAGTGGAAACAGTGTCCTCTTGCGGAAATCCAGGGAAAATGACATGTGAATATCAAGTCCAGAAAAGGGGAAATATTCTTGCTTCTGGGGAGCTTGAAGCAAATGGGCTGATTCAATGCCCCCTCCCCTGCCAGCCTTCCCCAGAGGAGCAGTGGGCCGTCTGCCCGGGAGCTGGGTGTGCACCTGTGTGTGATGCTGCGCAAGGGCAGGTGCCCGGAGCTGGGGACAGGCAGCCCTGACAGGTCTGTGCTTTCACCACGTGGTAGGACCAGATGAGGTCCCAAAGGTCCCTGGAAACAATTAGGCAAGGGAAGGATGGGATGCAGAGCAGGGCAAGAGGGAAACGGAAGGATGAAGGCCTGTGCCATTCAGAAAGGGAGAAGAGACGTGACGGAGGTGCATGGGAACAGCGTCCTGCATCAGACTCATGGGATTTCAAAGAGGACGGGGACATTTGGAGGCTGAAGGTCTTAAATGTGACCAGCTCCCTACTAGGCCACTGTTTTTTGGAGGAGGTAATGGACTGGGGAGTTTGCAGCCAGTGTAGCTGCAGCTGCGTAGTCAGAGGTATTTGGTGATGGTGTGTGTCCCGCTGTCTGTGGTTGGCATAGGTTCTGAACCAGGAGAATGGTGAAATTCTAGAAGGATCGCCATTCACTCAAAACCTCAAAATGCCAAGCAAACCCTACAGTAGCTACTTGGACCTCTGGCTTTCTAGAAGAAGCTATGTATTGGTTTGAAATTCTATGCTGTTTTATTATTTTATTTTTAAAAGCCAGGCCAGGGAGTTCTTTTCCCATAGATGTTGTGAATTCAAATGACATCTCTCCAAACATCTCTGTTGAAGACTTAGAAAAGGTGCATCAACATGCAATTTTCATGGTCCAGAGGGGGTCCCAGGAGGATGGCCAGCAAGCCCTAGCCTCCCCATCATACTGCCAGGAAGGGGACGGTTCTGTGTGCTGTGCTTCCTATGCATGTGTGCTCAATCGCTCAGTCATGACTCTTCTGTGACCCCACGGACTGTAGCCCACCAGGCTCCTCTGTCCATGGTATCAGGCAAGAATACTCGAGTGGGTTCCCATTTCCTCCTCCAGGGGATCTTCCCGGTCCAGAGATCAAACCCATGTCTCCTGTGTCTCCTGCATTGGCAGATGGATTCTTTGCCACTGAGTTACCTGGGAAGCCCAGGCCCCTCCACAGCCCCTCCCTAACTGTGGCTGTACAGTTGAGGAAATGCGGCTACCTGCCGCCCAAAGGTCCTTCAGCTGTGGAAGCCAGCATCACCCTCAGCCTCTACCTTGGTTCACGCTTTGCTCTGCACCTGCCATCTGCCTGCTTTGCATTCCTGATGAATCAGGAGCTATTTAAGGATAGGACTTGTGCCATGGTGCTCCCAGAGCTGTGTGGTTACCAAGCTTCTGATTTCCCTAGACTTTGTGGTTGCCGCTGGCATCATCAAAACCCCCAGTAGGTGAGGGAGATAAGAAGGAAGCATACAAGTGGCCCTTTTGGTTGAAAAAGTTTCGGCCAGCCCCCTTACCCCTCCAACCGCCCACTTCCTGCCCATCGGCCAGCCAGCTCTTCGTCCTGGAAGGCAGAACATGCTGGGACCAGGTGGAGGGGCAGCAGGATCCTGAGCTGAGCGGATGCTTATTTTTAGGAGCTTGAGGGCACTGCTGCCCATGCTGGGTGTCCGCAGCATTCCCTGCAGATCCATCCCCTGTGGCAGTGGTCCAGAGCCACCCTTGTGCCAGGGAACCTGGGCTGGCCACTGGTCAGAGCTTTGGCATGAAGGGTTCTTCAGCTGGGTGCTGCTTTGGTCGAGAGAGCGTTGGATCCCCAGTCTCCTGGGGCTGGTCCATCCCCTGTCCATCCCCAGCTCTTGCCTCCCCTTGTCTGGGTTTTCCAGGGAGGAAGTAGGTGGACCAGCTGCTCCAGGAGCCAGAGCCAACTCTGAAACTGGCAGAAATGAGAAGATCGGGATCTTAATTGGCAAGGCGTGTGCCCATTGCTTTTAACACTGGACTCTGGAAACTGCCATGTTTTATCAAGGGACCTCAGCACTAGAAACATAAGATTTTTTTTTTTTAAAGTGTAATATCATTAAAGCAGTTTTAAATTGAGTTTGATAAGTTTTTAACTCATCAGACTCACGGACAATTTTGGATGATGCACCTTTTCCCTGTAGGGCACTTTCTTGTCCAGCTGAGTCCACTCGGGTATGTGCAGACCTGCTATCTTTCTTGTTCTTCGTGGTCATGCAGCTTCCATGCTGAGGGTGCCAACGTGCTCCATTTGTAGCACTATGATCCTTCAGTGACCCTACGCCCCATATGCGTCTCACTCCCCTCCTTCCTGTTCTAGCCAGAATTGTTGGAAAATCTAATTTTCAGGGAGTATAAGTCTCGGGAATTGGAAGACAGAATTTTCTTCAGTAAGACAGAAATTTTCTGCAGCAGCTCTTTCTGTCCTCCTCAAAGCCAAGCTGATTTTTCCAGTTTTGAGTGAGAAGCTGTGATGGGGGTCTGATGTGGGACCTTTCTCGTCAGACTGAACAGTGCAAGTGATGCTTCCCAGTAAGACACTAATGGCATGCTGGATTCTACAGGTTTGAGTTACCCATGCCATCCTGATCAGGCCCATGGGGCCTGGGTTGGGGCTTCCATGAACCCTGTTTTAATGACAGGGAGGTAGATGCTTAGATAGATCTCACCAGGAGCAGGTGAGAGGTGATTAGAAGCCTCTGGGGCCAGAGTGGTGTGTATCTGTGTCGGTCAGTGTTCTCCTGAGAAACGGGATGGACAGGATAATTCTGTCTATCTCCATCTCCACCCCATCTCTGACCCCATCCACATCTGTCTCCATACCTTCCCCACCCCTGTCTCTATCTCTGTATCACTATCTATGTCAACAAGTTTACATTAAGGAATTTGCTCACTTGATTATGGGGTCTGGCAAGTCCAAAATTCCTAAGCAGGCTGGCAGGCTGGAAACTCAGGCAGGATTTATGCTGCCATGTTGAGGAAGAATTTCTTCTTCTCCTGAAAACCCCAGTGAGTGCTCTGAAGCCCTTCAACAGGTTGGATGAGGCCCACCCACTCACATTATCAAAGATCTCTTGTTCTTAAAGTCAATTGGTCATGGATGGGAGCTGTAACTGCACAATACCATCACAGCCTCACCTTGACCATGTTGGGTCGAATCACTAGAAACTATGGCCTGGCCAAGTGGACACATAAAATGGACCATCACCATGTCCTTCCAGGTGCCCAGCAGGTCTGGGTGACCTCCCCTCAGGAGTGAGACTCTGACTTGTGGTTTCAGCCTGATCTGAGGTCTGCTCTGATCGTAGGAAAACCAGGAAATAATTTACAGACCGCTGGGGAGGGGCCAGACCAAAAATAGCACATGTTGAGCTCTTGGCTAAATCTGCTCTTCCAGGCCTGTCCGGGGTAAGGCCTTATCTCTTTCTCAGAAGCTGGAAGTGACCTGATCTCATCTTGGTATTAAGGCAGAGGTGCCCCACTTCTCAGGTTTTTAGCCTCATTTTGACTTGCTTTTTCAAAGGTGAGTGATGGAGATTCAAACTATTCTTTTTCTGGTGCTCCTCTCACCTATTTTCTAAGCCAAAGTCGGTCATATTTTTAAAAAGGAAATATGATCTTGTCACTCTTATGTTTGAAACCCCTCAAAGGGCTGCCTGTGGACTTTGGAAGTTGGTTTGGGCTCCACAAGGCCCGCCTGCCTGGCCCTGCCTGCCTCCCTGCTCCCTCCACCCTCTTAGCTTCATCTCTTATATCCCAGCTCCATTGGCCTCTCCTTGTCTTCAGGGCTTCTGTCCACATGACTCTCTGTCTCCATGCCTCTCCTTGGTTGCTGTCACCCCAACATTTGCCCGTGAGAACCCCCTAACCTGGAGCCCCCTGCTCCCCTAGCGCATGTCCTTGCAGTAGTGAGGCAATTCACTCCTGCTCTTTGCAGGATTTCCACAAGCATAACTCAGTAACTAGAAGTTTGGTGAACTGTTCAGTGAGCTGTCTTTCCCTTTAGATCAGTGGTTCTTGTCCTGGATGATTTCAGAATTCCCAGCGTGCAGACTGCAGTCCAAGCCGTCAGGTCAGAACCTTTGTGGGTGGGACCCAGGCAGCAGCTGATTTCAAAACTCCTCAGGAGACACCAAGTATGCACTCAAAATTGGGAACCAATGCTGGCCCAGGGCAGGCCTCCCTCCCAGCATCCTCCAATAGGAGAGCTATAGAAACACAAAATCCAGGTCCTGCCCAGACCTTCTGGCTTAGGATCTATCCCTTAACAAGACCCCATGTGGTTTGGGGGACACATTATAGTTTGAGGAGGACTCAGCTGACCCCTGTACGAAGCTGGATCCCTGCCGTCCTGCTTACCACTGCTTCTCTCGGCCCAGCCTAGTAGCTGTTCAGTAAATTCTTAGTAAGTGAACACATGAATAATTTTTAAACAATCCCCAAATTGCTCCTCCTTCTAGCCTGCTCACTCCACTCCCTAGAACCATTTTTGCTTTCTCATGGGCAGCAGGCTCAGGGGTGGGGAGGTGGGGGGCGGGCATACCCTTTCTTCGGAGGATGCTGAGGCTGGAGTTTGTGGTCCTTTTTCCCCTGCCCGGTTTCCTACCTCTACAGTCTTGTTTGTCCCTAGAGAATGTCATCCTTGGCCCAGGTAGAGAAGGAGGCATTGCCTTTCCCTGGCTAGTGCATGTCCTGACCCCCTCCCCCTGACCTCCATCCTGATTTGGTTTCCCTTGCTGGCAGATTTATAAAGAAACCCCAAACCAGTATGGGGATGAGAGTCAGGTGATGCAGGAGAGAGGGGAGGGAGAAGGAACATTCCAGAGGAAGATGGGAAGGCGGAAATAATCATTTAGACTCGACAGTGAGGTTTTGGAACACATTTGACTTGAATCATTGCCTTGGAAAATCCCAGATGTGGTTCTCCCAGCAGCGTCTTTCACTCAAAGTGGCCACAGCTGTGGGATGGCGAGGGCCTGACTCCTTAAAGGAACAGTGCCTGTTCGCCCTGTGCTGGGGAGTGAGCCAGTGCAGAGCATCCAAGGGCCTCTCATCTCCCAGCCCCTCCCTGCAGGCTTCCTGGTGCCCAGAGCCTCGGCCCCTTGGGACCACATCACCCAGAGGCAAGTCTGTGGATAGGACACTGGCAGTCTGCGGGGTCTCACCTTCCCAGCCCTACTTCATCTTTCTTTATTGGTGGCCTTTGTCTTTCTCTCCTTTTCATCTGTCTCAGGCCCTGAGGAAGTATTTCTGGTGCCTCTGCTTCATTTTCTAGACTTCTTTACCAAGCTCTGGGAAGAATGGTGAATTCTAGGGTAGTCCTTGCTTTTGGTGGAGAGGGGTCAGAGAGGAGGTGGCAGTGACTGAGGTGTAGGGGAGAAAGAGGTCACGTGCTACAGGGCTGCCACTCAGATTTCAGATAAACGGATTATTTAGAATGAGTCTGTCTCCAATATGGGGCTTCCTTGGTAGCTCAGATGGTAAAGAATCTGCCTGCAATGTTGGAGACCCAATATTGCATGGGACATACTAAAGGTTTTTGCTGTGTATCTAGAATGCATATTTAACTGTGAAATGTGAAAGTGTTAGTTGCTTAGTCGTGTCCCACTCTGCGACCCCATGGACTCTGTCCATGGAATTCTCCAGGCACTAGGCATGCTGTATTTTTATTTGCTGTATTTGGCAACCCTGTGTGGAGTGGAGGTGGCATGGGGGTGGGGAAGGATGTTGTGATGGTGCCCTGGGGAGGGAGGGGTGCTACTGGTAAGCTTTCTACTGTCCTGCTTTTTGGTCCTTTTTCCAGGCCTTAGCGCCTTGCTGCTGAGTTTACCTTGGCCTTTGCTGTTTGCCTGCTGAGATGGGTGCCTAAAATGAGCACGTCTGGAAACTGCTATAGGCAATAGAGTAAAAGAACAAGCCGCTCCTTTACCTGCTGTTGATACTTTAGAAACGAGCACACGAGGGCGGTGGGCTCCTGCTGCCGACTACCAGGGAAAGAGTCACCAGCTCCCGGGTTCCTTGGGCTTGAATTGGCTCTACCCCTATCGGACCCCACCTCTCCCTAATTCCCACCCCCACTGATGTAGCTGAATGCCTTCAGGGCCCCTCAGGAAGGGTACTGGGCATGCCATGACTGGAGGACCCTAATTTGGGGGGCATGAGGGGTGAAATCTGACCCCTTACCCCAGGAAGTATTTACAGATTTGATTGCTTAATTAAACTAAGGATTGAAGCAAGGGGCTGACATGATGGAATTTGCTTTTTCAAGTAACCCCTCTTTGGAGCGGGGAAAATGGGCTGGAGGGTGGAAGGTGGACGAAGATGTCATTGTCACCATGGGATCCTTTGTCCCAGCTCATAGTAGGTGCTCAGGAAATGTATACTGGAGGAATGAGCCCTAGGCATTGGGATGCTAGCTGCTTCCTCCGGTGGGGCTCTGCCCTGGTGATTCAGGCCCTGGGGCCTCTTCTGTTTACGGGGAGGTGAGAGTGTGGGTTTACTACTCTCCCCCTGGGCCTCTGTGAATTTTGGTTCCTCTTGGGGCAGGATGGGGCCAGGCAGCCTCTGGTGGGAGGCAGGCTTAGGTCAGACACTCCAAGGGGCAGGAGGAGGAAGCCTAGCTCTGCAAGGCAAGTTCATGGATATCCAACCTTGGCCACATTCCCTGCACCCTGATTAACCAATAGCCTTCACTTGGCAGAAGCAGAGAGATAAAATGAGATACTGCATTGGAGACTTAAAACTTAATTGAAACTATGTATCACAAATTTAACTCCAGGCTTAATACAATCTGATACAATTATTCTAATATACTTCAGCTTCAATCAGAGTTTCTGTGATGGAAAGGAGAGTGGGGAAGCCCAAAATGGGATGAAAAGCATCTGCTCTGTGATATGTAGGAAGGCGTCCAGCCTGTGAGGAAGACCCTATGATCTCAGGGACAGGCAGGTTGGGGATGGAGGCAGCGTTATGCCTCCTCACCTGGGCTTGATGGGACAGAGTCAGGACTTTGCTTTGGCCAGTTTCACAGCCAGGACCATGATTCACCTTTTGTTCTGAGACAAGGTTGTGGTTTATTGTTTTCCCTGTTGTGTATTTGGAAACCACAGTGCTGACTTCTTTAGAGAACTCAAGAGATGCAGGAGACTCTGGGATTCCTTAAGAATCTCGGACCTGATCCCACCAGATCATCAGTCCAGAGGATGAGATTGAAGTAACGAGAAACATTCTTTTCAGCGAGTTAATGACAG
The DNA here is from genome assembly GCF_023699985.2 of Odocoileus virginianus. NCBI lineage: Eukaryota > Metazoa > Chordata > Mammalia > Artiodactyla > Cervidae > Odocoileus > Odocoileus virginianus. The sequence continues at coordinate 50,138,639 of NC_069690.1, forward strand.
CTAGGACAGGGCAGGGGATGTGAAGCCGGTATTACAATAATTACCTACAGATTAACTTCCTCACAGCCCTTCTGGCTTCGGACTCTCCTCCCTGCGTCTCTGTTTCATAAAAAGTTCCTTCCCCCAGGGCCCCTCCTCATCCTGCAGCCAGTCTCTTATCTGTGATTTACAGGTTTCTCCATCCTTCCTAAGACACGACATTCTATTTCTTAAAAGCTGCCCACGCTGCTACAGCTGTGCAGAGCAGCGGGGCCCCCAGGCCCACTCCTGGAGAGCTAGGCCTGCTCCAGGGATTCCTGGCTCTGGCTGATCCTCTGAGCCTTGGGAGAGCCTGGAATAAATACTGACTGCAGGGCTCCATTCTTGCCTGTCAGAGTCTTATGGGTGGGTCTTGCACAGTGTCACTTTGAAAAGTGCTGTCCAGGTTATTCTGATGGGGAAGATGGCTTGGGAGCCAGTGGCAGTCTTTGCTCTCAGTGTGAAACATCATTTACACAAAGCTTTTGAGATGCAGGAAGCCTTGTTCACTCAGAAATTCTTAAACTGCTATTGTGCTAGTAAATAGGGGAAAGAGAGTGTAGGAGAGTGGGGCAGTAGGTGTCTTACTCATCTGTCCATCCATTACCCATCCATCCATCCATATACCCGTCCATCCATCTATCCATCAGCCCATTCTTCCATCTATCCATTCACCCATCCATGTTCCATCCATCCTCCAAACATCCTCAGATGTTTACCTTGGCCTCCAGAATATCCTGCATTTGGTGCCAATGTTTACAGCAGGCACTCCTAGGCAACAGCAAATGGAATAAATGCAAGTTGGTGGGTTAAAGAAATAAACCTACTAGCATATACCCAAAAGAACTGAAAACAGGATCTCAAAGAGATATTTGTACACCTGTATTCATAGGTGTTATTGACAATAGTCAAAGATAGAAACAACCCAAGTATCCATCAACTGATGAATGGATAAACAAAATGCAGTATATTCACACAATGAAATAGTATTCAGTCAGGAAAAGGAGTGAAGTTGTGACACATGCTGTAATGTGGATGAACCTTGACAACATTATGCTCAGTGAAAGAAGCAGATGCAAAGGGATGAATATTGTATGCTTTAATTAATATGGAACTCCAGAATAGGTAAATCTATAGAGATAGAGCTTCCCTGGTGGCTCAGATGGTAAAGAATCCGCCTGCAGTGCAGGAGACCCGTGTTCAACCCCTGGGTTGGGAAAATCCCCTGGAGAAGGGAATGGCAACCCACTCCAGTATCCTCGCCTGGAGAATCCCATGCACAGAGGAGCCTGAATCCTATGACTGGGTTTCCCTGGTGGCTCAGACAGTAAAGAATCTGCCTGCAATAAGGGAGAGCTGGGTTCGACCCCTGGGTTGGGAAGATCCCCTGGAGAAGGGAAAGGCTACCCACTCCAGTATTCTTGCCTGGAGAATTCTATGGACAGAGGAGCCTGGCAGGCTACAGTTCATGGGGTCGCAAAAAGTCAGACACAACTGAGTGACTAAGCATAGCACGTAGAGATAGAAAGTAGATTAGTCGTTGCCAGAGCCTTTGGTGGGGGCGGGGGGAGAGTTATTGTCTAATGGCTACAGAGTTTCTGTTGGAATTGGCAAAAAGTTTTGGAAAATTATGTTGGTGATGGTTGTACAACAGTGGACCTAGTGGACTTAATGTCACTGTTCATGTCGAAGTGGTTCAGTGGCAAATTTTCTGTTACTTATGTTTGCCACAATAAAACTGTTTTTTAAAAAGGAGGAAAGAAGAAGCACGTTTGGGAGGTTAGTGAAGGTTTTCCTTGTTCTCCTCAGTGTGTGGCTAGAGGGCGGACTGCGAAACCCCATCACCCCCTTGGTAGGTCCCCACCACTCCACGCCCCTCATGTAAGAGAATCCGGAATGTGGGGACAGTGCAGGGTTTACTAGCTCCGCTGCTCCCACAGAGCAGGCTTTGGGAGGGCTTGTTTGGTTTGTTCTTGGTGGTAGTTTGTGAGTGGGAGGCAGGATCCTGTGTTACAGGCAGTCACTTTCAGAGGGAGGGTTTTCTGATGGGGCAAAGGTGGGAAATGAGCCTGCTTGTCCCCTGAAGTGAGTGGGCGGGGCTCTCGCATTTTCCTAAGCTTTAATGGGGGGTGGGGGATCGCCTGTTCTGAATATGGGGACTGTGGTAGGGTCAGGCCACCGTGGGCATGGGGAGAAATGTTGAAATAAAGAGGCCTTAACCCCGGGTTGTGCTGTAGTGGGAGTTGGGGGAAAGACCTGCAGAAGCTTGGTTGTTAGAGACTGCTATGAAGGAATAGGGTGTTTGTACTCTGAGTACATGCTTATCTGAGATATTAGAATTGGGGGTCACATGCTGCTTCATGACACTGAGACCAGATGGGGCCCTGTGCACCCCTGTGTGTGCTGCCCTGTGTTGGGCCCTGGCCCCTAGAGGTGCAGGGGGTCCTGGGAGCATCCAAGCAGCCTTCTGGGGGCTTTTGTGCTATTGGTTTGGTCTGCAAACCATCACTTAACAGAGAATATGGAGGGGAATGTCAGGCATGTTCTTATATATCAATTTCAGATGGATTTTCTAATTCTGAATTTCTTGGATTGGAAGAAAACAGGGTTTTCTCAGTTGGCATGATTCGGCCAACCCTGCCTTGGAGTGAGTCCAGAGCACAGAGGTGAAGTCCCAGAGAGGACACGGTTGTTATTAAAAAAGGCAATGGCTTCCTCTGCCAGGGACTTGGGAATCCTTAAACAGTGGCCTCGTTTTATAAAGAAGGAAACAGAGCTACAGACAAACCAGGTAATATGCCTAAGAAGAAGCTAAGCACACCGCAGGTAGCTCTTTCACTGCAGGGCAGAAACTTGAACCTCTTTGATAAGCTTCAAGGCACAAGCCATTAACCCCATGGCAATCTGCCAGGGTATCCCGTCTGGAGCAACTCTCCTGATAGTGCCCAGAGATCCATGAAACAGATGAACTATGGACACTGCGTCTAAAGGATGGCAAGCAAGGCTTCTGCCCCCAGAGTCTAGGGCAGCCCAAGGTCAGCATCTTGACTGGGGTGGCCTGGAAGCCCTGTGCAGCTCCCCCTATGTTGGTGGATTCTGTCCGTCATAGGGAGAGATGCCCCCTTGATATGGTGGTTTGGAGCAGCGTCATGTATGAAATGGAAGGTCTGGGGTTTCAGGGTTTTGCTTTAGGATCCGTTGTAAACCTCAGCCTTTCTCCCATTTGAGGGTCCAAGATGCATGGAACATGATGGATGGGGGACTAGGGCTCATACTGGTCCTTCCCGGGTCCCCTGTACACACCTGAGACCTGAAAGCCCCATTGGAGAGCAGGGCAGTGTGGTAGAGGAAGGAGTTACTGGGAAAGACTCTGACTCTGGCCACTTCTTTTAGTGGACAAGTGGGTGATCCCAGACAAGCTTGCAAGACTCAAATAGGGACTCTGACAGCCTTTTCAAATATCTTTGTTCAAAATGTTTGTAACTGGTTGAACGACAAGTGGGAACTGATTATCAAATGGATAAAAGATGGAGGGAGGTTTCCAGAGATGTGTGATAAGCCTCTAGAGATGGGCTGGATCGCCATGCTCTTCCTGCTCTTATGGTGGTTGATGACTCAGCTGGGGACAGGTGGCAGAGTTATTAGATTTGAGGATGACACGAAGCTGGGAGCAATGATGAGGGCATTTTGCAGACAGACTCAGGATTTAATTACATCACAGCAGTTGGATGGGTTGAATTTAGCAAGATACAATTTAATAGGAATAAATTGAAAGTCCTGTATTTGGGTCCAAATAGCCAAACTTTCCAAGCTTGAGATGGGTGAGACAGGGCCAGGTGACTAAGTAAGCCACAATGTGAGACAACAGTGTGATAGGGTGGCATCAAAAATCCAGAGGTTGTCTTAGGTTGCATTAATTGAAGTATTATTTCCAGAAGAAAGGAGGAGATGCTGCTCTGTTCTTTCTCAGAGCACTGCTGGGGTCCTGTCTTCAGCTCTCCATGCCCCACTTTAAAAGGGACTTTGAAGAGCTGAGTAAGTTTCCAAAATGAATTCCACAGACCGAAAAAAAAAAAAGATGAGCTAAATTTATTCTTTGTTACTTAAAAATATTTATTATTATAGTAAATATTTTCTCTGTGACAAATAGACAAAGCACAGCAAAGTGTAATGATGGGGAAAAATAATTAGCCATACCTAAATCTTCCCACCCAGAGGTAACTATTACTTTAACATTTTGGTTTATTTCCTACTTGTCCTTCAAAATATGCATTTGAAAATGAGATTAGGATGACATTTATATACAGTCTGTCTTGTTTTCATCCAGAATTGTATGGTGAGCGTTATTTAATGTTTTAGAGCATCCACCAAAACCATGGTCTTTAGTGGTTGCTGTCTAGTCTGTTTCATGGATGTCCCCAAAATTTGTAATTCGTTTCTTCCTTCCTGGCCTGTTGGCGGGTTGGGTTGTTTCCAGTTTTTTCCCATGTTATAAATAATCCTGTGATTAACTTCCTTGTACATAAATCTTGGTCTGTGCCTGTGATTATTTCTGTGAGATCAATTCCTAGAAGCAGAATTCTGGGTTCAAACAACACAAACATTCATAAGGCTCCTGGAACATTTTGCTGAGGGGTCCCCAGAAAGTTTGTTCCCCTGTTAACATGTGTCCATCTGCTGTTGTGGGTGCCAGCATGCAAGCTGGCCAGCAAGGCTGTTATCCTCAGAAGCCATCTTCCCTGGTTTCGTAGGTGGAAATGTCATCACGTGCGGCTTTCATTTGCTTTTCCTTGATTGTTGTGAGAGGCTGACCCACCCTTTGTTTCTCCGCCCTCCTGTTTGGCGGGCTGACAGCTCCTCCTGTACCAGTGCACACCTCCCTCCCAGCGTGATGAACACCTCTTGGGGTTTCTTAATAGTGGGGACTGTGTCTCCTTCATTTGGCCCTAAGAGCACAGGGAAGAATGGCTGGATGAAAGAGAGATTCAGGTTGGGGCCACCCGGCCAGGAGCTAGAAGGGTTTGGACTGCACATATGCAGGTGTGGGACAGAATGTGGGCAGGAACCAGCCTGCCTGAGCTAAATGCTGGCCATCACCCCTTATCTGGGTGACCTTGGGCAGTTACACACCCCAAAGGAACCCCGGTCCCCTCTCTTCAGTGGGGCTGAGCATCATGCTGGGGGTGCCCAGAGACATGTGGAGCACTGAGTGGCAGTCGGGCACAGAGTTAGTTTTGTTAACCTTAGATGCTTTTCTTCTGAGTGTCGTTATTCCAGTTTCCTTCTTCTATATGAAGAATGCATCTGTGAACCATGATGGAACTCACTTCCTCAATTCCATCCTCTGTTTTGCCCAACAAATACTTATTAAGTGTTCTCTATCACTCTGTGATGGAGAGCAAGCACCGGACAAGCAGATAGAGAAAAGACACGCTCTGTGACCTAAATTCCAGGCCAGCGGGGGATTCAGACAGGCAGTTGAAGAACATATTGGTTTAATTCCAAAGAAGAAAAATGCCCAAACAGAGCACACTTTGCAAAAGAGGACATAGTCTATTCCTCTTCTATGTGGAAAGAAAATTAATCACAGGAGTAATCAAATCCATACCAGCGTAAACAGTGTGACACCCCCTTTCCCATATCATATTAGCCAAGGCTTAAAAAAAGCTAACATGCAGTGTTGGCAAGGTTGTGGTGAAACAGATACTTTAAATCGTGCCATGAAATCAAGTGTCCTCTCTAGGTCAAAGACATAAATATGCCGAGAAGCGGCTGTCTTCATTTTCAAAGGAACGGGCGAACTGATGGCAGTGGGGTTGTAGGAATCCTGCCTTTTCCTCACTGACAGAAGTGTGGCCTTTCGTTTTCCTCCCTCATTGGCCACAGTTTCCGACGAGGATGGTCTCAGCTCAACAGATGAGTCAGCCTTTGGCCTATTCATCTTCTTCTTTCTTAGTGAACAGTTCTCGGAGATTCTGATTTTTTTCCAAAGACCCATTGACTACATCCCCACATTCTAGAGCATTTTTTTCTATTGTGGTGATTTTTGTGGGCTCTTGATCCCATTGGCTTGTTTTCTGAGATCTGCTTCATTTCATCTGTTCCTGGAGGGAACTTCAGGACAAGCGAGCGCCTCCTCACTCCCCTCCATCACCACCCTGTGCTGCCGTGTTTGGGCCCCCGCGGAGGCAGTGGGCGTGTGCCGGTTGGCACAGGGCCTCATCTTCAGGTTCTAATCCAAGCTGTGATTTCCCCAGACAGGTGGGGAGGCTGCCATCCAGCAGAGCCATGCTCTGTAAAGGGGAAATGTGTCGCTCTTCTGAGTGTTCCCTGCTGGAATGCCTGGGCAGGGACCAGCCCCTCACCTGGGCAGTTCACCTACTGATCATGTCACCTGCTCCCTGATCCTTTTATCCTGAGGCTGGGAGGAGAAGAGTTGTGGAGAGAAGGCTATGGGGTTCTGGGCCTACCCCGACTCCCCTCTCTCCAGCCGCCTTGCAGACACCAAGGCGGCTGCAGCAGCCAGGGCAGTGCTTCGTGCTGGATGTGTATTTTCAGAAGCTGCGGGGGACGTCATGTGTATAAAATTAGCATTGCCTTGTTGGCCCCTTACAGACTAATTCAGAGTGAAATGTTTTAGCAATGGTGGGCTGATTCTATCAGGAGAACAAGAACTAATTAAATTCCCTCTGACCATCAAGCAGTAAATTATTTATATCCAGACAGATGCAATCTAATCTCCAGCATCCAGCTCAACCCAACATGCATCCTACTTGATTTTTCAAGGGGAGAGGAAGAAAAAAGAAAACACTCAAATACTCAAGAGAGGAGACAAACATTAGGGAGACCCGTGGAACCCTGGCCTGACAGGCACTCAGCCTCTTCCGCCAAGCGGGAGACTGAGGAGGCAGGCAAGGGCTCAGGGCTTCTCATCTCAGTTCCCAGGAGCCATGGCCTCCCTACCATTTCTTACACATAGAAAAAAAAAAGGAATCAACTATTCTTTAACATGATCTCAACTGTTGGGGGAGAATTTATTTCACTAATGAATTTGCTAATGTATATCACAAAGACTTATTCATCTCCCCCTTGGTGGCCTTTGGTGGCTGTTGAATACCTGCCAACTTGCATTTTGGGCTGTGCTGCCCACTGCCTGTCTCCTGTGTCCTTATCCATTATAGAGCGTGTCTGGGAGACAATTTGAATTTTGTGGGACCAGTGCATGTGGGAGACCCAGTGCCCCCACACCCCAGTACCAGGGGACAACAGCAGTGCCACTGGGCACATATGGGGATGGCAGACTGGGTCCACCTTGGGCCTGAGTCCCCACGAGTGTGCACCCCTTCCCTAGTGAGGACTGGGGACTGCCCCTCGGGTGCTGGTCGCTGGTCTGGGATGTGAGCCAGGACGAGGAGAGGACTCTTTCTGCAGTGCCTGAGTTGGTCAAGTTTGAGGACGTCTGCCTCATGGGCCAGGCTCTCCTCCCAAAAGCTCCTCGGGAAATCCCATACTGCAACCCTGACACTTTGGGGCCCTTGATTACTCTGGTGGACCGGAAACCCAAGGAAGTACATGGAAAACGACCAAAAGGCCCTTTTCAGAGTAGTCACCTTAGGGGCTTCTAAACTTAGGCCCCAGACCCCTAAAGCACTTTGAGATACCTCTTTGGAAGTAATAGTCATGGCCCGAGGTGTATTTGATTCATGGGAGCATGATCCTTTGAGGCTGGAGCTGATCTGGGGAACAGCCAAGAGCTGCCTAGGTCTAGCTGATGGGGACCCTGATGTGTAAAAGTGGGCCTCAGTCTAAATCTCAGCTTCACCTTCAGTCAGATATGTGGTTGTGGGCCAGTTACTTAATCCCTGTTAGCCTCAGTTTTCCCATCTGTGAAATGGGATCAATCACCCTCCATTGTAGGGAAGTTGGGTGGAGAAAATGAACTGGTGTGGTAAAGCCCTCAGTTAGATCTAAGCTCAGCAAAGACCCCACTGTAGTCAGTAAGCTGGCAATGCCGCTGTGAATGGGAAGGTGGGGAGCAGGGGTTACAAGTTAAGAGGACTGAGCAGCTTATGTGTCAGGAGTGGCTGGCCCTGGTGGGGCTGATGCTGCCATGAGCAGAACTGGCTGGCAGCTTAGATTTGGTGTTAAAGCATGAGCCACCATGCGTAATGGTCCCTTGGTGTCCCTGGACACAGCAGGGGCCAGGTGGTCAGTAGTCGCTCATTAGCTGCCTACTGTCCCTTGTAAACACAATGATGTACTCACAGTATTCTGGCCACATCCTGGGGGTGCAGTCGGAAGTCAGTGGCTGCCTTCTCCAAGCGTTCCACCAGAGGAGAGGGCAGGTGCTTCAGTTTGAGGGATGGAGAATAAAACACAAATACTTCACATGTGTACACTGCTCTGTAGTCTACAAAGTACCTCCATGTACATTATTTCATCCTATCCTCGCAAGAGCTGGGCAAGGCTTTCTCAGCTTCTTGGGTCTTCTTTAGCATTTTCCAGGCTTCCTGGGTGGCTCAGTGGGTAAAGAATCTGCCTGCAATGCAAGAAACTCTGGAGATATGGGTTCGATCCCTGAGTCGGGAAGATCCCCTGGAGGAGGGCATGGCAACCCACTCAAGTATTCTTGCCTAGAGAATCCCATGGACAGAGGAGCTGGGCAGGCTACTGTCCATACAGCTGCAAAGAGTTGGACATGATTGAAGTGACTGAGCATGCACACATGCTTTGCTTAGTCTCAAAGACTCTCCAGAATTAAGGAGAACCCTTAATTCTCCTGGGGCTGGGAGGGGTAGTGATGGTGAGGCACAGTCACCTGGAACCTGATGTTCAAGAAATTGGTGAAGATGCAGCAGGGGGTCCCTGCATCCATTAGCCCTTCATCTGTGTGCTTTTTTTTTTTTTTAATCATTAAGTCGTATCCAACTCTTTGGCAACCCCATGGACTGTAGCCCTCCAGGCTCCTCTGTTAATGGGATTTCCCAGGTAAGGATACTGGGGTGGGTTGCTATTTCTTCCTCCAGGGCATCTTCCCAACCCAGGGATCGAACCCATGTCTCCTGCATTGGCAGGTGGATTCTTTACCCACTGAGCCACCATGGGAGCCCTCATATATCACCTATCCATCCATTTATCTACCCTCCATCCATCCATCATGTATCAGCCAACCATTCATCCATCCATCCACTGTCTACCCACCCAACCATCATCTATCCATCTATCCACCGTCTACTCACCCACTCATCCTTCATCCATTCACATTCATCTGCTGTCCATACTCCATCCATCCATTCACCATCCATCTTTCATCCATCCCTTCATCCACCATTCACCATTTACCCACCCATCCACCCATTCCTTCATTCATCCATTGCTATAAGTAATTACCAGGCATTAATATATGCTGGGTAGTATTTTAGGTGTCAGAGTATCAGTAGTGAAAAACTGCTGTGAAAACTCCCTGTCCTCAAGGAGGTCACTTCCAGTAAGCACACAAGCAATGTGCTAGAGAGCAGAGGTCATCTGAGTGTCCCTGTCCATCTGATACTTGGAGCAAACTGTTGGCTCTCAGGCCTGAGGCCAGCCTCACGGGTTCTCTTTGGGTCTCATGGTAAGAGGTTCCTGAGCAGTCCAGGTGCTCTGCACAGACTCCTGCCCCCCAGAAATGTCCACAGAGTGGGGGCCAGTTTCATTTAGAATTAATGCCTGTGGAGAGCCTGACCCAGCCTCTCAGCCTCAGGGGTCTTGCTCCATGGAAGCTGCCCCCACCACGCCCCTTCCCCCCTGTATCCCCCAGGTCACCCTGCAGTCTGTCAGTCCTTTGCCACTGCCTTTGTGTGTGGGGTTCAGCCCCAGCCAGTGCACCTCCTCCTGTACTGCCCTCTCCCCCACACTCCCAGCAGGCCCACGCAGCCTCCGCACACGGGGGGCCCTGGGAGTATGTGGTTAACTGGATGACTAACCCAGTCCCCACAAGGCAGTGCGAAATGGCTGCTTCAGTAAATTTCCAAATGTGTCCGGAGCTGACGACTTCGTTTTCCTCCCAAGCACCAAACAGGCTGAGCAGGGAGGCCTGGCGCTGTTCAGGCAGCCGAATCAACCTTCTAGACACGTCCCCACTGCAGCGTCTCAGCTCAGGTGCAGGCGGGCAGAGGGTTGGGGCCCGGGCCTGAGGAGATTCCTCTTAGGAGGAGTCTACCCCCGCTGTAGCTCCAGCCCGCCCCCTCATCCCAACGCTCCAGCTGCCCTGGTCTGTGTCCAGCCTCCCCCGACCTTCCAGAGTGTTCCCTCCTCCGGGTCAGTCTCGGGCAGCTAAGTGACGGATGTTTAATGGGTTCTTGCCCACAGGCTGGTTGTCCTGCTCTCTGAATCTGATCATCTGCTTGCTTCTGTTACTAAGGCCGCTTGGGCTGAGTGTGGCCTCAGGGGACGTCCCTGAGCAGCTTGCTCTCCACCTCCTCTGAGGGACTGTTTTTCCTCCCCCTGAACAGCTGAAAACACGAGTCATGCCCGCTTATTGCATTCAAGCTCGTCTAGTACAGGCTCCCGTCATCTCATGGGCACTGTCCCTCCTTCCCCAGTTTCTTCCTCTCAGCAAGTATCTGTTTCAAGCCAGGTTCTTCTTCTTCTCTTAGACTTGAGCGTTCACAGTTTTCCTTCAAAGCTGAACCTCAGTGTATTTGGGAGACAATTACCTTCCCTCCAGGTCATTTCTGCCACCCGCCCCTCACCCCACCCCAATTCCACCTTGCAAACTGCAGCACCCGCCTGCTTGTTCCCTGACAGATCTGCTCCCAACCTGCTTGCTGTCTTCCAAATCATTCGCTTGGATATTAAACAAGATTGGGGCCTTCAGGTGGCCCCGGGGACCTCCCCTGAAATGCCTCCTCCTGCCCACACACTAGCCTCTGCCCTGGTCTTTGTTTATGGTTTGCAGACCTCCCTTTGGCCTTGTGACTATGTTTATACCAGAGCCAGCCGAACCCAATTTTGCTAAAGACACATTTCTTCAGCCTGCTTTGAAAATACTTCACCAACGGCCACTCATCTGGTGGTGTATGAGACGTGTGCCTCCAGCCAGCAGCCACGACTTGTCCCAGTGGCCTCTCTGCTCCCACAGCCCTTCGGGCGCCGTCTCTTGAGGAATGTCCTGGGACTAAAGCCATGTGTGGCCAGACTCCTGTCTTCTCAGCATTTGGAGGGTGGTCAGTTCAGCCCTCCCTTGGCACTGGGGAGAGGACAGCAGGCCACACAGCAGCCAAGTGTTTGGATACCGGGGGCCACACCACCTGGGTTTGGATGCCAGCCCCATGGCTCACTCTCTTGTCTTAGTTTTCTAGGTGGGTTCTCCAGGGATGACGGAGATGGGCGTGGGGAACCTCAGCTCTGGGCTGAGGCATAGAGTTGAGCCCTCCATGCACAGCAGGCCCTGAGGATGAAAAGTCTTGGTTCCGTCCCCTTTATCACCCTAGCTGCTCTGGTTGACTCCGTGCCTGCAGAAGGAAACGAATTTCCTAGGGAATTGCCACCTCAAGGCGTTTATTTATGTGCTGCATACTTTTCAAATATTTTCTTATTTTGCCTTTTGTCAGTAAATATTTTGCCAGTCTTTTCTTTCTAGTTCATATTTTTTCATGCTTACCAAGATGTTAAATTAGCATGCGTTTTTTAAGTAGCCATTAATTTCATATCATCCCTAATTTGTATACTTAATTTCCTCTCTCCACCCGCTCTGGATGTGTTTACAACTCCTACTCCCGTCACTCATTTGTGTTACACTCATCTTGTGCTACCCCTGCATTCTCCTGCAGGCCTTACGCTGGGCAGCCCGTGCTGCGCTCCCTCCTGCCAACTTCACGTCCAGCCTGGTCTTGCCTCCCCTCCTGGGCCCTGAGAGCAGTGCTCTGTGAAGCCGAGGGAGGGGTGGCTCCTCCCTCCTCCCTGCACTGAACAGAAATACTATCTGCTCTGCTTTGTGTGATAGTGTCCCTCCTGTGTTCATCTCTGGGCTCTAAACTTGGGCCCCTCACAGGGTGAGTGCTCAGATGGTGTTTGAGGCAACAGTGGGGAATAAGCATGGATCAGAAAGTCTCAGCGAAAGTCTCAGCTGGCCACGAACAGGTATGAGACCTTGGACAAACCCCTCATCCTACACTGATCTGTGCTTTCTCCATCTGTAAAGTAGTGTGCTTTCCTGGTCTGAAATTTTGTAATTTTCTATTCCTTCAGCTCTGTGGGCATTTATTTGTCTTCCTCAAGGGACCTTTTTCTGCTGTGTGATGTTGGGTTTTGGTGGTGTTGTGGTAATTGGAATACTGGATGATACAGTTGTTACCATCACCACCGTCATCACCACCACTTCTAGCATCATTACCGTCTCCAGCACCGTCATCACCGCCATCGTAACAACCGTCATAACCGTCACCATCACCACCAGCCTCTGAGTGTTCACCATAGGCCAAGCATGGTACTGGGTGTTCATGTCGACATCTAGTTCTTACAACAGTCTTGTGGCTGTGGGTGTTTTTCTCCGTTTTAGCGATGAAACACCTGAAGCACACTGAAGTTCATTATTGGCTTTGAGTGCCACAGCTCGTCGTGGTAGATCTGGGTTCACACCCAAGCCGGCACTCCGACTGCAGAGGCACGCGGCCGCTCTCCCTTTCACACAGGCTACCATCCTCTGCTTCCTGAGATCAGCACTTAGGGGCACGGGCATTGGGTTCATGAGTTCTGAGAGCTGTGACTTGGGAAAGTCCTTAACTGCTCCGAGCCCTGGTTTCCTACACTGTGAAAGGGGGAGAGCAAAATGCTTCCCGTGGAGTTGACTGAGGACGAGAGACCTATGTCCACTGCTCATCTAGCCCTGTGCCTGGCATAGTATAAATGCTCAAATGTGGGCTTTACAATGATCACAATGAAATGATTCACCAGTCCATGTTTTCTGTGTTTACTGATGACCTTAGGTGTGTCGGACACTTTTAGGTGCTAGATGTCCAGAGCTGTTAAAGACCCTGACTCTGAGGAACCCAGTCCACTGGGGGAGACATGCTGTCAGCAAATACATCACAAGAGGGGCAGACTCCTAGAGGGGTGTATGAAGCAGCCACAGTAGAGGACCAGCTGTGCCTGGTGGCGGTGAGGGGAGGGGGTAGAGAAAATTCATGTCCTTAGAAGCTCAGTCCATAAAAGAGAGAATTAGAACTAAATGAATTAAATATATGACTCAAACAGTTAGAAAAAGAATAAAAGGATGATAAACTGAAGGAAAGCAGAAAGAAGGCATTAATGAAGTTAATAGATAGTGAATATGAGTCACAGATAGAAAATGGGATTCATAGGTAAAAAGCTGGTTTTTGAAAAAGTAAATAGCTGAACCACTAGCTAGCAGAATCAAGGTTAAGAGGAAGAAGGCATGAAAAATACAAGAAATAAGAGAAATCTTACCAAAGAGAATCTTTGGAAATCTTACCAAGAGAAATTTACCAAAACTGACCAATTTGCATGGAAGATAGAAAATTTTTGAGCTACTTCCACACAAAGAAGGTCTGGATGGTTCCATGGGGGAATTTAAACCATACCTTTAAAGAGCGGGTATTTCCAATGTTAATCAAACTGTACAACAGCAAATAAAAAGAAGAAAAACAAACACATAATTTTATGAGAGAGAGAATAGCAATGTTTTTTAATCTAACAAAGATTTTACAAAAATAATGGCCCTGCTTGTGTTGATTTCAGTTTCTCAAAAAGTCACCATTCCCAACTGCCCTTAGGTGGCCTGTATTCCAGACAGCCACCCAAGGAGGGTCAGTACATGCAAAGGTGTGTTGGGAAACTAAAACAGTGCTCTCTACTATGGTAGCTACGAGCCGCCTGTGACTATTTATGTAAAACCGAAGATTTGGTTGCTCAGTTGCACTAGCCACATTTCAAGTTCTCAATAGCCACATATGACTCACAGTCAGCATTTTGGAGTCACCATTCCAGAAAGTTCTAATGGGCAGCACTGATCCAGAATACAAGGTGCTAGATTTTGAGAGCTTCTGAATTACAAAGTCATGTTCTCAATACTCTGGATTCTTAGCTCCATTTACTTCCTTTGATGTCAATAGAGCATCATCCACCTCCCCATCTGTGAGTCTGGCCTGAGCATCCATCCATCCACTTAGTCACTCAGTCATTCTACAGGTGATATTGACATGTAGTGCTGCTTCAGTAAATATGAAGTCCTCAGCTCCAAGCTGGGTGCTGGACAAGTACACGCTATGCTTCCCTGCAGTAAGCATGTGGACTTGCATTTGGAACTTTCTCCCCTGATCTCTGGGACTGTGTTTTACTCTTCTAGTTTAGCTTTACTTGCATCATATCCACTCAATTCCATCAGTCCTCATTTCTCCACTGGTTCATGAGCTGACTCCTATGGAAGAGGTAGGGCTCCATGAAGTTGCCCCTTTTATGAGAGTTTGTCCGACTATTCCAGCTTTCATGGTGATGCTTCTGGTGTAGAAATGCTTCTGCTTTCTGACGTTCTTGTCTTCCTGGTTCCAGACCCCTTCATTCCAAGCACTCTGTGGGGTATTCAGGATCATTAAGCCTGACTAGGCCCTGGCCTGTCTGACCTGTTGTTCTGATGTAGACTTTTCCTAGTGTAGATCTCAGAAGATAGAGATAAAGGAAGGATTTGTGGGGGGAGTACCCAAGAGCTCTTAGCGGGTGCCCAGCAGGGGCAGTCAATATGTCTTCATTTTGCTGTGGAGGCTGGTTTTCCATAGCTTTGGGGGTTTTTCTTTGTGTGTGTGTTCTTCCCAGAACACGAGGGCTTTTTAGGTAAACTGCTTCATCTGTCATGTCTCTGAGCCTGGAAAATTCTTACTTTTTATGATGATTCAACTCTTCTTATTTTTAAAGTTAGCCCTGCCAGGCAGAGGCTTGTGCCCACAGCTGTGGGGCCTTCTCAGCTGTGATACTGGGCCACATGGTGAAGGAATATTCATGTTGTCTCCTCTCCCTTCCTCTCCCCCTTGAGGGACAGGGGTGTGAAATGCAAGCAGGAATCTGTTTCCTCTTTCATTTCTCTGCCTCATCCCCTCCTGGGGGCTCCCTGTCCCACAGCGCCACAGGAAAGCCACAGGCCTGCTCTGACAAACCCCCCTCATCTTCCTGGGGTATCCCCCAAAGCCTCCCTCTGGGTTGCAGGCTGGAGTTACTGCCCCATCTCAACACAGACACAAACCATTGCCGTGATCTCCTTAAAGAGTCTTCTGGTTAGATAGTCCACTGGTGTCAGATAGATCATTCTCAAGTCTCCGCAGAAACCTGAGCTCCGCTTGCCTCTGAGCTGCAGTTGGCTGGACTTCTATTGAGCTGCGTCCCTGCCTGTCTGCAATGGAAAAGGGAGGAACCATCTGCTCAGTCAGTCCTGGGGCTGTGCGGGACTTCCCCTGCCCTGGAGGAGTGGGCGACAGCCAGTTTGACAGCTATGCTTCTGCATCGCAGGCTCCCACCTGGAGGTTAAGCCCTGTCCACCCTCATGTCATTCCAGGGCCTCCCTTAGGACTTTTTAAATAAGATGCACTCCTGCTTGGTAGAACCCAGAGACCCTGGTGAAAACCTGAGGCTTTGTTTTCTCTTGCTCAGCCTTCCCTTAGCCTTCATGGAAAGTAGGCAACAACTGGCCTGGTTGAAATGGGCATCTGTTCCAATCTGGGGACAAGGGACCTCAGACAGTGCATCTCCCCATCCCAAGCCTCAGTTTTTCCATCTGTAAAACATCAGTAATAATCGTACCACCTCACAGCCTGGAGGAAAGAAAGAAACACTCATGTAAACACAGAGTTCCTACAGTCAACTGCATCCATTCCTGCAACAATGATAATTGTCCCCAGTAGGCTAATGAGGGCTCTTGCTAGCTCACAGGGTTTTTATGAGGATAAAATGAAATGCAACAAGGAAGCATTTCTATATGCATTTCACAAATATTTATTGAGCACCAACTGTGTGCCAGGGCATTGGGATGAAGAGATGCCCAAAGATGTATGAAACCTGCAGATGTGAACAGGGTATATTTTCAGATTTAGAGGGGCCCTGTGGAGGGACAGTGCCATGCTGAAGAAGCTGGGTGTCCCCGACATTACAGAGGATGATGGAGGCCCAGGGAGCTGAAGGGGCTTCCTGGGGGCCATGTGAGCCCAGGGATGGGGAGTGGATCCAACCAGGCCCCTTCTCTCTAGCAGCTAGTGCTACTTAACCAGCACATTTTTTTTTTTTTTGGATTCGTCTGTACCACTATCCTGGGCACACCCATAGCTCTGGGGTGGTGATAGGGCCATGTCACAGGGCTGTGCCAGCCCTTTGGAGAAGGAAGGGAACCACTGCTCCCCACTGCCCCTCCATGCCCCAGGCAAGATGCTTGCTTGGACTTCTGAGCTCTGGGAATCTCAAATGCAAGCTGGTCCTTTTTTGGGAGAAAGAGGGAGGGGGGGATCTGTGGGCAAGGCTGGGCATGTTTGGGTACAGCCAGGCACTCAGGCCTCTTATGGGGGAGCACCATGGTGGAGCACCTCCATCCCTCCCCACTGTCTCCCGAGCCCCCCGGAGCCTCCTGGCCCATCTCTCCTTTGCCTTCCCTTGTGGGCCTCATGCATGCTGTCGGCACTGGACAAGCAGCTGCTCGACTGAAATAAAGAGGATGTCTTCTCTGTTTTTCACCACATGGATGTTCTCTGAAAATGAACATTTCCTGCCTGTGCTCCAGATTTGTTTGGCAAGTGGACCCCCATTCCAAGTAGAGAGAAAGTGAGAGAGCCTGTCTGGGGACTTGCTCCTATGAGTCCTCCATGCTTGGTCCTCTCTGACTCCCTCCCCCAGGCAGCAGATTTTTAATAGAAAAGAGAGAAGGAATGATGTGGACTCTCCAGATTCTGTAACTTCTGAGCGACTAGGCCACAGGAACACTCCTTTTCCTGTTTTGTCGTCATTCATTGTTGTTCTCCATCACAAGGGTTGGCCTATGAGGGTCTCCCTGGTGGGAAGGCACTGCCCAGCATCCAGCTTCCAGCAGGCAGGTTCCCTGCCATGAAGTGAACCTTAGCTATGAGGACAGGGCCGCTGGGAGCACCAGCAGGCAGGAGGGAGCCAAGGGATGCCCCGCTCTTGGTGCACCTGCTCGAGTAAGTCATCAGTTATCCCTCTTTAGAGAGCTTGCTCTTTGGGTGCTGGGAATCGAGGCCTTGGAGCAGAGACTAGAGGAGCTCAGTGTGCAGAGGGGACCACACTGGCAGTTGTTGGGACCTTGATGACAACATTTCACCTGTTTGTCTATCCTTGTGACTGAAAGGGGGAGACTGTGAAACACCAAATAGGTCCTCCATAAACACAGCTTTCTAGGGTTGGATCCCTCTGTTTCAGCTGGAAAGCAGTCTGGGGTTTGGACTCTTTCCTGCCACACACTCATGGCTCAGCAGTGGCGACAAGAGGGAATGTACGTCCGGGAAGATGAGGACCCCCTGAGATCCAGACTGCAGCCGTGACCTTCCTGGACCCCCTGTAAACCTCTTGAAGGTGATTTTCTTTAAATATGTCATTATGCACATCTGTAAATTGTATCCCACACATTTGGGATTTATCTAGATTGTAACATGATGGCTTTTGTGTGTAGTATACACTCGTGTGTGCCCACACACAGCTATATAGGAATAATCAAATAATAATCATGGAGGCTTCCATGGCCACAAAGTTCTCCCAAAGATAGTGCAATAAACTGGGTGACTTAGAAGGGAGGTGACTTTTCGCCCAGACGGTGAACCAGCTGGCTGCAGCTGGGTGGGGGCATCCAGACCAGGGTGGTGAGGACGTGGAGCAGCTGAGAACACACAGAAAGAGGACCCACGGTCTCCATGGTGAGGCTGAGTTAGATAATGGGAAGTGGATTAGACAGCGTCTCCTGGGGAAAATTACGGCTTTCCCTCTTGCTTTCATGGAAGAGTTTGGAAGGGCAGGCAGGCATCAAGCCATTAAACACTCGGCTGGCTGGAAGGACATGCGAGCTGGGTTGAGGTTGAGGTGGGGGTGCTGGGAAGTGTGTGGAGTTCAGGATGACTCCCGGCCAACTCGGCGCACCCCCAGGTTGTGCTCCCTTGGGCTCCCCATCTTGCCAGGGTTCCAGCAGTGCAGATCTTGGCCTCTCAATCTGAAACCAAACACGCCCCCTCCTCCATTCCATTGGACGCACTCCTTTGCAGGGAGGGGAACGAGATGAGGGCAGGGGACCCCCCGGATGTGGCTTTCTGGTGCTGAATTCTAATACCCTTTGCCCACATGAATGCTCGCGGTAGGAGAACTGGGAGCCTGCGCTTGCACCTCTGTGGAATTCTCTCTTTCTTTTTTAAAAATAAGAAATATCAAAGATGATTTCAGCAATGGAGATGAAAAGGCAGAGCAGCTCTCGTCTGCTCCCTCCCTGCATTCCCGCCACCCCCCGCCCCCCACCATTCGTTACTGTTTTTCTAGAACAAGAAGGAAAGAGTTTTATTTGTAGAAGACTTTTTTTTGCCCTTAATGATGTGGTGGGTGGCAGTGGTAGCATGTTTTTATTTTATGTTATTTTTTATCTCTTGCGGCTTTGGGGGAGGGTGGCAATGTTTGAGTTTGGGGTGCGGTGTGTGGGGGACGGTGTTCTCTTGGAGAGGAGCAGTGTGAGCAGATGTTACACCCCCGTGTCTAGAAGGTGGGGGGACTTGGAGGACGGCGCTGCTCGTGGGTGGGGAAGGACCCGAGTTATGTAAGAGTAGCGAGGGGGTGGCTTGGGGACGCCAACAGAGGCAGGCGGACACCCTTCCCTGGGCCATCAAGGAAGGCGCCTGGGTGCCGTCTGCTGGGGGCCTGGTGGCTGCGCTGTGGCAGGTGCGGTGCCTGCGGGTGGTTCTCAGGGTGTCAGGGCGGCGGGCAGGGAGGCCTGGAGGGTGGAGGAACTCCAGTGGGAGGAGCACACTCCTTGAAGCTTGGGGAGGACCTGTGCCCTTTCTGCTTTTGCCCTCCCCTCTCTGCTCTTCATTCCTTTCTCCACACCAGCTCCCCAGCCATGGAGGAGAGACCTCCTCTGTTCCTGCATTTCCTCGAGGCCTCCTGACCCCAACACCAGTCACCACCATCTGACCACAGAGCAGCACATGCCCTGAGCCTTATAGCATTCCAGGGGCTGACGCCGATGCGCTCTCCTCATACAGGTAGGGCCCCACCTGGCCCACACGGAGAGACAAAGACCTGAGCAGGTGTTGCTGAAATGGTGAGCAGCTGGGGTTGGGTCCAGGCACCCGTGCCAGCCAGCCACCAACTAACTCAGCTTCCTCAAACCCACTGTGGGGCTTCTGTGTGGATGACAGCCAGGCCCCTGTGGACTAGACCCCAACCTTCGCAGGCATGGAAGGAGCCGAGGGCGGGGGTCAGGGTGGGTGTTCGAGTCCCTCTGTCCTACGGTGTCTTCAGCAAGCTTCTTGGTGCTCCCCCACCGTGCCCCCTTCTATGGACGCTGACTGTGTCTTTGCTGGTCATCCACTCACTCTGCATTTTCACTGGACAGAAGCCAGGAATCACTCTAGGCCGTGGAACTCCAGCTCCATCTGCACTAATGAGCTGATGGGCTTGGCACCTAAGACCACGAGGCTGACTCCAGCTTGGCATGCTTAATCTTCACAGCTCATCTCATTTTCCTTCGTTGGTATTTATCTTCGTTCATTGGTATTTATCTGTCTGCTTGTTTATTTCTTCCCCTGAAGGCCTTGGGAAAGGAGGGAACGCGTCGAAGCAGGAGGGTCTTGGTATTGCCTCGTGTTGAACAGCCGGCCAGGAGTGAGAAGTAGCGGTATCAGGTGCCTGTTTGGTTCTAAGTGGATTCTTGTCAAGGGGGGAGATTCTGCCCTCAGAGGCTGATAAACATCGACGTTGCAGCTCCCTGACGCCTGTTGACTCTCTGTGATTCTCCGGCAGCCCTGTCTCAGCTTCTGCTGTTCGTGGGATGTCACAGCAGTGACAGTACTTGCCTCTCAGAGCTACCCAGAGGATGTGGCCATATGTCACCTGCAGAGTCCTTTGTTCCTGACACAGAAGACACTCAAGGATCGTGGCGGTGGCGATTCTTCATTATGGTCTCAGGGCGATTTTGGCAAAATCACTAAAGGTGAAGGTTGTAAACATGCCTTTCTGAGCACTGGCTGTATTTCCCTGTACCGGTCGGCAGCCGCCTGTACCTGCCTGGTCGTCTTTTAGGCTTGGGGCTGTTTGTAAGTGAGATG
Source organism: Odocoileus virginianus (assembly GCF_023699985.2). Classification (NCBI taxonomy): domain Eukaryota; kingdom Metazoa; phylum Chordata; class Mammalia; order Artiodactyla; family Cervidae; genus Odocoileus; species Odocoileus virginianus. The sequence continues at coordinate 50,158,948 of NC_069690.1, forward strand.
GTGATGTGAAGAAGTTCTGTGCCGCCCTTGCCCGAGAGGGAGGCCGCCAGCCGATGGCCTGTCCAGGTAGAGATGAGCTGTGGACATAACATGCAGGCAGGATTTCAAAATGCAACACTCTGACAAAGCATGTGAACCATCGCATGTGTAATTTCTTACATGGAATGCATATTGACATGATAATACTTTGAATATATTGGATTACATGAAATACATTCTTGAAATTAATTTCACCATTTTTGGGGAAATTTTAATGTGACTGCTAGAACATGTAATGATCCATGTGCTTGGCATGATATTTCTGTGGGGCAGACTGATGGAAGACCCCCTCCCACACGGATGAGCTGGGATCCCTCCCTGGTCTCTCGGAGCCTTGATATCCTTACCTGTGAAGAGGGAGATTCCCCCGGAAGGTGCCCGGGGACTGAGATTCCAGGAGTCAATGACCTTTTCTTCACCCTTGACAGCACCAGGGAGCCTCTCAGTGAGGCTGAAAAGGGCGTCTCTGGAAGTCAGCAGTGCTGCCTTTGAGAGAGGTCCCAGAGCTGTCTCATTCCAAGTTTGTCCCAGCTACACACCACTGGGGTTTTCGGGGGACACCCTCCAGCTTTGTAAATATGCATTAAAAGAGTAAAAATAAATGCCTTATTTTGTCAACCTTCACAACAACTGTGAGACGCGCTTACACAACGCCTCTCACACCGAGGTTCCAGAGCATCACACGGTAAACAATGCACTGGGAAAAAAAGAAACCACACGCTTAGAGAGTTCAAAGGCAGCAGAGAACTTGTTTTCATTTCTGGAAAAAAGAAATGCTAATGTGAAGGCCAGGCAACTGGTGCCCGGGGACCATGGAAGAGAACCTGTGGGCATGGAGGTGCCCCGAAGCTGGGGCCTCAGGAGCGTCAGGTAACCCTGACATGGACGCAAAAGAACCAAGAGGAACTTCTGCAAAAAAGGGAAGAAGGTTAGTGATGAGGACCAGAAGGGCTAGGACGGCCTGGAGTTTTACTGCAGAAGCTAGCTGAGTGAGGTCGTCTCTGGAAACGGGCGTGGACTCTGAAGAACTGACCCCTGGGCCTGGGGCACTGGAGGTGGATGTTCTACTGATCGGTGTGCAGAACACAGGAGAATCCGTGTTCCCTCCGCCCATCCTGGCCTTGGTTACCAGGCCTCCAAGAATAGAGATGCTGCCCAGAGGGCCACACAGACCTGGTGCCTCGGGCGTGGGGCACACAGCATAGGAAGCACGTCAGATGTCCCTCTTATTTTTATTTTCCATTTTTGACATTGTCCTTCAGTTCCTCCTCCACGGTCCCCGTTAAGCTGTTAAATCACTCCATTTATTTAGTGCGAGTGTTTCTGAGAGCTCATTTTTATCTTGGTGAAAACCAGGCTTGCTCATGGGCACATAATGAAATTGCATAAATATACCCTTAGCTTGGAATCTAATTTATTTTTCCTGTTCATTATGGGGTAGAAGGCCATTATGAAATGTATAACTTTTTTTTTCCAGTGCTGGAATTGAAAGGCTGGGGCTTGGGCTCTTTTTATTCTGATGATTTTGTCCTGATTCAATTTAAAGCTGGTTAGAGCTCAAATACTGGAGCGTAATTGACAAAGATCAGTGTGGGTTGTAATGCTAATGTCGCGTCTGCGGCTTCCGCAACTCGACACGATGGACAGTGGGTTAAGCAGCGATTCCAGCAGGGGATTCCTGGGCCTGCAGAGCTGTCTGGGCCTCAAGGAGAGGGCCGAGGACTTTCCTGTGGCCAGCAGTCACATTCTCTGCTTTGGGTGAGGGTGGGCGAGTGGCATACCCTGGAGTAGGCAGGTTGAGGACACTCCTGACCTGAAACCCAGAAAGCCTTAGAAATCCCTTCAAGAACATCTGCCCAACCTCTGCTTGTACAGGTGAGGAGTTTGAGCAGCCTATAAGCTGGTCAAGGTCATCCTGGCTCCAGCCTCCCCATCCTCAGTCCTGGGTCTCCTCACCATGTCAGCAAGTGAATACATGAAATGAGATACAAACATAAACTTTGGAAGCAATGACTTTGGCCACTCTGTATGAAGTTCATGTGTTGTGTGTTCAGTGCTGGGAGAGAGGGGGACAGAAGGCGCACCTGGCAGCTTGAGCAGGTTCCGATGCCCACCATGGCTAAGAATTTGTCAAAGGAGTGACCTGACAAAGCAATGGGCAGGAAGCTGGGGCACCATCCTTGTTCCAAGGCGTGCCTGATCCTCCGTTAACTGGTCTCCCCCAGTTTGCTGACTGTTTTCCGTGTGCCCGGCCCTGCTGAGCTTGGGCACAGAATGGGAAAGGCCCAGACGCTGCTCTAGGAGCTTTGATGTGACATCCTGACTCTCAAATAGGAATTGTGCAGAACATCAGTGTGTGCCAGTCAGAGAATGTTCTTTTGGAGGGTGATGAGTGATGATCAAAACATGTGAGTGTGTGTGTGTGTGTGCGTGCTTGTGATCACTGGGAGGGAAAAAAAAAAACATCGTCATGGCTGTGACAGGTTTTCAGGGGGAGCTAGAAGAAAAGAATTTAAATTAGAGTTGCAGAGATCTTTCGTTTCCCTCCCCCTGTAACTAGAGTTGCCAGATAAAACCCGGGATGCCCAGTTAAATCTGAATTTCAGATGAACAACAAAGATTTTTTTTGTATAAGTAAGTGCCAAATATTGCATGGGACATACCTATATTTTTTTAAAATGTTGTTTATCTGAAATTCACGAATGTATCCAAGGATCCTGTGTTTTTGTTTGCTAAATCTGGCAACCCCACCTGTAACAGCAGAGGAAGTAAAAAAAAAAAAAGCTTCATTTTGAAATAATTTCCTTAGTCACTTAAAAAATGCAGTCGCATGAGTTATAAAGTCATTATTTATTTATTGTATTAGGTCTTCTAAGACAGAAGTGTCTAAAGTGAAGTGATTAGTCTTGCTTGCTGCTCCCCAAATCCAGCTGTCTGGGGTGACTTCTGACCTCTGCTACTAGCTGGAAGTGTTCCCTCCCAAAATACCCACTTTGCTCATGCTGACCAACCCGTGTGCATATATGCACATATGTCATTTTCATGTGCTGTGTATTTTCCTGGCACTTTCTGCTTTTTTGAAGAAAATCCCAGAAGGAGAATTATTGGGGCCAGGGGCATGTATATCTTAAGTTTTAATAACTACAGCTGGATTGCTTTACAAATTTGAAAGTATTTTCAGAATTCGCCATACCATGCGAGGATTCTTTATCCTACACCATACTAGTATCAGTTATTATTTCTTAAAATATTTGCCAGTCTAAGGGTACAAAATAGCATTTAAACTTACATTTCCTCAACTCTAGGAAGGTTGATTATATTTTTTCTGTTTACTATTTATTTGCATTTGACTTCTGTGAACTATCTGCTCATGTGCTTTATCTATGTGTCCATGGAGAATTTTCATTTTTATTTGTTCTGGAGTACTCTTTACATATGGGCCACTCTCAGACTTTGACTATTATATGCTGTCTTGGAGTTGCTTCTGGACCAGCTGTGTTAAGCCATCACCTGATCTCGAAGCCTTAGACCTGAGCTTCTCATGGCAGTGGCATTCTGGGTCTAATGGCAATTGTAGACTTCCAACCCCATCTGGGTGCCTAAGGTCTGCTGATCTTGTTTGTCTGAAATTCCTGGGTTTAAAGGAACCATGTGTGGCTTGAGAGCCTCTGTTAGTGCTTCACTGCCCTGGTGCTGCCCCCCAAAACAGTGGACAACCCTGGATAGCTTTCAAAACCCCACCTCCCTTTATTATCCTGCTTTCTCTGCACACACAGAAAGCTCGGCTCCAGAGGAGGGAACTGGGCCTTGGGAGGAGGCAGCACTGAGGTTGTCCTGCTCTGACCATGGAAATCTCCCCAAGAGCCACGTTTACTGTGTAATTCCACAGCGAGCTGTCTCAGGGCTGCAGGGTGGAAGCAGGAGAGATGAGAAGTCTCCAGGTCCCCCAGTTCACTTCAGCCATTAACTCATTCATTCATTCAACAAGACTTTGTCAAGCTCGAGGCACATACACAGACCCTACCCTGCGATCAGGGAGCTATCAGTTTCTGGGAGAGAAGTCTTTATATGATGGCACAGATTTTGCTGACAGACTGGCTGGGACCAGCTCTTCTTCCATCTGTCTCCCACAGTGGGGGGGGTTTATGTTTGCAGGATAGGTGAATCACAGCCCCAGAGCCCGACCTAGGGCGAGGGACTGTTGCGGTGCCCACCCCACCCTCTCAGCCAGAGTCTCGAGTCCCTGCACCTTCCCTCTCTAGCACCCCCAGCTTCGTGTCTGCGGCACCCTGTTTGTGTTTGGGGAGGGGCATCTCCCTAGGACATTTGTGGCCGGTTCTGTATCTTGCTTTAGGAAAAGATGGTGGCCAATGGGGCTCGCTTAGCTGGGGTGTGGAGGGGGTGCACATGCATGACAGGTGGGCCCTTGAAGCCACCAGGAGCCTTGGAGAGGCAGGGTGGGTGGGGGTGGGCCTGCTGCCATGCTCTAATTATTCAAAGGTCTGTCATGTGGAGGAGGAAGTAGGTTTGTCCCTTTGTGTTCAAAGGCAGAAAAAGGATGTGTGGGTGCAAGCTCTAGGGAGACAGAGTTTGGTTCTGAGAGATGTGAACATCAGCAGGACTCAGGAGGCTGTCAGGACTCCACCCTGGGGCACTGAGCAGAGGCTGGCTAGCATGCAGGTGATGGAGGTGGGGAGACGGGTCTGGCACTGTGTGCCCGCCCACCTTTGACCTTCCAGGAGAGACCTACGCTGTGTTATTTTGTGCCCCCATATGTCTAAGTTCTAACTCCGGGGACCTGTGAATGAGATCTTATTTGGGAATAGGGTCTTTGCAGCTTTAATCAAGCTAAGGTGAGGTCATACTGGGGTAGGGTGGGCCCTAAATCAAGGGACTGGTGTCCTTATAAGAAGAGAAGAGGACATACAGCGCTGATGGTCATGTAAGGGCAGAGGCAGGGATCGAAGTGATGCGATGCAAGCCTTTCCAGAGTGCAGAGCGCTGCCGACACCTTAGTTTCCGGCTTTTGGCCTCCAGGGCTGTTCAAGAATAAAACTGTGTTGTTTTAAGCTGCTCAGTTTGTGGTAATTTGTTACGGTAGCTCCTGGAGACAAATACATCAGCCAAGCAGGTCCGTGTCCAACCTTCTGTGTTGCATAGAAGATGGAGGAGGTAAGAGGGGACTCTAGTCAAAGTGGTGGGCTGGGTGTGGCCTGAGGAGCCCATGGGCTGGCTCCTCTCAGAGCCTTTGGTGCCTTATTCAGTGGAAAGAAGCCAGTGGCCGGCAGCCCGAGAGTCAGGGGAAACCTGGCTTGTCCACCTGTCCATCGGCATGATGGTGCACCTTTGACAGAACTGATGTGGCTGCAAGGACGTGTTTACTGAGCTACACTTAAGCAGGCCCCATGGCTGGCAGACTTACAGGGTATGATGGTACGTTTTGCTGGAAGGCACATGTGTTTTACCGGTATTGCCAGGACTATGTGGCCCAAAACAAAGGTGTTAGTTGGGTGATGATTAGTATAATGGGAGTTCTGGAGCCTAACCGTCGGGTCAAGGGGATGGCACTTTTTCATCCCCACCCCTCTGTGAAGTCACTTAATTCTAGCTGTGAATGGAAAAGAGAAGGGCAAGGAGAGAGGGTGTCTGGGTGTGTAAGAAGTTTTGGAGGGAGGCACTGTGCAGACAGACCTGCGGTAGCTACTGTTCACGGGCAGAGGGGGCTGGGCCCTTCGAGTGGCCTGCAGAGGGGAGACCAGCCCCTTCCCCAGAGGCTGGCTTCTGATTGAGGGCTCGTCTGCTCCTAAAAGAAGAGGGGACCCTCCCACTGCCTGGCGGACCCACTAACAATGTGGACTCTTCCAGCCCTGCTCATCCAGTGGCCCCACAAACGTGGACCCCACAGTCCTCCTTGGGCCCCAGCACATGTGTTAGCATGGTCGTCTTCACCCAGGCGACTTTGTCTTTGGGAGCGGGCTGTCCTGTCTTGCTCTATGCCCCCCGGCACGTGGCCTGGCCAGGCCCTGTGGGCATGCAGCCGGCCTGTGAGCCCAGGCACCTCAGAGGGGCAGCGGGGCCACTTTCTACCCTCCAGATCGCCCGCGGAGCTGAACGTTGGGGTGAGTGTTCTGGGTGGCGAGGGAGAGGCTGAAGGTCTAGTGAGAGTGAACGCAGCATCTCATGGTGGCGTCTCAGAGGGCAGGCAGGGAAAAGCTTTGCTGGGGAGACGGCCCCGCAGACTGATGGCTCCCAGGGGCATCCAGGCCCTCTCACTTCTTACTGACCTGGGCTTGGTGCGGGGAGAGGGAGGCCACCCTGACCTCAAGACTGAGCGCTCGGTCCACGGGAGACCCTGTGCTCTTAGCGGCGACTGGTTCTGGCTGATGAGACTAGAGGAGTGTCTTCCAGCGTGGAGAGTCAGCTTCTGTGAACGCTTCTTGGCTTCTATGATGGGCCTCAGGATGTTGCTATGGATCTACTGCAGCCATCCTTCTCCCAGCCTGACAGGAGGTGCAGGACCTGTGTCCTGGTGACAGAGAGAGGTGCTGGGTCACCCACCCCTGCACCAGCCCCAACCTGGACTTTCTGTCCAGGAAGTGGATCCCAGGGTGTGGGATCACTCTAGGCACCAGGAGGCCTACACCTGGGACCTGGAATCTGTGCCTCCCAGGGCCGCCAGCACCCCAAGTGCTGAGCCTTGTTCTCCCTGCGCTCAGCCTCTGGGGTTCTGATTAAAGTGGCTCCCACCTGGGCAGAGGTCCTCCATCTTTATTTCATCCGTGGCAGGTTGGAGTTTCCCTAAAGTACACAGGAAAGATAAGCAATAAACCAGAAGCTGCAGTTGCTCAGTGTCCATGATGCTTTGCAAGCACGGATCTGTGCTCCCAAGGACACTGCTGTTGGGTCGCAGTGGCTCTGAGGCTGGCACAGCTTACTGCCAGTCACCCTTGGTTCCGCCCCAGGCCAATCTTGGGTTTTCAACCAAGCTGCGGGGACCAGTGGTAGGAAGAGCTGCTGGAGGATCCTGGAGCCAGACCTGGGTGGGGAGGGGGCGGGATTCTCAGCGCCTCCAGCTCCCCGGCTCCTCCCGCTCTGGTGAGGGTCTGAGTCGGTGTGGAGCGGCATTCAAGGCCCCAGTCCCTGGTTCCCAAAGGGGAACCCCGTGTGTTTGTCCCCAGGATTTCTTCTGACCCTGGGGAAGCCCCCTTTGCTCTTCTTGGAGTTGGCCTCAGCTCTGACCCCTCGTGTTCTCCATTCATTTACCCTTCTTCTATGGGGCTCCCGGTGAGACCACAGTGGGAGGGACCCCAGGGGCTCTGCCTGTGCCTCGTCCAAGAGGATCTCCGGGGGGCCATCCCCAGGCTCTTTGCACCTCATCTATTGTCACCGTGAAACAGCAGACCCCAGCCCAAGCACACATGTCCCTCTTGAGTCACATGCCTCCTTCCTGGCAGAGCAGCTGCGAGTCCTATGAGTCCTCCTTGGGTCAGGAGGGACTCAGGTTTCTCACTCCTCCCACTTCCATATGCGGCCCCTCTGGGTCTCTTCTTGGGGAATGGTTTGACAAAGTCCAGATGACTGCAATCTTAGTGTCCCCAAACTACTCTAGACATCTTACCTGAGGTCTTAGCCTGCTTCTGCAGCCATGACAGAATAGTGCAAACAGGGTGGCCTAAGCAGCAGGAGTTTAATTCTCACAGTTCCAGAGGCTTGGAGTCTGAGATCAAGGTGTGGTGTGGTCAGGTTCCAGTGAGGACCCTCTTCTGGCTTGCAGACTGCTGCTTTCTTGATGGCCTCACGTGGTGGGGGGAGGGCTCTGCTGTCTCTTCCTATTAGGGTACTAATCCCATCACAAGGGCCCAATCCTCAGGCTTCATCTAACCCTGATCACCTTACACCTCCAAATACTGTTCCATTGAGGGTGAGGGCTTCAGCGGGCTTCTCCAGTGGCTCAGTGCTAAAGAATCCGCCTGCGGTGCAGGAGCCGCAGGAGCCGCAGGAGACACAGGTTCAACCTCCCTGAGTCGCGAAGATCTCCTGGAGGAGGGCATGGCATCCCACTCCAGTATTCTTGCCTGGAGAACCCCATGGACAGATGAGTCTGGAGGGCTAGAATCCGTAGGGTCGCAAAGAGCTGGACGTGACTGAAGCGACTTAGCACGCATGCACGAGGGCTTCAACATATGAATTTTGAGGGGACGCAAGCATTCAGTCCATGACACCTGCAGTGAGAGGAAGTCAAGTCAGTCCTTCAGAACGATGATATTATTTATATCTAAAGACACCACTAGCCAAGGGGAGCCTCCTGCCCCTTGAGCTCAGATCAAGTGTAGAAGCATTCACAGTATTAGTTATAAAGGTCAGTAGTAAAACCTTTTCACTGTTGCTCAGAATTGATTACCTTGCATACATGTACATTCCCACCCCAATATCATTTATCCATCAACAAATTCTCAGATATCCACTGTTGCCTTTATACACACACACACACAGACCTACACACACAACTCTGCACATAACCCCTTATTGTTTTAAATTACTCTATTCTTTTGCTTCTCAGAACTATAGAGACCATGCCTAGGTAGCCTGCAAGATCTTTGGATGTGCAGATCTGGCTGTTTTCCTCAGTGGTCCATTTCAGTAAGAGAAGGTCTCAGAGAATGGGGCTCTCTTTTGAGGGTCATGTCTTTAAATCAAGTTTGGTTTTTTTAAATATTGTAGAATTTGGACTACAGAGGAAAAAACTTAAAAAAATAATATTTTTCTGTAATCATAGAGCTGATTTGTTGACAAAGGGCATTTTCCTGTTTAATGCTTAACTGTAGTGTTCTGTATTATAAAATTTTCCTTTCCTGTCTTCAGCCATCCTTTTAGTATTCTTTGGCTAATTCAGTCATTAAAAAATGATGTTGTGGAAAAATACTTAGTGATTTAGTATGAGACATAGTTAAGTGAAAAAAAAGTTATAAAATGGAATGTACAGTATGATCCCACTTAGTACCAAAAATATATATTCTATGCATAGGAAAGTCTGGGAGGGTATTATGCTCAAAATGTTAACAGGAGTTATTTCGGGGTAGTGGGATTGTGGGTTATTTTAAATTTTCTTCTTTTTGCATAAGTGTAGTTTCTAAATTTTCTGCAGTGAATATGTATTCCTTTTATAATAAGGACAAGATCACAGATCATGCCGAAGGCTGTTCAGATTCTCTGACCACAAGGGGCCCAGGTTGCTCCTCCTGTGCTGGACAGCTCCTATGTCCGGCCCGGGGTTGCCCACCAAAAACTTCCCTCCCATACTCCTGGGAGTCTGGGCTGGGCAAAGCTGCTGCTGGTTTTCCCTCGTACTGAAGGGACTTGGCGACCCCTCCCTGACAGGTGGGTTTATCACCATCCTCCTTGATGGGCCTCTGGTCCTCTACTGTACCCACGTCAGCCAATGGTTGTGCTGTGGGCGTGGCTGGCTAAGTCCAGGGGCGTGGCTGGGGCATGGCCTCAGGAGGATTTCTGAAGCCTGGATAGTCCCCCCCACCTCCCATCCCCAGTGCTGGAGGAGGGCTTGGCTCCCAGCCCTGCCCGCATCTAGGAAAGATGGACAGATCAGCCTGTCCCATCCCCAGGGTGGTCCTACGAGAAAAGCAAAGGACGGAGCCTCTGTGATAGAGAAGGTCAAACCCCAGCTCCCTCACCAACTAGCTCTTCATCGACTCTCTGAGCCTCAGCTTCTTTAACCTACAAAATGAGGGTGATGCTGTGAAAATGAGATGAAATATGAGGTTCAAGGACCTCGGGTGGGGTTTGAAACAGGGCAGGTACTGAGCATATATGCCTCCTCTTTCTCCTCTTAAGGAAGGCATAGTCCAGTTGGTGACACACCCACCCTGGTATAAATCAGTGAAGTCCACTGGGGAAGCTTCTACATGTCAGTGGACATTCAGCTCCAGATTGATGAGGGCTATTTCAACAGGAGTCATTCATTCTTTAACACACATGCGTGTATGCACATATGTTTTTAACAGTCGCCTGACAAAAGAGAGTCACAGAGCAGCGACTGGTCCCTGTGGCCTTGCTTGTGTCCTGGGAATCTAGTGTGCAGCTGATTCAACAGTAGCCTCCCCTGGACAGGGTAGCAACCAAGCTCTCCAGCATCATCGAGACAGAGGCCCAGGCTCCCTAGTCTGAAGGCGTGGGCCTCCCTCACTGGCCAGGTCATCTTCCTCTCCTCTGACCTCCTAAGTATCATCCACTGCCCAGTCCACTGGCCTTGGACCTTGGATCTGTCCACTTGTCTCCATTTCCTCGGGTACCAGCAACCATTGTCGGCTTCCATGGCTGCAGCCTTGATGCTTCTGTCCTGCAGTGAGAGGCACCCTCTTCCACTGCAGGTCTGCTCATGCTGGCCCCTCCCTCACCCATCTGTGCTGCCCAAGAACTCTGAACGGTCCAGCCTGGCTTTGCTGCAGGCCACCCCACCCTGCCTTTAGGGCCAGCACATGGGGGACATTACAACAGGAAATCTGGACCTACCTCTCCCCCTGCTTCCCCAACTCCTGTGCAGTTCTCTCACAGATCTATCATGCAGAGGACCACTTGGGATGTCCTGGAGCAACCGGTGAGAGGTGTCATGGTGGTTCTGGTGAGACCTCCCTAAAAGAAATTGGATAAGGGCTAAAGAAACGCCGAGGAGGGCACTGGGCCATCTGCTCTGCTTCCTGGAAACCTGAGCCCTGACACAGCAAAATCTGGCCATGAGTATTCAGATCACACGAAGCCCCTCTCTGGCCGCAGCCCCCTCTTGAATTGGTGTTTGCTCAAGCCCATCGCTGGTGAGCGTGTTTGTGTGCGTGGAGGAAGCTGGTCAGGTGAGCAGCTGGTCAGGAGGGAAGTGTTTCAGAGATGGAGGTGAATCACTGCGAACATGATTGGATTTACAAAAATTGGTTTGACACAAATTTTCAGGAATCCATCTGGGCTCCATGAGAGGTAGAGCTGTTCCCTTTTCTAGATTCCCAGGAAGCTTATGTTCTGGGGAAACTGGGTGTATTTGCTGCCAAAGAGGTTTTATTTTTAGCCAAATGTGAGAAAGGGAAGGGGGCGCCCAGCGGTGGGGGCTGAGGTGCCATGAGTGGAGCCCTGCTGGTGGGAATAGTGGCAGAGAGGGCAGCCCTAGAGGTGGGGACTGGGCCCTGGCCTCGGAGGGTCTGCTGCCTTTTTCCTTCGGGGGAGGACGGTTCCCTTCTGCAAGCGTCTCTGTGGGCTGGGATGCGATGGTGCGGCCACTCTCCTCCCCCAACTCGTGTGCTAAGATGAATACCAAACGCTACCAGCCATCACGCGTTCTAAATTTACAGGGTGCTTGTCCTTCACTGGTCGCTTAAAAGTGAAGCTGCCTTAGATAACGAGGATGCTAAAGCTGGAGCAGCGTGGCAGCTGCCAGCTTCGTGGGCCCCACCTGCTGGCCTGTGCCGCCCTCCCCCGAGCCTTGCGGCCTCCTCACCCAACCTGGGCCTCCAGGGTGGGGCACAGTCAGAGGCCACAGGGAAGGTGGGCTTGCAGCCGGAGCCCCCGTTCCCTGAATGCAGGCACAGTCTGTGTGGGGACTGAGACGTAGGATCTGGGCACTTGGCAACGACACAGATGTTTCTCTGGGCTGCATCTCCCAGCCGGGAGCCTGCTGTTCTATTTTCCTCACCACCAGAACCGGCCAAGTCCTCGGCCTGGTGGAGCCCTGCAGAGGCGACACTCCAGGAGAGCTTGAGGGGACACAGACCGGCACCAGAGTGCCATCCCCTACATCCACCACCAAATCCCAAGCTGCTTAGATTCCACTGCTGAGAAAAGACCCTCTTAAGATGCATGTGGCCTTGGAGGAGCCATCCCCGCCACCCCTGAACTCCCAGAGGCCCATCATCTGTGCATGCTCAGCACTCTACTCAGGCCTTATGGTTCTGTAATAAGGACCCATAGGAGCTTTATCAGGGTTCCTCCAGCCCTGCTGTGTACACCCCTAGGGCTAGGACAGAGTCTCATTGTCTCTGAACCCCCAGGGCTGAGACAGGCCAGTGCCCAAGGATGGAGTGAGTAAAGGAACTGGGGAGAGAGCCCACCACTCACCCTGGTTTCTCCTGGTCTGGCTTGTGGGGCTGGCTTGCCTCTTATTGTTGAATTTCGTGAATGGATTTCACCACAACCTCAAAATAAAATACTGTCAACTGAGCTCCAGGTGAGCAATCGCTGGGCCTGGGCTGAGGCCTGAAGAGGGAGATGGCATGGTGCTGGCCCATGTGCATCTCACACACTCAAGGGAGCTGGACGCATGCACCGTGTTGGGTGGATGAATGCTGGCGGGTGTTTATTCACAGAGCGCTGAGAGTAATGAGAGAGGGTGAGGAACGGCATTTTGAGTAAGTCACCCACCGCCCCCCCCCACCAACCATCCCAAAGTCTCATCACAACTCTCCATGGCAGGAAGGGCTGCTGGCCTCCTAGGAGTGCATGACCAGAGGGAGGAGGGCCAGAGGCCTGGGCATCTGGACTCTTGCAGACGATGGGTGGAGTGCAGGGAGCAGGGGTGGTGGAGCATGTGTAGGCAAGAGAATGATGTGGGATTCAGAGAATGGATCTCGGCAGGCTCAGTGGATGGGGCTATCCAACTCTAGAGCCAAGAAAACCCTACAAGCAGGGCCCCCTGGCTGGCTGTGGACCATCATCACCCTTTTGAACCTGCTAGACCATCAATTGTAGATGAAAGTTTTCCCCTAGGCTTGATGTTTGTCTTAAAGATATTCTGTCCCCATGGGTTTTTGTCTTTACTCTGGAATTCTCTTAGTTTGGGCTTCCTGTCCTGAATCACATCAGAAATGCTTATTAACAACTTTCTGGCATGTTCCCTTCTCTGAAAACACAGCTTTACATCCAGGGACCAGTGCAGGGTCCTTACCCTAGCTTGGCCTCTCCAGAATTCATGGAGCTTGCACTCACTTTGCCAGAACTGAGGTTATTTCCCCCAAGGTGGGTAAAAGGAAAACACTGTGGGCATGTCCTCCTCTCCATGGGGGCTGTACTCCTTGTCTTTACATCCCTTAAAAATCCTCCCATCCAGGCTTTGTGTAAGTTCAAACCAGCTCCTGTAGAGTTGAAATGTTCTGGAGTAGGGCTCTGTAAACCAGCTCTGTCAATGGCCAGGTAGTTAGTATTTTAGGGCCAGGAGGTCTCTGTCACAACAACTTAACTTGGCCATCAGTGTGAAAGCCACCTTAGGTAACATGTAAATGAATGAATGTGGCTATGTTCCCATAGCTTTGTTTACAAAACAGGTGGAAAGCTGTGTTTGTCCCCTGGCCTTGGTTTGCTGACCTGTTGTAGAGTGTCCAGGGACTCCTGGAAGCCTTCGGGTCCATCTATTTCCCTTTGGGGGACAAAAGGCTCTTCTTCCTTTTCTCCCTCATGCCTCCATGCACAATGTGAGTTTCCTTGACTGGTAACACTGCTAACCTTCCCCAGCATCACCTCCCATGACATGTGTGTAAGCCTAGCCCATTGTCTCCTTTAGAAGGTCCCTCTTCTTGCACAGACTTGAGTCTGCTACCTAGGTCTGTGGCCCAGCTACTTCCCCATGACCCCCTCCCCACTTTCACAGGCACTCCCCTCTGCGCTTCAGAACTGGCCAGCTCCTGTACTGGGCACCTTGCTGGTGGCCAGCTGCCCCATCCAGTCTGTAGCTCCCTCCCTTCTTTGAATTCCTCTAGACAATCCTGGTCCCCAGTTGCCTCTCTCCTGGGAGCCATAGAGCTGGTTCCTTGGGTGTTTGAAAAATGCAGGTTCTAAGTGATGACTTGTTCTCCTGAATGCCTCTCTTCACCCCTTACTGGAAGTCTAGACTTTGCTTCCTGACTGTAAGGTCTCAAATTTACCTGTAAGCCAGATTTATGTGGCGTGGGGCATAAGCCTTTGTTGGGCTTTGTAGCATCTTGTCAAACAAAATAATCTTTTCCCTCCTAATTTGTCTTTGGAAATAACTGTAGACTCACAAGAAATTGAAAAATCAGTGCATAGAATCCTAGGTACCCTTCATTGGGATGAAAGTGAGTTTTTGATGTCAAGAGTATCCTCTGGGCACTAAAAGAGGTCTAAAAAGAAACAATTTGAAATTGACTCTGAGTGATGTCTTCCTGCCCCATTTGCACCTGCTCACTGTTACCTGGGAGCAGTTACTTAGCCCTCCTGCCTTCATCCTGCCAGAGAGTTTTTGAGAAAGGCTTTGGAGGCACAGTGGGCTGGGAAAATAAGCATTGCCTCAGTTACTGCGACACCTGGGAAGTCTCAGGTGGGAAGGAGAGGCACTTGGAAGGGCTGTGATATGGAGGTGTCAGCAGGAACCCGCTTCCCTGAAACCTTTAGGGGAGAATCTTTCCTGGCCTCTCCCGGCTTCTGGTGGCTGCCGACAGCCCTCGGTGTTTCTCAGCTTGTAAGTGCATCACTCCAGACTCTGCCTCTGTTGTGACATGGCCATCTCCCTGTCTCTGTCCTCTCTTCTTGTAAGGACACCAATGATATTGGATTAAATGCCCTACTCTACTGTGACCTCATCTTAACTTACATCTTATTCCATCTACAGTGACCCTGTTTTCAGATAAGGTCGCAATTGAGAGGAACCCGGGGTTAGGATTTCAACATTTCTTTTGGTAGGTGGGTGGGAAGGGACACGATTCGACACACAGCAAACACAGACCAGGTAGAAAGAGGGAGAGGTCAGGATTCCGTGTGCTGCTCTGCTGGGACCCCACCGTGCCCCCTCCCTTTCTTCCTGGAGCCCCTCCCGGCTAGTTTTAATGAGGTGCTGCCTGACGGCAGACTCACTGAGAGGCACTAACAGGCGCACTCTTCTATTATTGTGGCTGCCAGCACTCCAGGACCAACTGGGTTTACAAAAATAAAGTTGTATCATCTGCTGCATGTACCGCATCCCCTAAAACAGGTTATTAAGGGGAAGTGGGGAATATCGGAAACAGATGGAGGAGTCTTTGATTTGCATAAGGTGCCATTTGCATGGCTCAGAAGCCTCTATGGAGGGAATAATGTATAGAAATACACATACGTAAGCCCTCGGTTGGGAAACAGAGGCACACTGATCAACCACAAAAATAGATGTGAGAGAGACCGGGCTAGGAGGGAGAGGGAGAGAGAGGCAGGCGGGGAGAAGATAACAAGCAAAACCAGTGCCCAGCACAGAACTCCCAGCACAGCTGTGGGGCCGCCCTCCCTCCAGCTCCTTTTCCAGCGTTGCGGTTTCAGAGCTGATGGATTTTATACATGCAATGGCAGGATGGTATTTCCGAAAGATCTGGCTTTTCTTTTCTCTCCCAGAAGGGCAATTGGTTAAAAAAAAAAAAAGACAAGAAAAAGAAGAGCACAGTTATCAGCAAGCTGGCTGGATGATCCTGGCAGACAGAAGTTTGTGTGCGTTCTTGGGGTCCCCTGGTGCAGAGAGCTAGTCCTGCACACAGAAAGACAAGAGTGAGGAATGCAGAGTGGTGATCCTGCCAGGAGAGGAGAGGAGATGAGAAGGTGCGCTCAGGATGGTGATACCTGATCTTAGGATTGGCCGATGGTGGTGGCAGGGGGAGTCCTGAGGGTCTGCCACCTGTGAGATCCTTCTGTGTCCCAGCCCCTCACACTCCTCAGCCTCGCTGACTGATGCTAAGAGCAGGAGGGGCTGGGCTGGTATCACATGGTGGTTTTGTCCCACACTTTCTCACGTGCCTGGTTCTCTCACCAACACAGGTGTCACTGGAAGATGGGAGGTGGGTCACTGTCTGCACAGGGTCCTCTGCAGAGAACAGGACAGCCCTGGTTCCGCTGCGCTCTGACCCTTTAATTGTATGTACCAGGGTGACAGAATTGAGAGCCAATGTCTGTTTCATGTCCAGCCGCTGGGACATGGTTTAGCCAGAACAGAACTCCTTCCACCTCCCACCTACCTTTGATATGTTGATTCCAGGGTCCTCTGCGCTGACCATTCTGAAATCTGTGCTGATCAGACACTTCCTAATTTTTGACCTGTTTCAGCAGTGGGATGGGGGCTACTCCTTGGCTGGGCATGTGGACTGCTGTCCTGCCATCTCTCTCTGTTAGTGCCTGTTGATGAGGAAGTATCACCCCACCTAACTCCCCAGGGTTTAATACCATGAGAGAGGCGACAAAATGTATGGATGGCTCTGTTGGGATCACCTCTGCTTTGGGAAGGAAGCCACTTGGCTCAGTGCCATGGCCGTCCTCCTCGTGAGCCTTGTGAGTGCTGTCCACTGGCCGGCTGGCTAAGGCAGCTGGTTGACCACCGTGGGGCCATGCTCCCCCTGGAGAATGGAGCTGTTGCTGGAAGGAGGCCACCCAGGGCTCCACTCCCCAGGCCTCACATTCCTGGGGGTCACGTGACTAGTTCTCCCTCGTGGGCTGTGAGTGGAAGTGATGCCTGTCCCTTCCCAGCAAGGGGGTGAGTACTGGGGGGAAACCTTGTTTCTCAGCTCTTGTCCCTGGCTTGTGGCTGATAAATGGGTAACTGTGGGGCCCTGGGCCCTGCGTGGGAGCTGAGGCTGACTGTGAGGGGTGTTGTGATGTGAAGACCTGTGGACAGCAGTTGGCATGTCCTGGTGAATCCACCTGCTTTGCCTATGCTTTTCTACCAGGCTGGATGTTAGTGGTTTCCATACTGGGTGGGTGACATCCGTAGCATCTTGCCAGTTGTTATCTCAAGAGATTGGTCAAAATTCTAAATAAAAATGAGTTTCCCTGCCTTTTGGTTTGAAATTTATACACAGGACATATAGTCAGACAAGAAAAGAGATTTCCATTACAAAACTCCAAGCTTAGAAAAATAGATGGTAATGAGTGGTATTAGAATATACTTCCCAAAGAATTCTAGTCAAGTGCCTTTAAGACATTGAGATCCCGGCAAGCGTGAAAACTTCAATTTGATTTACATGTACATGATTAGAGAGTGCTTCAGAGGTGCAGATAGTCCTGCCCTATTGGGGGTGGAATAGGGGTAAGAGAAAGCTCTGTGGTGAGAAATGAAACCGAAATTGCCAGGGCACAGCCCCTATGGAAAGAACAGGAATCATTTTCTTGGAAATGAGGATCGCGGGCTTTCTCCCTTGTTGGGAAACTCACTGGTGAATCCAAGTAATCTCAGCAGAGGGGACTGCCAGGTGATGTGGAGGACTTTGCCGTCTGGCTCATCTGGTCTGGAGTGCATTAGAGATTGTCGTCACCTGACATACCTGTGGTCCTTTAATTTACAGCAGCCTTGTCAATGAGGGGAGGTTTTACACCCAGGGACATTTGGCATTGTCTGGAGACATCTTTGATGGTCACAGCTTGGGGGGCAATGGCAGTGCTCTGGAATCTAGAGGGTGTAGACCACGGACACTGCCCGACACCACACTGTGCCCAGGATGGCCCCACCTGTCAGTGGTGCTGAGGTTGAGAAATCCTGACTTATAGGGGCATCTGGCAAGGTTGTGAGGTGCACCCAGAGGGCCCTTTCCGTGTGAAAGCCATGAAGACAACTTTCTTTAAGCACCATGTTGGGCACTTGTCTGATGGTGAATTATACACGGGAATCCTTGTTTTTGAGATATGTGGCTGTTCAGGTCCTGAGCATGTGGTGCCTGGGGAGAGTCTGTAAAAGGGGTGACTTCTCTACTTCTCAAGGCATGAGGCGGGGCAGGGCTGCTTTTACAATTGCGTCTCCAGCCGAGGCGTTTGCTTCCAGATGCAATGCCCTGTGTTCAGTCCAGATTCAGTGCCCTGCCGGAGGCAGCAGTCTGGGACCCAGCATTCCACACATCGTTGGTGGGGAGCAGCTTTCACCATGAAGCTGACATCCCAGGGAGGGTACCTTGCTGACTACTCAAGAACACTGCTTTGCAATGGACCCCCAGGGTGAACGTGCTGGGCAGGAGAGAGAAGCCATTGTTTTTTTCTCCTCTTCAAACTGCCGAAAAGGCTGGAGCAGAGCTCAGCTGCCTTTCCCAAGCAGGGCGGACGGGGGAGAGACTGTGTTAGGCACTTAGGAAACCGCTTGCCCACGTTGATGCTGGTGCTGTTTGTAAATGTTGGTGCTAGGAAACCAGCTCTAACCTGCGCTTTGTCTGCCGTGTGTTGGTGAACCTGCCCGCACATCACTCTTGGCAGTACTCTTCTGTCAAACTCATTTCTTATCCAAATGGGGCATGGAATGATTTCATTATTCCAGAACTCTCCAGAATCCTGGGTCCCACTCCCTGGAGGGAGAGCGGAAGTTTCCCATCACAGAAGAAGGGTCTGAGGATCATTTAACCCAACTCTGGTTTTAACAATGGGGAAACTGAAGTCCAGAAGGGAAGAGCAAAGAGGTGGTCACAAGTGTAGGCCTGAAATCCTGGCCTTTTGTCTCCCAGAACAAAGCCTACTCCACCTAGGAGGTGAAAACATAGGCCCTCTTAGGGGTGTCTGGCCCTGAGGGCAGGAAGCGGAGGTGAGATTCAGGACACAGAGACCGTGGGAGGTAAGGTACCAGGATGCTGGACATCCCGATATTGGCCAGTTGGAAAGGTTTGACTTTGATTAGTATTGCATTTCATCAGATTGCATTTAATTTGTGTTTTTGCCGGTCTTCCACTCTCCCATTGGACAGGCAGCTGTCCCACCCCTGGTTATACTCCTGGCATCTGGGCATTTGCCTGATGCTCAGGGCTTGGGCTTAGCAACTCCTGTTGAATGAACCAGTGGATTCCTTGATCTGTTCTTTGATCAGCTCATGGGGACACTGAACTTGAAAGAAGGAAACTCACTGACTAGAACTTTGGTCTTTTTACCATATGCTGTAGACTGAATATTTCCAATATTCACATATTTAAAATAATTTCTGACATGATGGTATTAGGAGGTGAGAGCTTTTGGGATGTGATTATGTAATCAGGGTGGAGCCCCTGTAAATGGGGTTATGCATGTGTGCTAAGTCACATCCAACTCTTTGCAACCCTAGAGACTGTAGTCCACCAGGTTCCTCTGTCCACATTCCATCTCACAGTTCTGGGAAGCCTGAGATCAGGTGCTGGCAGTTTCTGTGTCTGGTGAAGACTCTCTAGCCGTGGATGTCTCACCACGTCTTCACAAGGCAGAGAGACACTGTCTCTTGGGTCTTTTCTTCCAAGGGCACTAATCTCATCATGAAGGTCCATCCTCGTGGCTGATTCACCCCCTCTTCCAACAGCCCACCTCCAGATAGCATCCCACTGGGGGTTAGTGTCAACATGTGTGGTACCTTCAATCCACAGAGTGGGGGTGGTCCCATGGAGCTCCTGGCCCTGTTGTCAGCGGGAGAGTTTCTGTGTCTCGAGATGGAGCTAGAGACTTGTAGATACTGAGGAGTGCTTTTGAGGAGGAAGAGACTCTTTAGACTCTTGGACTCGGGGCATGGTGGTGCCTTCAGTGAGACTTCATGACAAAAGCCTTCTATAGTCAGAGCAGTTTTCAGAACAGGTGTCAGCGAGCAAAGACACCTGGAGATTGTGAGTCCTCTGGGGTGCCCAGTGCCTCCCAAGCACCATTTTCCAGCCTTGGAGGCATACACATGTTTTAGGAGCATTTCATCAACTCAATGGACATGAGTTTGAACAAGCTCCAGGAGATGGTGAAGGACAGGGAGGCCTGGTGTGCTGCAGTCCGTGGGGTCGCAAAGAGTCAAACATGACTAAGCGACTGAACAACAGCTGGGTTGCAACCCTCTATCATGGCCTTAGTTAATTCCTACCTCCTTCCCCACCCCATGCCGTAACTGAGATTGGCTGCCCCACAGTGGTGGGCGTAATAGGTGGGCTCCATTCCCAGATCCTGGAGCAGTAACTTCATTGAGAAACTTGCATGTCTACTTCACCCTCAATGGGAATTTGTCAGGCTATACAATGAAAGGTTAAACTATATAGGATTTTTAATGATCTGAAATAATTCACCTGTTTATATTAGCAAAAAAGTAGATTGAAAATATATAAATATTGAGTCCCAATTAAACTGTATACAAACACTCATTGCTCAAGGCATCCTTTAGACAGTGGGTTTTGCCAGTATGTGATGGATTATGAAATGGATAATGCCCATTGATCCTGTAATCCCATTTCAGGAAACATGGAGTGCAGAAATTGCTCAAACACCCAGTCTTCCTTGCACAATATAAGTGCAGATACTTATATCTGCACTAAAAAGTGGGAAGTATTTAAACAAACTGTTAATAATATGCTGTCTTCAAGAATGACAAGTTTGCTGATTATATATTTACATATTAATAGAGGATGAGATGGTTAGATGGCATCACTGACTCAATGAATATGAGTTTGGGTAAACTCTGGGAGTTGGTGATGGACAGGGCGGACTGCTGTGCTGCAGTTTATGGGGTTGCAAAGAGTCGGACACAACTGAGTGACCGAACTGAACTGAGAAGAACCTATTGAAATAATGCCAAATTAAAACTGAGTCATAAAAAACAGATTCCTGACAATAGCAAATGTAGGTCAATGATGGGAGAACTGGGTGCCCTTCTGTTCGTCCAGTGGCTTTTATATGACTTGCTGCTGTGGTCCAGGCCCTGGGAGGCTGGGATAGGGGACAGTGAATCCAGACTTCCCTGCCTTGAAGGGCCTGCTGACTAGTGGTTGGCAGAGTCGGCTAAGTCAAGGAATTCCAGGCTGAGTGACCGCTGCTCAGCAGGGTGAGGCCTGGGGACAGCTGCGTGCTGCCACCCCTCCTGGTGCCCCTTCCTGGAGGACGGGTGACCAGGAGAAGGTCAGATGTGTGTGCGCGAGGGCAGGACATGTGGGGTGCACGCAGAAGCCCAGGGCGGGAGGAAGGAGAAGCGTGGTAGGATGGGGGGGTCCACCTGGGGGCTGCATGACAGGGCAGAGATACAGGCAGCGAGGGCTGGAGACAGGCAGGCTGGTCGTCGAGATGGCAGTGCGCGCCTGCTGCTTTTGCGATAGTTAGGTCACCTGTGCAAAAAACTTTTTTATAATAGCTTTAATGAGGTATAAATCACACACCATACAACACGCTCATTTAAACCATTCAGTGGTTTTGAGTATATTCAGAGGGGTACAACCACCACCACAGTCCATTTTAAAACACTTTGTTCCCCCCCGACACCACCAAAAAAAAAAGCCCCGTGCCCTTAAGCTGTCACCTTCCAATCCTTCTATACCCCCAGCCCCTGGCAATCATGAATCCACTTTCTCTCTCTTCAGATTTGTCTGTTCTGGATTTTTCATCTAAATGGAATCATATGACTGGTTTCTTTAACTTAACATAATGTTTTTATATGTTATTTTTTAATTGACACTAAAATCCAATTTGGTACTAAAGTGTTCTTAAGAGAAAAATAATAGGAGTCCTTTCTGGCTAGAAAAAGGAAATTCAACTTCCTTCAATTAAAAAAAAAGTAGCCATGTATTAGACGGAAGGGCTTGGCAGAGAGCATTGTTGAAGATCCAGAGGCTGAATTTTTTCTCCGTTTGTTAGTCTCCAAACCGGTGCCTCCAGGCCTGTGACTTGGGGAGAGGTGGGAAGCATGGTGGGAGGGCTCTCCTGGCTCAGGTCATGGGGGGTCACAAGTGGGGAAGGGGTGTAGCTTCCTGAGTGAGGGAACCACGATGTGGCCCTCCTCCTCACCACTCCTACCTCGCACCCAAACTCTCTGGTCCCTGCCTCTGAGAACCAGCACTGTCTATGGTGTGACCACCCCACGGGGCAGGACGGGGGTGAATTTCCAGAGAAAGGGTGCTTGGACATTAATTAAACACAGACCACCATGCACCCCTTCGCAAAGGGCTGTGTTTTTTCCTTATTTTCTCCCTTTCACTTTGTACCCTCCTGTCCCTACCTGTACCCCTTCTTGTGTTGGATCACCAAGAGCTTGCTCGAGCGTTTGTGGGCTGCTCACTACCTGTTCCTCATGCCTTTTCTTTATCCAGCCATTTGCTCCTCCTGGTTAGGGTTAGGGTTAGGTTTGGCAGATCCTGAATCACAGCCCTGCACCTGGAACCCAGCCCCTCTGGCCTGCAGTCCCAGCGGCCTTACTATTACCCCATTTCCATCCTGGCCTTGATGGACCTCTTTTATCCCCATCCCATTTTAGGGTATCTGCATGAGAGATAAAGCCCTTATTTTTATATTGTTTTTCCTATTATGACATTCTTATTGTAGAAAAGTGGAACAATACCAAACATCAGAAAGAAAAGAATCCCTCTTTCATCCTGCTACCCTAAAATATAAATAAATATGGCTCTCTCTGTTTATGCATATTTTACACGTGCCTGTGCTCTCTCTTTCTTTGTGACCACAGGGTCCTGGTCCTGCTCCCGCGGTCCTTGCTGACTTTCTTCCTGGTCCTGTACTTCTGGAGGAGCCTCGCATGGCTGGGAAGGCGGGAATTAAAAAGCAACACTTTTCCTTAAAGTCGCCCAGTAGATATTTATTGAGCACCTAAGGTGTCCCTGGTGCTGTTCTGCAGGCTGGGGAAACACAGGGACCTGGCTCACCCTGCTGGGAGTTCTGGCCACAGGCAGCCATGGGCTCATATTTGTCTGATGAACCAGAGCAGGAACTTCAGGCGCCCGTCATGTCCCAGGTCAGGCAGTCCCCTGCTTGGCTTCATGCACAGTGGCCTCCACCATACGTCGTCTCTGACTGTTGCCTGCCCATGCCTCTTCTTCATCACCTGAGTTGGAGACGGGGGCTATTTCAGTCCTTTTAGGTTGTGTAATCTCAGCAATTACACGACACTGTGACCTGGCCTCCACTCATCCAGAACTTTTTATTATGCTCCAAGTGCTTAAGTGCTCTCAAGGACCCCGGAAGTGGTTTTTGTTCTTTTTTTAAAACAATTTTATTAAGGCATAGTTGATTTACAGTACTGCATTAGTTTCAGGTATACAGCATGGTGGTTCAGTTATTTTTTTTTTTGCAAATTACTTTCATTTGGGGTTATTACAAGAAATTGAATATAATTCCCTGTGCTAAACAGTAAATCCTTGTTGCTTATCTGTTTTATGTATGGTCATTTCTATATGTTAATCCCATACTCCTAATTTGTTCCTCCTCTCCTCCCCCGGGAGGTGGTTTTTAAGCTTCTGGAGCAGAAAGCCAACGAATTCCGTGTTTGCATGTGGTTTCCCCCAGGGGTTGGGCTGCCCAGCCCTGCCACTCCCCAGCTCCATCTCCCTGGACACCCGTGTGCCCTCTCTGAGTGTCTTGTAAGCAAAAGAGCCCATTGTGCCCTGGGCCTGGCTCCAGAGCCGGAGCACAGGGCACAACTGTGAGGTCCTCACTCACTGTGAGTCAAGGGTCAGGGCTAGTGATGCAGACCCGCCCAGAGAGGAAAGTCCTGGGGTAGGAGCTCTGCTGTCCACCGAGAACCTCCTGGGAAGGGAAGTCCAGGCAGCTCGTTGGCCTCTCTTAGCCTCCAGTTTCTCCCCATCTGCTAATGGAGGAAGTCAGACTAGCTGGTCTCCTGGTGCCTTCCAGCTCCAGGACCTCGGATTCTGGGACAGAGGGCTGGAGCCATCTGCTCACCCACCTTTTGGGGAACGGTCCCTCGGGGTGCTCCCTGCTACAGCTGCTCCTCGATGTCAGCCATGCTGAGTTGGTCATTTCAACCAACTCTTAGCTGGACTCAGTGTCTCTTGAGTGTATGAGGGAGACTCTGAGTGTGTGTGTGTGTGTGAGTGTGTGTGCGTGTGTGTGTGCGCGCGTGCGTGCGTGTGCACACCAAGTGTGCTGTGTCCTTTCTGCGTTCTGCCCTTCTCTGCGTCTCTGGGGCTCTCCCCAGACGACCAGGAGAGGCTCTGACAGTGGGAACAGGACCAGCTTTGCTCCTGTGCCACCAGCAAAGCCGTGCAGGGACCCAAGCTCAGAAGGGCCGGCACTTGATGTGAAGCTCTGCTGTTTCTGTCCTGCAATGTGAGCAGAGGCCTGGAGTTTTCCTTTTGTTCTGAGGCCTGCAACTCACGTGTCCGGTCCTGGTGGAGACCCCTCTCTCACAAGGTGACGCGTTAAGTAGAAGGCCCGGCTGGAAGAGGTGCCCACCGTGCTCTTTCCTGCAGCCTTGGAGGGGCGTCCAGCACTAATCTCGCCCTCATGCCTGGCCAGCTGAGGCCGAGTGGCAGGGGCTGGCCTCTTGGTGGCGTGATGCTGGATGCCTCCAGGCCCAGGTGCCAGGCTCAAGTGGCAGAGGACATCAGTCACTCTCAGGCCTGTGTCCCTTTGCTTTGGGCGGGGCAGAGGGGAGCTGGCTGCTAGGCTGATGTTAAGCTTGGGGAGGGCATTGTGGAGTGTGTGAGTCTGCCCATGGGAGCCTGTGCTGGGGTTTTAATTAGCGTCTCTGCTCCTGCCCCTGGTGCCCCCAGCACACTGGGGAGGGAAGCCCGGTTTACTGCGGCTGCAGGCTGCTCCCTATCTCGGCCTAACACACTCCTCGTCCTTAGTGCCAGCCCTGGGGATGGAAGGTCTTGGCAGTCACACTGCTCCTTCTCTATCTCTGGCCGGTGGGGACCAGCCTTGGTGCCGGCATCTCCGTTTCCACCCACTGA
This sequence comes from Odocoileus virginianus, assembly GCF_023699985.2. Lineage (NCBI taxonomy): Eukaryota > Metazoa > Chordata > Mammalia > Artiodactyla > Cervidae > Odocoileus > Odocoileus virginianus. The sequence goes on from NC_069690.1 coordinate 50,183,604, forward strand.
CTCACTCAGTCTGTGGAAACATTCCCCAGTGAGCTTTCCCCGGGGGAGGCAACAAGGTTGAAAGCTAGGAAGGGGAGGCACTGTCCCAGGGAGGGGGCACTGGTCCTGCCTGCCTCCCATGTCCTATATGACCTTGGGCAACTCCTTTAACTCTGGCCTCATTCTCCTCAACTGCCTGGGTAGACTTGGACCCGATGACTCCTACTATGCCTTGTGAGTCACTGCAGCTCGGGGGTCCCTGAGACTACCCCCAGGTCCAGTGATTCACGGGAGGAAGTCAGCAAAGCTGTTACACTCCCACGATCACAGTCCACCCCAGGGAAAGGACACAGCTAAAAGTCAGCAGTGGGATGAGGTGCCCAGGGCAGTGGCCAGGTGAGATCAGGCCTGAGTGTCCAGGTTCTTGTCCCAGTGGAGTCCTGTGGACGGCCCCCAATCCTTTCAGAACCATGTTTGACAGCGCTCACCACCTGGGGATGCTCACCTGAGCCCTGGGGTCCAGAGGGTTCACTGGGAGTTGATCACATAGACCTCATTGACCACCCACATGGCTGACCTTTGTCTGCAGCCCCCCAAGAGGTCAAACTGATACAGCATGGCATGAGGCCCCCCACCCCAAACCACACTGTCAGCACAGACTATCTGGCTGCTAGTAAGTCCCCCCCGGGTCACAAAGACCCTCTAAAGGCTAGAGGTGACCTCATAGGAACCAGGGGCAAGGGCCAAACCTTTTTTTTTTTGGGAAAGCTAACCCTATACTGCACAGGCCCAAGATGATTCTGGCCTTACAGACAGGCATGGTAAAGTGAAGACAATCCAGGTGAGTGGGGCCCACCCCATTCTTAGTACAGGGGTGGCAGAGCAGGCAGGAAGCGGCTGAGTCCCAGGGGACTGGCCCCTCCCTGCCCCTGCCTGTTCTGTGAGGGCTTGGCTCCAGGCATACCCTGGGGGACTGGGACCTGACTCTGGGCTGGGCTGTGAAGTCAGGGCCGTTCTCAAATGAGAGGGTTTAGGAGACAGCCACACGTGCCTTTCTCACCTGTCACCTGGTTCGTCTCTCCTGCCTTGTTCTCCCTTTCCGGCTGTCCCCTGACACCTGCCCAGGAGCATGGCAGCCGGCCTCAGTTGGGCAAGTGAGTCCTGGGGCAGCAGTGGGTGTGTAGGCTCCCAGGGGCAGTCCCATCTGCCGAGAGGGCTGTCTGCCCTTCAGGAGAGCAGCAGAGTGGAGGCGGCCTTTGTCTCTTCCTTTTTTATGCCAAGTTCAAAACTCAGCCTTCCTCCCAACCCCTGAGCTCCTCTGTTTACTTCCTGAGCATCCTTTTCCTGGGGCCTGGTGCCCCCAGACCTTTAGGGTACCCACCAGCCCCAGGCCTTCTCCCAGCGGTTCCTAGGCTCAGCAGCCTGAAGATGCCTCCCCTGGGCCAGCCTCCTCCTTCCCAGTGCTTCTGAGCTCTTTGCCCTGGCAGCCTTGGCCCCCCTTCGTTTGGGAGGAAATATTCCACTTATGCCATCTCCTTCCTCCACACGATGGGAAAACAATTTTTGAAATTGTTTTTCTTGAAAGCAGGAAACCAGGAACATGGCTCACTGGGCCTGCCGCCAGCCACTCAGCATCTCCGCACGCCGTGCTTCCTACAGACTTTCCTACCCACTTGCTCATTTCATCTTCATGTGAGGGGAAGCAGGGCAGGTGGCATCACCCCCAATTTGTAGGTGGGGACACAGGCCTGGCTGATTCTCGTGGGGCTCCTCCCTGGGGCTTGTCCTTGCAGCAACACCCCTGCCCCCACTTCTATGGTGAAGAAAATGGTGAAAATCAAGCAGATTCTCCCTCAGACCCCCAGGTCCAAGCCCCGCTGGCCTTGGACGGCCCTTCTCAGGCTTTCCCCTGTAGGGTTAGTCTCACATCATCAGGAACACCTTGAACAAGCCCAGTGAACTCGGAGGTGGACCTCTGCCCAGCACCCCCTGACCTGGAGGAAGCAGGTCCTTGGCCCAGCTGTCACTCGGACCTCAGTTCGGAGAACCCCTCTTTCCTTGGTCTCCCTTCTTCCAAACTGCATTACCTCTACATTTTCCTGCTGCTATAATAGATTTTATACAGTCGGTCGGTGCACTTTAGCGAGTGATAGATCACTTTCATTGCTTCGCTTCATGATTAATTTCCCATAATAGTCCTCTCTAACACCAAGGCGAAAAGAGGAAGGAGAGAAAAAAAACCTACATGATCCACTTTGTGCTTGGAGTATAAATGAATTAGATTTAATTTCTGTTTAATTGTTTCCATAGCTCAACCTCTGCTGACTTCACAGGATAATTTATTTTGCAGTCTCGGGGAAAAGGAGGAGGGGATGGGGGACAAAGACTGTAGCCAAGAGGTCTGCCTGTGGACACTGTTTAATTACACCTGATAGTCTTATCTCCTCGTAATTATTGGAGACTTGTCGGCCTTCTCCGGCGGCCTCCTGTCCGCACTGAGGATCAATTCCCGGTCAGACCTCGGGCCAACTGCTTTCAAGAAGGCCGGCCATCTGCAGGGAGCATGGCGTGGAGTCAAGAACAGCAGAAGGGGTTCCTGAAGTTGCTGGTGGGGAGTCAGGACGCAGGGTAATGCGTCTTTGGAAGTGGAAATTTTCTGATGTTACTGTTGATGTTACAAAAATCATGACTAACCCCAGCTCATCAACACAGCAGTTTTCCCCCAAATCCTCTCTCTCTAGAGCTGGTGAGAGGCCAGGGTGGGCAGGCAGGGTTTCCACTGTTCCTCTTCTGAAGTCAGTTGTTAGAGCCTTGTTGACAACAGGCCCTCTGTGCCCAGTAACTGAAGCGCTTAGGGAGTGAGTGGTTGGTCAGCAGAATGGAGGCCCCTCTTGCACTCCACTCTTCCCCTACAGAGTCCAGCACGAGTTTTTTCTTTAAGACTTATTGTGGTAAAATACACATGACATAAAATGTACAGTTGGAGCCGTTTTTAAGTGTTAATCTCAGTGGCATCAAGGATAGTCACTCTCTTATGCAACTGTTACCACCATCTATTTCTAGAATTTTTTCATCATCCCCAAGAGAAACTTCGCCCATTAATCAGTGGCTCCCTGACTTCCCCAGTCCCTCGTTCAGTTGCTAAGTCATGTCCAACTCTTTGTGACCCCATGGACCGCAGCACACCAGGCTTCCCTGTCCATCACCAACGCCTGGAGCTTGCTCAAACTCATGTCCATTGAGTTGGTGATGCCATCCAACCATCTCATCCTCTGTCGTCCTCTGCTCCTGCCTTCAATCTTTCACAGCGTTAGGGTCTTTTTTAATGAGTCAGTTCTTTGCATCAGGTTGCCAAAGTATTGGAGCTCCAGCCCCTGGTAAACCTCAGTCATGTCCGACTCTGTGCGACCCCATCTAGGGATGTCATATTAGTGGAATCATATAATATTTATCCTTTATGTCTGGCTTATTTCTCTTAGGGTAATGTTTTTAAGGTTCATCCGTGTTGTAACCTTGTCAGTGCTTCACTCCTTTCTTAAGGCTAAATAATATTCTGTATGTGGATGGACCACACTTTTTCCTTTCATGGGCAATGAACAATGTTCTAATGGGCTTTGGGACAGTGCAGAGGCCATAGCCCCATCCGAGTTACTTGAACATTCTCCTCCTCCCTGCCGTATCATCTCTGCCAGTCAGAGAAGATGGTCCAGGGGCCCCCTCTGTAGATGCCCTCCCAACTTGGGGTTCCAGCAGAGCCTGGAGCTAGCAGTCCCTCTGGTCTGATAATGAATATTCATGAAGCAGCTCTTCCTGGGCCATCTCCATTTAATCCTCTCAGTTCAGTTCAGTTGCTCAGTCGTGTCTGACTCTGCGAGCTATGGACTGCAGCATGTCAGGGTTCCCTGTCCATCAACAACCCCCCGAGCTTACTCAAACTCATGTCCATTGAGTCGGTGATGCCATCTAATCATCTCATCCTCTGTTGTCTTCTCCTTCTCTTCTCCTCCTTCTCCTCCTTCTCTTCTTCAATCTTTCTTAGCATCAGGGTCTTTCAGCACCTCCATTTACAGATGGGGAGATCAAGGTCAAGGGACATCAGGGGATCTGGTCAAAGTCCCTCTGGAAGGGTCAGCACTATGTCCCAAGACCACATCTTTTGGGTCCCCAAGCCTGTTGAGTTTCTGTTATCCTGCACTGCCTGTTGGCTCCGTCCCATTCCATCCTCACCAGATGGAATCAAGACGCCCACTGTGCCTGGAAACTTCTGTCTGTAGCTGTGAAAACTGATCTGCAGTGCTCCATCTTCTCTGCCTCCTTGAAAATCCCACTGGAGGCATGGTGCTGAGGGAGGTCCAGGTTGGGGGTAGCAGGGAGCAAGTCACAGGTCCAGTGGTTCTCAGTGTGACACTGTGGTGCATCCAGCCTTGGTCAGGGGTTCACGGGAGTCCTGGGAGCAGTGGAGGGACCTGGCAAAGGACCAATCACTCCCAAAACAGGTTGCTGCCTTCTGTGTTTCAGCATCTCTCATCCTTGGTGGAATTACAAGCTGTAGGGACAGAAAACTCTCATTTGTACCCAGTGCCTGGCACACAGGAGGAGCCTTAGAAGTGCTGCAGAGAGGACCCTGTTGGAAGGGGTGAATCCTCAGGTGGCATTGCCTTAAAACAGGAGGGAAGATGGGTGCGGCTCCGTGCTCAGATCTGCCTACTTAGGCTCCACGCTTGTAGGAGCTTGGAGCGGAGGCTGGGGGCCAGCAGAGGGAAAGGCAGGCTTACACTGTGCTGAGATGCCTTCCTGCAGTTCAGAGTGACAATGGCCTGTCCCTCAGGAGTGATTCAATGAGATGCCCACTGCAGGCTGCCTATCCCCCACTTGTGGACGCATGCCCACTCCTCACGTTTGACCAGCACTCTCTTCTGCCTCATTCTCAATGCCCACTGTAAGGAGACCCCTCCAGGATCAGTCTCCTGACCTTGCACTTGGGGAGCAGGATAGATACACCCAGGGAAGGGGTGAGGGGCCTCAAGGGAAGGTATGGGGCTGAGGGAGGGGAGGGGAGGCCAGAGGAGAGGCAGTGTGGCATGCTTATCCCTTCTTACTTTGCATCTTAAACACTGTGGGGATGGGAGTGTTTTCAGCAATGGAACTAGTTCTTTTTTTTTTCATTTGTTGTGTTGAGTGTTTGTCGTGTCTGGGGATGCTGCTTGATACGGCAGCAGCTAACCCTCCTGGCCAGCCAGACCCTGCTCTAGTTCTCTCTCTGTTGTCCTGGGGAAGGTTCTTGGCTGTGGGCACATGGAAATGTGGACTCAGGCTGGTTCGGGGGGAAGACCTTGGTTTAAGGTCTCCATCCAGTAACTGACTGGATGGTGACCACCTCCATAGAAACTGGGTCTCCAGAAGGGCGCAGTGTGGCTCTCACTGCTTCAGAGCACCTGGCGGATGTATGTGGTGGTGCAAAAGTGACCTCCTGGTCGGTGAAGTGGGGTGGGTCTGGACCACATGCGTTTCTGTGGAGGCTCAGTGGGCAACTAGCACACGCTAGTGCAAGTAGTGCCCTGCATGTACAAATGGCCGTCTGGGCAAGCACTGAGTGTGCTGCGTGCGCTGGTCCCGAATCTCCCAGATGCAAGTTTCAGATGCCTACCTCTGCTGCTCGTGTCGTCGGGAGGGCTGGAGTGAGTCTGGCCGCCGCGTGCCTGGATGTGGGGACTCAGTGGGGAGAGAGGGCCCTTACTTGTTGGCTGCATCCCAGTGGCTCCCCTGCCAGTTGAGGTTGGTATTGGAGGAGACGTGCCCTCAGGCCGTCTGGGTGCCCTTCAGGCAGGTCTAGTGATTCCAGGGGGGGTGGAGGGCCCTTTAGTAACGTAGAAACCCTAGAGATGGTCTGGGATGGTCTGCTGAGATCACAGGTGAACCTGTGGGCCAATCATGGCGCCACTGTTTTGATTAGATCAGAGGAAACAGTGACTTACCAACAGTAGGGGTGATCTGGTTGCTGGATGAGGAGGGGCGATCGGGGTAGGCCCACCCAGAGGTCCACTAGGGTGTGTGCCTGGATGCACCCACAGGGGGGTCACTCTGGGAACTTGTGAGCTGCTGGCACGTGACCTGTGTCCTTCCACGAGGCGGGAGCTCCCCTCGTTCCCGTGGGCAGTAGAGGAACTGAAGGCCAGCGAGAGCCCAAGGCCACACAGCTAACCTGTGGCTGTGCTGGGCCGTGACCCCAAGCAGCCGGCGCTGTCTCACCGTGAGGACGGGGGCCTCCCACGGTGGCCGTGTTTGTGGTGACGCATGCCTGGCACCTGTCACTTGATGGATAAATTCCCAGTGGACTTCACAGTTCATCTCGGGTTGCCTCTCTCTTTCTCCCTTCCTGCCCCCATCCCTCAAGGCAGACCCAGGACAGCCTGGGCTCTCTGCAAACCTCACCCTCTGAGCCCTCGGGTATTTATCAGGTTTCTGTGACCATCTTCTCTGCGAGACCAAGAACCTCTTGGGGAGGACTTGGGCCCTAAATGCCTGTGCCCAGCACCACACATGGGGACAGGGGTGGTCTATCCCTGGAAGAATAGGTAACGTCAGCCCACTGTGTACACACACACATACGCGCACACACACACACACACACACACGTGTGCTGATTCACCTGGATGTATTGACACCCATGCACCTGTAAACACCCCGTTTCCTGGGGGTGTCTTTCCCCGCTTTCCCTCTTCATCTTCGGGAAGTATCCCCACTCCAGGCTCCTGCACTCCCTCTGCCAGGTGAGCAGGTGTTGTGCTTGACCTGGGCATCTTTGCTGGGATGGCCACCATCCTGGCGGCAGCCTCTGCCTGTTAGTGGGGCCCTGCGTGTTCCTGGGACGGGGGAGGTGAGGGGTGGTCCCAGATTCCACATGGTTTAGTGAAGGGACTGAGTCTCCCGGTGTTCACGGACCCTGCGGATTTGGCCTTCGTCTGCCTCTTGCTCAACGGGAAGCTGCAGCCGGGAGGGCCCGCGTGGCCTGGGGCAGGCAGAGCAAGGCCTGCCGCCTCCCCTGGGGCTCCCGTGCTCTGCCTCAAGGCCGGCCTGCCCTCCCTTTCCCCGCACCTGGCCAGCACGGTGACCGCCGAGAGCAAAAAGCCCGGCGATGGGTGCCAGGGAAACGTCCCCACTCTCATCCCCTCCATTAATCACCAGCTCTCAGGGCACCGGGGCCCCTGTTTAAGACGCACCGGTGATTCCGAGGTGAGTGCAGGCGCTCCCAACCTCCGCTGTTAATCTGCTCCCTCGGAGACAGGCTACCTTGGCCTGTTAATCACTTGCTGTAATTACAGCCCCAACTTTTGCACAGGGAATGTTAATTGATGCGTTAGATGGAGGCGCTGTGCATGCACAGCGTCCTTCTCCTGTGATCCCCAAATGCCAAGGTCGTAGGATCTGGTGGGGCTAACAGTGCATAGAAATGAGCAGTGTGTCATGGTGGGGGGTGGGGGGGACGGTGGCTGGCTGCCAGCAGTGGCCGGGCTCCTCGCCCTTCCCAGTGTTCTGCCTGCTTGCCCTTCCGGGGAGTGGGGAGGAGGAGGGCCCCTGTAGAGAGTGAGGGCTGGGTCCTGGAAGGCCAGGGCTCCCCTCTCCGGCAGGGCTGGGAGCCAACCTCCCAAGAAGCCTGCCAGCCCTCCTGGGGTATGGTCTTGGACGTCCTACCCTCAGGGTGGGCTCAGTGAATTTTCCAAGGTACCTCTGTCTGTACCAGGCGATGCTGCTACTTCATCCCCTGTGGGAAACTTGGCTGGCTGACCAGCAGGACTGACTTCTGGCTGTTCCCTGAGCTGTGTGAGGCCATTCATAGCACCCCTTGGGGCCCGGAGGTAATTTTATGGACTCTACTGCTGTTTACTCTTGTCATGAAGTTTGTTTTTCTCTAATTATAAAAGGAATATATGCTTATTAGAAAATACTTGGCAATACCACCTTACTTCAAGGCTTTTGTGCCTGATAGTAGGATGGAAAGGACTCCGTTGACTACTTAGTGCTGGCCCCATCCTAACAGCTTGGAAACTGAGGCTCAGAAAGGGATGGAGCGGCCAGCCCAGAGTCCTTGGGTCCGTGGAAGCACAGGCTGGGACCCTGCTTCCTCCCCACGCTGCTTGGAGCTCCCAGTCCCCAGGCCCTATCCTTGTATTCTGGCTTGAGTGTTCCCCAAGGGGCTGGAGTGACGGACAGAATGATGGAATGATTGCTGGCCTGGAGAGGAAGGTTGGGGTGAGGGTTCCCTGGACTCCTGCTGATGGCATGGCAGGGATGATCCCCTGCCAGGCCTCTTGGTGGTCCTAGATGCCCACAGTGCCCTTGGTAGTGCCCAGGGTAGCTGGGGCAAAGAGCCAGGGCTGCAATGAACCCAAACATCCTCATAATCTGAGCATGGCCTCATGAGGTCTGCAGGGGGCATGGGGCCAGGCGGAGCAGGTGGTGGGAAGGACAGGAGGGCCCTTCTCTTGTCATCTGATCAGTCTTGTCTCCAAAGACTCTGCACGTCCTGCTAAGGGTCACCCACGGGGAGATACAAGGTGCTGAGTCCTGTCTCCCTGGTCACCACCACAGTGACACCAGGCTGTTCTCGTGCCCGTCCCTGCGGGGCCCCTTGCCCACAAAGGGGGACCCCCCTGTGGCTTCATGGCTGTGGTCGATTGGGCATCAGTGCTGGCCATTCAGGCCTCCCCTAAGAGTCAGCTGAAGTGCTAAGAGTCACAGCACCTCCCTCCCTGGATTCTGAATAGTTGGTTGGGGAGGGCCTAGGCATCATTGGCTTCCAGAACACCCCAGGTGCTCCCAAGGAGTAGGCAGGGCAGAGCACAGGATCTGGCTGGAGGTGTGATCCATAGGTGCTGTTGAGTCTTGTGTCTGCGACGCCGAGGGAAAGTCAAGGACTTGGGCATGCCTGGTGGGGAGGCTGAGTGGGTATAGAGGACAAGACTGGGAGGCCGGTGCAGGGGTGCCCACTTCAACCCCAGTGGAGTCAGCTTTGGCAGAGCCAGAGGAGGCAGGCCCTGAGCACTGCTGGGAGGGGAGGGGTAAGGATGCACAGAGAGGGAGGAGGGAGCTGGGGAGAATGATGACAAGGGATCTGATGCCTGGGGGGCCGTGCAGGGCAGGGCGACTCACCCGTCCCAGGAGACCTGCAGTGGAGAGGCAGCAGAGGAGGTCTGGGTCCAGTGCCGGACGCCCCCAACGACCCGACAGGGGGCCCCATGCCGGGAAAGGGTGTGACTGGCTGGTGCCACTGACTTGGTGCTGATGTCCCCTGTCCACCCCAGCTGGGTGATCACCCCACTGCGGGCCCCTTTTGCCACCCCATTCACTCTCATCATGGACCCCTAGGGTCAGGCTGTGGAGGCTCTTTCCAGCAAGAATGAATAAATAATAGATAAAATCTACCACCAACCATGAAGGCTCCCAGGCTGCTGCGGGAATGTTCTCTTGGGGGTTAATGATGTCTGTGCTCAGGACCAGTCTCCACTACTCTCCCGCCTCTCAGATTCCACCAAAGGGTGCAGACTACTTCCTGGAGGTGGGGGGACGGGTGTCTTCTTTAACTTCTCAGGCAGCTGCTTGACAGCCTGTGCTGTCCCAGAGGCCAGTCCTCACCAGGCTCAGCCCTTCACAGCCAGCCTCCTGGGATGACGTGACTCAAGACTTGTAGATCCTCTCCATCCTGGGGCTTCCACTGGGCAGCACCTGGAATGGTCATCACCGGGGATGGGCCCTGTGCACCCCCCTTCCTGATCTGCTTCTCTGTGACCCAATGCTTTCGTCCTGCCAAGACTTGCCGGGCTGGCAGATGCCATCCCTGCCCCACCGCCACTTCCCAACCCGTGACACCCAGGATGGAGCCAGGAGCAGGTCTAGCCCAGGACCTCACTGCCCTCGACACGGCCTTTCTCCCACCATCCAGGATTCGATCTTTGTTTACCAGGCCAAGGTGCTCTGTGGCCAGGGGCAGTGCTGCCAGAACATGGGGGTCCCTGCTCGGGAAGTCTGACAGCACTTGGACCCAAGGATGGGCCAGGACGTGGAGGTCACCCAAGCCATCTTCCTGCCCAGCAGGCCCCTGCTTCCCAGTGCCCCAGGACAGATGGCCGCGCGGCAGCTCCTCCAGTGTTCCCGTGACTCGTGATTTAGTGATCACGGGAGCCAAGTGACAGCTGAGAGTCCTCATCCCTTCTCCATGTCCTCAGAAGGGTCCTGCAGTCCAGCTGGGCAGGAAACCGGCATCCTCAGGTCCCGCCTGCTGCTCCTGACTGTCTTCCTGCCGCTTCCTCCCTCCTGCTCCCCCTCTGCTCTAGTGGGAGGCAGCTTCCACGTGGAGACCTTGGGGTTGCTCTTGGTCTGCAGGAACTCGGGGTCTCTATTTCCTTATTGCTCATTTGGGTTCCTCTTTTCCTCCTCAGATGCCTGCTTTCTCTGCTTATCTTCATCCATAGCCTGTGAATTTCACCTGGTCAGCTGTAAGCATTTACGTGTTGGGTTTGGATGGGAGTGGGAGATGGGGTCCCTGGGGCTTGAGTCCACCCTTGGCCTCTTCCTGGTGGTATGGCCTTGGCCGGGATGCACTCTCAGCCTTGGTTTTCTCCACTGTTAGATGGGGGCAATGGCAGAAGCTTTTGGTTGTGTGGGTTCAATGAAACGTTCAGAAAATCCAACACCTCTCTTAAAGGATGGCAGTGATATAGATAAGTTTCATTGTCAAAATGCTCATCATAAACCCTCCAGGTTGACGGAACAATCCTGCACTGTCCCATTTGGCCACCTCTTTGGGTTCACTTTGTCCCGGACTCTCCAGGCTTACCTTCCTCTCCTAACTGTGTCTCCCTGGTGTTCTGACAGTGCCTGTGTCTCTGTTTGGGGGCTCCCAAGAGAAGACCCTGAGCTAAGCGGTCAAGGGCATGCAGTGATGGAGAGGAAGGGCAGGGGAACAGGAAGAGAGACAGTCTATGGTCTTGAGGGCAGCTGGAGCCTATCCCACTGGGGCTCTGGGGACCAGCGAGAACGTGCCCCCCAGGGCTCTCCCATCATGGGGAGGGGTGGGATATGTGTGCACCCATCTGTGCCATTCCTTCTTGAGGCGGCTCGGGGGCATAATGCCTGGACCTCAGGCCTTCAGGCCCTGGCAGATGGAGAGAGCCCCAGGCAGAGGCTGGCAGTTCTTTGTGGGGGTGGGGGTGGGGGAAGTAGCTGTGTCCTCTTCACAGAGTCTGGGTTTCAGCCTGGGAGTGAGGGTGGAGATCCCCTTCCTTGGAGTGTCTTCTAGCTCAGACCTGAGAGTAATGGCAGATCCTCATATTGCTAGTCTCATGTTTCTAGAGTTTGCTTTACCTCTCACTCATCAATCCCCCTTTATCTCAGTTCCCTGTGATAGTTAATACTTCTTTATATGAAGCATCTCCAGTAATTTCCAGGAAAAATGAGTGTTTGGTTTTGCCTCCTGATTGGACTCTGATAAAGAACTGGTACTGGGAGTGGTCCTTGGAAGTGGAAGGGCTGAGCACCGGCGTGTTAAGGGTCGGGGAACATGGCAGGGCCCGGGCAGTGTCTTCTGCAGACCCTCACCTGAGGTGGTGATGGTGACGATGCTGATGGCTGAGGATACAGAGCACTTTGGTGGTTCCCCACTCAGCCGGCTTTGGGGTGGCCCTCCCCAGGGAGTGGTGGACCTCTCTGCCTGCCTTGGCCTCAGAGACTGAGCTGTGGGGACGTTCAGCAGTAGCTGCCCCCTGGGAGCCCTTCACCTTGCTGGGCATCAGCCTTCACTAGGCTAAGTTGGCACCTCCCAAAAGAACGGTTTCCTGTGGCCGGTGGCCAGCTTTGTCACCAGGGAATGAATCTATCTAATCTACTCAAATCTAATCTAATCCCCACATGCATATGCTATTGACATATGGTTTTGGTGTCATATGGTATCTGTGGTTGGCTGAAAGATACCCATGGGGCAATCCTGGAATCCGTGAATTTTACTTTGTATGACAAAACCTGACTGCAGGGGTGATTAAGTTAAGGACCCTGGGATGGAGAGATTATCCTCCATTATCCAGCTGGGCCCCAAATGCAATCCCAGTTGTCCTTACAAGAGTTGGGGAAAGGGAGATTTGACACAAACAGAAGAGAAGGCCTGTGACGAAAGAGGCAGAGGCTGGAGGGATGCAGCAACAAGCCAAGGAGCCCTTGAGGCCACCAAGAAGCCCGAGAAGGCAGGCCATGGATTCCTCCCTGGGGCCCCTCGTGGGAACGCAGCCCCGCCACACCTTGATTTCAGCTCCGTGACACTGCCTTCAGACTTCTGGCCTCCTCTGTGAGAGAATAGACTTCAGTTGTCTCTGGCCACCCAGTTGGTAGTTACTTAGGGCACCAGAAACTTGCACGGTGTCATGACAAAACGCACCGTGTGGTTTGCTAGTGAGCTGCACTAAACGTGAGGGAGTCTGCTTGCGTGGCTGTCCTCTGACTGGGCAAGGGAGAAGCCTTGGCTTCCAAACACATGCTGTGACTGTTAGGGATGCTTCCCTCTGGCTTCCTCCTCTGCTATGTTCTGACTGGGGACATGTTCTGGTGCCACAAAAGCTTTAGTAACTGGGCACTTAGATGCACAGGCAGCCCCTGATGGCACTGGTGACCTCACCCAGGCCCCAGTCCCAGGAGCTCTGTCGGGAGAGGGCATTCAGGAGCTCAAAATGAGGGGTCCAGGCACCCCCATAGGTGTCTTGTCTGAAATAACTAAGGTGGGTGGGCATGAAGGGTCGAGGTGAGAACAGGGCTTTGCTGGATTCTAGCTCTGGATGAAGGGTTTTGTGCCCCGACCTGACCCAGGAGCTGCTGTCGACCCCACAGGGCCAGCGCCTTCTTTCAGAGAGCTTACATTCTGACAGCCGGCCGTGGAGGAGTTTGTGGGAGCCAGGCAGAGGACAGTCTTTCCCACTGGGCAGCTCCCAGGACTGGGTGACCCTGCTTCCTCTCATTGGATTTTCCTGGAGGATCCCTGCAAAGATACTTGTTTTAAAACTAGAAAATATGGCAACTAGAAAATTTAAGCTTACTCAGGAGATTCACACACTCTTTCTGTTGGACCAGACAGCTCCAGGAGTTGATGGATGCTCTCACTGCCCTCTGCCCACTTTTAAGTGAAGGGACACTAGTTTTTTGTTCCTTATCAGAGGGACTTTCAAGGAATCACCGTGAAACTCCAGGAGAGGTTGGCAGAGATGACAGTGGCATCTTCTGTCCTGAAGGCCTGCCTGGACCCAAGTGGACAAGGAGTCAGGAGGACTGGCCTCCCTGCCTCCCTAGTCTGTGTTCCCTGCTCAGGAGCATGAACAGTCTGGGGAAGACAGGAATAGGCAACCCAGGGAACAGAAGTGAATGTTTCCAGTTCAGAGACAGAATTTGAGACCTTTGGGCAGCGGAGACCCAGGTGTTGATCTTGAGGCTGGAAGTGTGAGACAGAATGCTCATAAAAGACTGCTTTCCAATTATAGCATCATTATAGCATCAGTTTGCATTTCTATAATAGTCATTAAATTTTTTTGTGTGGTAAGATGTACAAAAATATTACCTTTATAAACACTTCTAAGGATCCAGGTCTGTGACATTAAAGACACTCACATCGTTGTGCAGCCATCACCATCATCATCTCCGGAACTTCTTCATCTCTCCCCATCAAATACTAACTCCCCACATCCCTACCTTCAGCCTCTGGCAACCACCATCCCACTTTCTGTCTCTATGGATTTGCCTGTTCTAGGTACATTGCCTAAGTGGAATTCAGACAGTATTTGTCCTTCTGTGACTGGCTTATTCACTCAGCATATTGTCCTTAAGATTCAGCCATATTGCAGCAGGTGCCAGAATAGAGTTTAATTAAAAAAAAAAAAAGATTTACCTATTTTTAGCTGTGCTGGGTCTTCGTCACTGCATGCTTTTTCTAGTTGCAGTGAGTGAGGGCTACTCTTTGTTGCCATGCGCGGGCTTCTCATTGCAGTGGCTTCTCTTGTTGTGGAGAAGCAATAAGGTGCATGGGCTTCAGTAGTTGTGGCTCATGGGCTCAGTAGTTACGAGTCCCCGGCTTTAGAGTGCTGACTCAGTAGTTGTGGTACATGGGCTTAGTTGCTCCTCAGCATGCAGGATCTTTCTGGACCAGGGATTGAACCCATGTCCTCTGGGTTGGCAGATGGATTCTTAACCATCAGAGCACCAGGGAAGTCCAGAAAAGAGTTTGATTTTTAAAAGCCCTTTCATGTAGCCAGTCTAACTCCATTCTAGCCATCCTGTACACAGGTTATATTAGCTCCATTTTGCAGATAAAGGCACTGAGGCTCACCATGGAGGCTCACTGAGACATGCCTGGAGGTAACATGGCCAGCGAACAGGAGAAATGACATATTTTTTCTGACCTTCCCCTGGGCTCTGCCCACTTCTCGTTGGCCAGGTGACACTGATGGGCCCACAGTTTTTCCAATATATCCCACCCACCCTTTTAATAACAACTGTCACGTAGATAGAAAATCAAATCAATTCTGGAAGAAAACCTTATCACTCTCAGTGTCTCCTCTTGTTTCCCTCTCCCCTTCTCTTGAGATGAGGCAGGGTGGTTTCTAAGAATATCTCCAAGTGATGGGACAGGTCAGTTTATAAATACTGTGTAACCTGAGATGATGGGTCCAATTTGAAGCCTGTTGACAGTGAGGCTTTGAAGGATGGGCTCCAGGCGGGGTGTGTGCATGCTCACGGAATGCAAATCAATAATTTATGAGGAGAAGGGCATGTTATGCAAATTCAAGGTATTGGCATTGTGTCTGCAACAGATAAATGCTAGGATTCCATAGAGGGAGGGGCTGAACTGAAGCGAATCCTCAGCCCCTGGGCTCTCACGGGTTCAAACTTGTGACTATGGATGGTGATGACCAGGAGAGTTCAGCACGGAAGGGGACTCGGAAGCAAGAGAAACCTGTCCCCTGGGGCTCTAGTTTCTAGGCGCCCTCGGATATCCCCATTCCTTGGTAGCTGGGAGAGTTCCTGAGAGCTTCAGATACCCGGTCTCTGTGGCCAGAGAGTCTTCTGGTGCCAGAGAAGTGAAAGGCCCCAGACCTTTCACCTTTAGGTGGAGGCATCGCTGGGCGGCCGGAGCCACCCACTTCCTTGGCTAATCTGTCTTCCGAGAAACTGGCATGGGCAGAGGTATATTGCTTAATCAACCTCATTACTCTTGTGCATTTAGCGGCTTGGGGGAAGATAATACCTTTCAGGTTTGACCCAATTTTAGTTTTTGTTGTCATAACCATGGAAAATCGACCTTTGGCCCTTCAGCAGCCGGCCTGAATGGGAAGTGATTCACGGCAAGCATGCCAGGCAGAATCCCTAATGCACTTTCAGGAGAGAGCCACACACCCTCCTTCGCAGCCCTAATCTCTGCTGAGCAGCAATTTCCACGACAAATTCTCATTCTTCCCTGCCACCTGAGCACCCAGCTCCCTGGAGATTCTGAAAATTGCATTACCTCGACTTCAAAGTAGACGGATAGATGGGACAGACAGACAGACAAATCCCTTTCCTCAGTGTCTGCATTTCCAGGCCATGGACAAGCTTGCTGAACTCTCATAGTCATTCCTCTGCCTATGCTGTGAGCTGCAGTGTCGCTTCCTGTTTCCGATGAGGTAGCAGGCGTTGTAGGCCAGGAATTGAGGCTTCATGTGATCTGTTTGCAGAAGTCTTTCCTTTTCTGACTTTGTTGAATAGACACAATTAGAAGATATATAATATCTTTGATGGGCTTCCCAGGTGGCACTAGTGGTAAAGAATTCGCCTGCCAATGCAAGAGACATAAGAGATTCAGGTTTGATCTCTGGGTTGGGAAGATCCCCTGGAGGAGGGCATGGAAACCCACTCCAGTATCCTTGCCTGGGGAATCCCCATGGACAGAGGAGCCTGGTGGGTGACAGTCCATAGGGTTGCAAAGAGTCAGACACGACTGAAGCGACTTAGCCCGCATGCAATGTCTTTGATACAGAGCCAGGAGAAGGGGGTAGAGAAATTGAAGGCGAGTAGGTGTATTGGTTAGCTACTGCTGTATAACAAACTACTTTCAAGGTCAGTTACTTAAAACAAGAATCATTTCTCTTCATTGCTTACAAGATCCTGGGTCAGCTGGGGGTCAACTGATCTTGGCTGGGCTCCCTTTGGGACTGCAGATAGACTCAGTGGCTCTGCTCCAGGCTGGGTCAAGCTGGAGCAGCCCTGCTTCATGTATCTTTCATCCCCATTCTGGGACCAGGGGCCCAATCATGGCAATAGCAGAGGCATCAGAGAACAGTAGAAGCAATCAAGGCTTCTTCTGGCCTGGCATTGGAAATGGCTCACCATCTCTTCTGCTTCCTTCTGTTGGCCTAACAGCTCCCCTGTTGAGCCCAGATTCACAGAGGGTGTAAAAAGAGAATCTACCTTTTTAGAAGAAGGGAATGGCAACCCACTCCAGTATTCTTGCCTGGAAAATTCCATGGACAGAGGAACCTGGTGGGCTATAGCCCATGGGATCACAAGAGCCAGACATGACTGAGTGACTAACACACACTAACACACATCATTTTAGTAGGAAAAACTGCAAAGTCATATGATTTATTCAGTGCTTGCCATGTTGAAAAAGACCCTGTTGCTGGGAAAGATTGACGGCAGGAGTAGAAGGGGGCAACAGAGGATGAGATGGTTGGATGGTATCATCAACTCAATGAACATGAGTTTGAGCAAACTCCGAAAGATAGTGAAGGATAGGGAAGCCCGGTGTACTGGAGTCCCTGAGGTTTCCAAGAGTTGAACAAGACAGAGCAACTGAACACAACAATAACAACAATGGACTAGTCACTAAATGAAGTGTTCTGTATACATGGTCTTATTTATTTTTTATAGTAACTCTAAAAGAGAATTATTACTACCCAATTTATAGGTGAGCAAACTGAGGTTGGCCAAGGTTAGTGACAGGGGAGCCAGGATTTTGATCCAAGTTTATCTGACTCCCAAGATCAGACTCTTAGGTACTGTGCCTTTCAGTTTTGTAGCATTGCCCTCCTGCTCCTGTCCCTTGTTCTGGGCCTTCTCTTCCTCTCACTGGGGTTGCTTTGTAAATGGATGGATGAATGGATGAGTGGGTGGTCAGGTTGATGGATAGACAGATGGATGGATGGCAAATGGGCAGATAGTTCAGTACAAAAATGGAATTGATATTTCCAGGGACCTTAGCCTCTTTTAAAAAAAAAAAATTTTATTGACGTGTAGTTGATTTACAATGTTGTGCTAATTTCTACATATAGCAAAGTGACTCATACATATATACATTCTTTTTCATTTATAGTTTGTGATAGGATGTTGGTTATAGTTCCCTGTGCTATATAGTAAGATCTTGTTGTTTATCCATCCTATATAATATCAATAGTTTGCATTTGCTAACCCCAAACTACCAATCTTTCCTTCCCCCACCCCACCTTCCACCTTGGTCTGAGTCTGTTTCTGTTTTGAAAATGAAAGTGAAAGTGAAGTCGCTCAGTCCTGTCTGACTCTTTGCAGCCCCATGGACTGTAGCCTATGGGGTTCCTCCATCCATGGAATTATCCAGGCAAGAATACTGGAGTGGGTTGCCATTTCCTTCTCCAGGGGATCTTCCTGACCCAGGGATCGAACCCGGGTCTCCCGCATTGCAAGCAGACGCTTTTACCATCTGAGCCAACAGGGAAACTCTTCTGTTTTGTATATGCTCATTTGCATTGTATTTCAGATTCCTCATATAAATGAAATTATATGGTGTTTGTCTTTCTCTTTCTAACTTCACTTAGTATGATAATCTCTAGGCCCATCCATGTTGCTACAAATGGCATTATTTTGTTACTTTTTTATGGCTGAGTATTTATATTTATATATATACAAACCACATCTTCTTCATCCATTCATCTGTTGATGGACATTTAGGTTGCTTCCATGTCTTGTCCATTGTAAATGGTGCTGCTATGAATATAGGGGTGCATGTATCTTTTCAAATTTTAGTTATGTCTGGGTATATGCCCAGGAGTGGGATAGATGGATCATATGGCAACTCTACTTTTAGTAGAGTTACAATTTCCGTTCCCACCAACAGTGTAAGAGGGATACCCTTTCTCCACACCCTCTCTAGCATTTATTACTTGCAGGGTCCTTAACGTCTTCCTGATGTGTAATCCTCATTTCACCAAGTCAGGCTGCCTCTGGAGAGGTCTTCCTTTCCTCGTGAGCTAACACTCATCTCTTGGTAGTAAGAATGCTGCCTTGAAGGAGCTCTGAAGGGAAGGGAGGTCCTAGGAAAGCAGCTGTCATGGCCAGGATCACTCAGAGAGGGCAGTCTGAAGGCCATTGCGGAGTTCCAGTTGACCTGGGCTTGCGCAGAGAGGCCTCCTCCCTGCCAGACCTTGGTCTAAGTTTCACACCCAGAAGGCAGGGCAGGAGATGGGCAGGACAGCCTCTGGCCAAGGAACCAAATGGAGGCAGAAGACGCAGGTTGTGGTGGCCCTTGCTTCTCCAGCCAGCATCTCTCCTGTCCTCATCTGCTTCTAAGCACCAATAGCTGTTCTGACTGTGACCCTCTGAGCCCCGGAAACTGAAGCACATTGGCTTCACCAGGGAAGCCTGGCTGAGACCAGGGCCTTGTGGTGGCCAGTGGGGAGGGGGGTACTCTGCAGTCCTGCAGCCGCATCTCTTGACTTGAGGAGGGGTTGGGTAGACACTGGGTGTTTGCCCGGTGGTGATGGGGTGGGCATTGTACTCCAGAGGGGCAAGGGGCAGCTGTGGGTGCTGGGTGCAGGGGCAGCTGTGGGTGCTGGGTGCAGAGCACCTCTTATACCACCAGCCCTGGGCGTAGTGTGTCCATTGCTACCTGGTGCTCACCAGAGAAGGCCAGGTGTAGATTCTGGTTCCTGCTGCAGGTGTGCAAGGCGGCCAGGGTGGGGTCTGGGTGAGGACACTTCCTGAGTTGTCACATTCTCTCCTTTCTTCTCACTGTTAGAGAGCTGAGGCTGAGGCTTTGGGTGACAGTGTGCTGATGGCTGTGGCCCTCCTGCTGCTGCTGCTGGAAGCCCCCAGGGGCAAGTCTCTTTGCCCCGAGCACGGGACACTGGCAGTATCATTACACTGATCATTGCTTCTTCCCAGACGTATTGATCTGACTCCTGTCGCTGACTCTGGCAAGTCGAAAGTCTCTGAAGCCTCAGGGACCTGAAAGAGCGGCTGTGACTCAGGGTCCATTGTCAGTCCAGGAGGTAACAAATTTTTTAATTTAAAAACTGAGTACAACTTGGTACTCCGTGACAACCTAGAGGGGCGGGATGGAGGTTCAAGAGGGAGGAGACATGGCTCTACTTATGGCTGATTGACATTGTTGTATGGCAGAAACCAGCACAGCATTGTAAAGCAATTATCCTCCAATTAAAAATAAATGAAAAAAAACACCTGAGAGTAATTTGCATACTATGAAATGTATTACATATGTATGCATGTGTACGTGTGTGTGTCCTCAGTTGTATCAGACTCTTTGCAACCCTTTGAACTGGAGCCTGCCAGGCTTCTCTGTCCATGGGATTTTTCAGGCAAGAATATTAGAGTGGAAGTCCCCCAAATGTATAGGACTCAATATAGACCAAGCAGTTTTGACAAATGTATGCATCTGTGTAACTATTACCTAATTTGAGATATGGAACTTCCCCATCTCTCAAGAAAGTTCCTTGATTTGGCACGAGGTGCTGGAGTGCCTGAGTGGGGTGATGGGAGGCCGGCAGGCGAACCTGGGACTTAGTTCCAGTCTTAACAGGACTCTCAGGATGATGGCCTCAACCAGTTCAGGCCTGTGAGACCCCAGCTCCTTTGGGCTAAGGTGCCTGGCCGAAAACGGACAGCAAAGGAACAGACAGGAGAAGGGTCCTCGGCCAGAAAGAACCAGGCAAGGTCATCGGCTCATTTCCCACTCCATACAATCTCACTCATCATCCAAGAAGACGTCCGCATCCTGTGTGGCAGGCACTCCTGTAAGGGGCAGACAGGCATTTGGCATTCAAGTGATGCTCTTGTAAACACCTGAGACTGTATATGGGAAGCTCAGAGGTGGGCATCACTATGCAAATTATCCCATAGCAAGGCCCTTGGGGAATTCTTAGAATGTCTGTGCAAAGGACATGTGGTTACAGTAGGTAGTGATATATATATATATTTTCAAGCAATTTACCGTTTTAAGTTTTATTTCTGGATGCTGAGGCTTGAACTGCATTCCCTGTGCCCAGGGAGAGAGGTGTGGCCCAACAGGGGGCACATTTAAAAAACCTCCCAGGAGACACAGTCAGGCTCCAGAAAACCCCCAGACCTGGGAGTGCACAACACACTGGAGGACTCAGGGCCAGGTTGGGCACTTGAAGGACCCCAGGGAGGGGAAACAGTCATTTTGGTTCCTGCACTGCGAGAGCAAAGACCGTCTTCACTCAGGCCCACTGGCTTTTATGACCCAAAGGCCACTACACCCCCCAAAGTCCTTAGCACCCCTCCCATCAGCACCTCAAAATGCTGGTCCATGCAGGCATCGAAGTGTCCTCGGGAGGAAGACCTGGGAGTCCCCCATTCTGCCCTCTCCATTTCTCTCCACTTTGCAAGATTTAGAATCCTGTTAAGATCTTGGTCCCCTTCATTGGTGATGTAAAGCCAGTCTGGGGAAAATGTCAGCTGTTCAACATTGAAATCCTATTAGCAAATGCTATGCTTCCACCCCACGGATGCAGGGCAGCACTGAGATAAGTGAGAAGGAACCTCTGATCCAGTGGCGCTGCGGCGTTGTCTGCCCCGCCCACCTGGGAGGGGCTGGAGCAACTGCGGACGAGTCTCATCCTCGCCCCCCAACCCCCCGCCCCCCATCCCAGACAGCTCCTTCGACCCTACTTGCTGAGCCCTCCCCACCTCCCTCCACCTAGTTCCCACCTTCTGCGCCCCTCCCCCACGCCTCCCCGCTGACCTCCCAGCCCCCCTCCTCCCGCCCCTCCCTCAGTCCCTTCACTCCATCCCACCTCCTCCACCCCCCCACCCAGGTCTATACCTTCTGCGACTCTATCCATGTGCCTGCAGCCTGTCCCTAGCCAGTGACCCCATCTCCAGGTATCTCAGCCCCCGTGGGCCCCCCACACCTCCCTGCGCCCTGTGCCCAGCACCCCACCCTGTGCTCCCTCCCCTTTCCACATCTCTGCCCCCTGTGCTGCGTCTACACCTCCCTTTGCCGCCGTGTTCCCGGTCCCTTGACTCCCGAAGCCCAGGGATTCCTTCCTGGAGGGTGTTTCTGGCCCCTCCCATCAGGCCCTGTAGATAGTTTGGCCAGGGTCTCGCTGTGCCAGCAGCAAGAAGCTAAACCTGGTCAGTGCTGGGGTAACTCCCCTGTCCCCGTTCCTGCCCAGAAGAGCATTTCTGAGCTGGTGTCCCTGGCCTGCAGGAGGGCAGAAGAAAGGGGACAGGTGTGAAGAGGTGGCTTTGATCTTTTCCTGGGGGTGGGCTTTGGATAATACCCAGGGAGGCAGAGTGAGGCTTAACTGTGGGGAGTGGGCTGCCCTTCACCCTGGGCCCAAATCACAGAGTCTGCTTTGTGAACAGACATGGCCTGAAGATGGGGCTTGGTCTGCTCCAGACTCTCCCCCATCCTAGTTCTGATGGAAGTCACTGACCTCCAGCTCTGTGATACGAAGGTGGGTTCTCTCTAAGTGCGCTGTCAGAGGGATTGACTTTCTGATACATGCCACTGGCCAAAGCACTCCCCTGCAGGCAGGTTTGAGCTGATTCTCCAGTGGGCCTTTCGGGGCCTTCAGCCCCCAGTGGTCCTGTCTCTCCTGCCACCTCCCCGCGTTCAGGGCTCCTTGGTCGGCTGGCGAGGCTCCCCCCCTGACCTCCTTCCTGTGTTTCTGCTCCACTCTCTGTGCTCGGCTCTGCTGTGACTTCCTTCGGAAAGTCGGTCATCCCCCCTCCCTTCCTGCATCCCCAGTGCTCTGAGCATCCCTTCCGTAGCATCCATCAGAGTGTACGGCAACTTCCTGTTTAAATCACGGCAGTGCACACCTAGGCTCTCGCCCAGGCTTCAGTGTTTTGCAGGTAGAGGGCAGAAAGTGGTGTTATCACCACCTGTATGGTGGGAGTGAGCCGGTGAAGGATGGAGAGGTTATGCAACTTGCCCAGGATCTCCCAGGTGGAGGTGGCAAGGTAGGGACACACCCTCCCAGCCTCACCCCTTAGGTGCCCCTGTCTGTTTGCCCACTTCCCTACTAGACTGTGGACTCCTGAGGATGTACTCCTGAGGATGCAGGATGTACCCTTGGTTCCCACCACCTAGTCGACGTGGCACAGGCTCTCCTGGTTTGTTGAACACCTGGAGGAAATAATGGCCACTTGGGCTTCCTCCAGCTTCTTCCCCAAGAGCTCATTGAGTTACTTTCAGAGTCTTCTCTCTTCCTCACCTCCTCCCTCCCAATCCAACTGTGTTTTTCTTCACAGCCAAGGGGCCCTACCCCTATAGCAGGGTGTGGTGAAGTGGAGGGGGGAAGGGGGAAGGGATGGTTTGTCTACCAGTTGTCTGGAGCCACTAGGTGAGAATCAGAGTTTTGATCTTTCCATTCATTTGTTCATTCATGTGATTATTCATCCAACAAATATCCAGAACCTAGTATATGTCAGGTGCTGGGTTTGCAGTGGTGAACAAAACAGATATTTCCCAGTTCTTGCAGACCATGATTAAGTAAAGAAATAAATTAAATAAATAAAATAAATCAAAATAACATAATTAGTTTGTAACAAGTGCCAAGAGAGTGACCACACAACTAGGGACTACGTTAGCTTGAGTTGTTAGGGAAAGCCTTTCAGAGATGTGATTTCCACTTGAGGATGAGAGATGGGATGGAGGCAGACGTTTCACAAGGAAGCAGTGAGTGAGAAGGTCTCACATGGAGACGGTGGGAGACAGCTGGGTCCCTTAGAAGTCCAATCTTACTGGACCTCTTTGAAGAATCTGTTGCCTTCCTTCTGAAAACACCCCTTCCTTGGACTTTTGTGGTATTTTGCAGTCTCATCTTCCTTCTCTTGGGGGACCGTCCTTGTTCCTCCTTTCTCTCCCACAGACTCCTGGGGTGTCTCAGGTATTCCTTCTCATCGCCTGTTCTGTACTCCCATCTTCTCACTTGGCGTTTTTATCCATGCCCATGTCTTCAGCCACCATTTGTATTTTGGAAATTCCTGGATTATTTACCTATTGCTCTGTAATGGGTTACACTAAAATGTAGTGACTTCCAACAACAATCACTTATTAGCTCATAGTTTCTGGGATTCAGGAATCGGGGTTGGCTGAGCTGAGTGCTTTTAGCTCAGAGTCTTTCGAGAGGTTGCAGTCAGCATGTTGGCTGCTGGCGGAAGGCCTCACTCCCTATGGCCGTTTCAGTGTTCTCATGCCATGGCGGCCAGCTTCCTCCGGAGTGAGTATGACCGGACCTCAGAATCAATCCACCATCACTTCAGCCATGTTCTCGTGGTTACACAAACCAGCCCTGGTCTGATGTGAGCAGGGGCCACATAGGAGGACTGGAGGTGAGAATTACAGGGGCCACCTTGGAGGTGGCAGACAAGACTGTTTCCTAAGCCTTAGATCCCAGCACCCAACCGTCTACCAAATATCATCCCACCCCCGACACACCAGAGGCTCTTTGAACACGTGTCCAACTCCACAAGCCTGGAAAACTTGTATTATGCAATTGTTAACATATGCAGAAGTGTAAAGCGAAGATTATAAACTATCAACCCAGCTGAAACCTCCTCGACGTAACCTTCCCTAAGTCCTGTCCATTATACCAACCTCCTTCTGCCCTTTCCCAAATCTTAGTTTCTCACTTGATTCCTGGTGACAGCCTCCTGATTGAGATTCCTGCCTTGGTTTTTGTTCCCTCCATCCTGTTGACATTGGCACGAGAGCAAGCATCTGTAAGACACACATCTGCCTCATTTCCTGCTTGAAATTCTTCAAGAGATCTTTTAAAGTCCTTGGTGTGACGTTCAAGGTGCTTCATGAGCTGATTCTTGACTTACTGGCCAGTGTTGTCCTCAGTACCTCCAATCCCACACCTCCTGCCCCATTATTTGCATCCTTTTCAGGGACATCTCGCCTGCTCCTCCTTGCTTGGCTCTGCACCTGCTGTCTCTGCCTCCCTTCTGCTTGAGTCTCTCACTCACTCCAAGGTTGGCACCCCCTCTTGGAGCAAGAACACCCTCTCAGGATGAGGGAGGAGCCTCTGCTCTGGGTTCCACACATCCTCTGCCCATCCCTCTTGATGGCACTTCACTCCTTCATTCCATCACTCAAACGTACTCATTTAACACCTGCCACGTGTGAAAGTGCTGCACTCAATATGCCAGAAAATTTGGAAAACTCAGCAGTGGCCACAAGACTGGAAAAAGTCAATTTTCATTCCAATCCCAAAGAACGGCAATCCCAAAGAATGCTCAAACTACCACACAATTGCACTCATCTCATACGCTAGTGAAGTAATGCTCAAAATTCTCCAAGTATTCTCATGTATTGCCAGGCTTCAGCAATACATGAACCGAGAACTTCCAGATGTTCAAGCTGGTTTTAGTAAAGGCAGAGGAACCAGAGATCAAATTGCCAACATCTGCTGGATCATCAAAAATGCAAGAGAGTTCCAGAAAAAATCTATTTCTGCTTTATTGACTATGCCAAAGCCTTTGACTGTGTGGATCACAATAAACTGTGGCAAATTCTGAAAGAGATGGGAATACCAGACCACCTGACCTGCCCCTTGAGAAACCTATGTGCAGGTCAGGAAGCAACAGTTAGAACTGGACATGAAACAACAGACTGGTTCCAAATAGGAAAAGGAGTACGTCAAGGCTGTATGTTGTCACCCTGCTTATTTAACTTATATGCAGAATACATCATGAGAAACGCTGGGCTGGAAGAAGCACAAGCTGGAATCAAGATTGCCAGGAGAAATATCAATAACCTCAGATATGCAGATGACACCACCCTTATGGCAGAAAGTGAAGAGGAACTAAAAAGCCTCTAGATGAAAGTGAAAGAGGAGAGTGAAAAAGTTGGCTTAAAGCTCAACATTCAGAAAACTAAGATCATGGCATCTGGTCCCATCACTTCATGGGAAATAGATGGGGCAACAGTGGAAACAGTGTCAGACTTTATTTTTGGGGGGCTCCAAAATCACTGCAGATGGTGATTGCAGCCATGAAATTAAAAGACGCTTACTCCTTGGAAGGAAAGTTATGATCAACTTAGATATCATATTAAAAGACAGAGACATTACTTTGCCAACAAAGGTCCATCTAGTCAAGGCTATGGTTTTTCCAGTGGTCATGTATAGATGTGAGAGTTGGACTGTGAAGAAAACTGAGTGCTGAAGAATTGATGCTTTTGAACTGTGGTGTTGGCAAAGACTCTTGAGAGTCCCTTGGACTGCAAGGAGATCCAACCAGTCCATCCTAAAGGAGATCAGTCCTGGGTGTTCATTGGAAGGATTGATGCTGAAGCTGAAACTCCAATACTTTGGCCACCTGATGCAAAGAGTTGACTCACTGGAAAAGACCCTGATGCTGGGAGGGATTGGGGGCAGGAGGAGAAGGGGACGACAGAGGATGAGATGGCTGGATGGCATCACCGACTCAATGGGCATGAGTTTGAGTAAACTCTGGGAGTTGGTGATGGACAGGGAGGCCTGGCGTGCTGTGATTCATGGGGTCGCCAAGAGTCGGACATGACTGAGCGACTGAACTGACTGGCGTGTCAGGCACTGTTCTAGGAACATGGCAGCAAGCGAAATGAAGGTCTGCTCCGTGGAGCTTGCCACCTGTGTGAGCCCTTAGCCCACTTTGGCCCAGGTGTTTGGTATATTGTTATCTCTCCCTCTGAAAGTCCTTTGGGGGCATGTCAGGGTGGTGTCTCTGATCTGTGTCCCTAGCATCTAGGAGGGACTTGATGGACATTCAGTGTAGGAATGGTGCTTTCTGGAAGGGCCAGAACATGGGAATTAGATGACCTGAAATCCCTTGAGTCTGGAACAGGCCTACTTAACTATTCCAGGGTTTCGGTCATCAATTCCTAGACATGGCGTCCCTGGTTTGGTGAGGGAAGCAGGGAAATGGGCAGCAGAGGCTGAGAAGGCTTTGGATCATGCCCTTGGCAAGGCCATCTCATCGAGAGTTGCTTGTGCTTGCACGTGACTCCCTGGTGTCTCCACCACTGCCCAAGACTCAGCTATTAATTACCCACCTGCCAGCCTCTCAGCCAGCCTTGCAGACCACTTGGGTCTAACGACCACAGCCCACCTTGCTGGTGTGTGTCCAGCACTCCATGAGAAAGAAAGCACTGGCCGCCCTCAAGGCCCCCAGTGAGCCAGCAGTAGCTAGACTGGAGTTCTCCTGTATTTGGGAACATTTCGGGGTTGGGGCGTGGAGTCCCTTGGCCACTGGTCCCAGCCTCACGTCAGGGGTTCTGAGTCCCCAGCTTGAGCCTGGCTGTCAGTCAGGTCACACAGTTTCCAGCCGCTCCTCCAGAAATTGCTTTCCTCGACCTTGGGGAAAATTGCTTCCCAAATGACACCCCTCCATTTCACAAGCCTTAAACACAGCACCGGGGACACATAAATTACACGAGGCCCTTCCCATTCCCGTCGGCTACATTGAATAATGTAGCATTTCAACAATACCTAAAGGTACACTGTTATTAAAACACACTGGTATTAAAAAAAGAAGAAGCAACAGCAGTGAAGCTACAGTAAAATTGTCACAGACTCCCACTAG
This sequence comes from Odocoileus virginianus, assembly GCF_023699985.2. NCBI lineage: Eukaryota > Metazoa > Chordata > Mammalia > Artiodactyla > Cervidae > Odocoileus > Odocoileus virginianus. The sequence goes on from NC_069690.1 coordinate 50,210,460, forward strand.
ATGCCAGAATCATAAAACCCAAATTATTTTTGCCAGAGACAGGATTCATAAGGCATGAGGGGAGTCAGGAACAGAGCTGGTTTCACACGAGTGGTTTAAAAATGGGAGGAGGAGATTCATTTATTCAGAATATTACATATCCTCTGTAATCTTTACAACTGAAATGCGATGCTTCATGTTCTTCTCCTGGTTAAAGAAATAGCAAGTTTGGCTTTCTTAGCTTGAGTCTCATTTCAAGCTCTGGTTTTGGTTATTAGCTCATGTTTTGAGGGAAGCAGAATGAGAAGGAATAGGTGTGATGAGAAATTGAGGGGAATGCTGTCAGCATCCCTGAGAGATGCCTTGAGAGAGACTGAAGAGAGAGATGGGAGAAACGACCCTGGCTCACAGAGAGAAGCAGGTTTCAGAGGAAAATAAGGAAGGAAAACAGTGCCTTGCAGGCAAGTGAATGAGGACCCCGCAGTTTAACGAATGGGTATAGTTAGCAGGGGGTCCTTCCCAGGGGGCACTAGTGGTAAAGACCCCACCTGCCAATGCAGGAGACATAAGAAACGTGGGTTTGATCCCTGGGTTGGGAAGGCCCCCTGGAGGAAAGCATGGCAACCTGCTCCAGTAGTCTTGCCTGGAGAATCCCATGGACAAAGGAGCCTGGTGGAGTATAGTCTGTAGGGTCACAAAGAGTTGGACACAACTGAAGCAACTTAGCATGCCTGCATTCATAGTTAGCAGGGGGCTTCCCTAGTACCTCAGCAGTAAAGAACCTGCCTGCCAGGAGACACAGGTTTGATCCCAGAGTGAGGAATATCTCCTGGAAAATGAAATGGCAACTCACTCCAGTATTCTTGCCTAGGAAATCCCATGGACAAGGGTGCCTGGCAGGCTACAGTCCATGGGGTCGCAAAAGAGTCAGACATGACTTAGTGACTAAAACAGCAACAAACAATAGTCAGCAGGATAAGAGCCCTGTTTGGTTTGGAGATTTGGATGGTTTTTAAAAGTGAATACCGAATCCCTGCCATTATTCTGAATTTTTTCTCAGTTTTATTGAGATGTAATTGACATATAACATTGTTTAAGATGTACAACATAATAATTTGATATTTGCATTTATTGCAAAATGATCACCATAATTAGCCTAGTAATATCCATCACCCTCACATAGTTACATTTTTTTTCTTGTGATGAGAACTTTTGAGATCTACTCTTAGCAACTTTCAAGAACATACCTGCAATGCAGGAGACCTGGATTCAATCCCTGGGTTGGGAAGACCCCCTGGAGAAGGGAGCAGCTACCCTCTCCAGAACTCTGGCCTGGAGAATTCCATGGACAGTGGAGACAGGCAGTCTACAGTCCATGGGGTCTCCAAGAGTCGGAGACGACTGAGCGACTTTCACTTTCCCTTCATAGCGCCGTCACCATGGTGTGTTACGCCCCCAAAATGTGTTCATATTCTAACTGGAAGTTTGTCCCTACTCACCACCTTCACCATTCCCGCCCCCCACCCTCTGCCTCTGGTAACCACCAGTCTATTTCTCTCTGTTTCTATGGCAAATCTATGCCATTACTCTGAACTTCTTTTACTTTCTACCAGGCCAAACTGGAGAACTAAAGACCTCCCTCCTCTGCACTGAGAGGCAGCAGGAATGTGTGGTTTGGGGAGAAAGGCCCATTTCTAAGATGTGTATGTTGAGTCTGCTGGGATTTTGCAGCTTCCATTTCTGGAGTCCCTGTGGCAAGCCGTGCAAGGAGGCTGGCACATCTCTGGCAGCATTAGTATCCTCATTAAAACAACCAAACAAGGTACAATAAAAGCCCCAAAACTTGATTTCTGAAGATTTCAGAGTCCTTTGGGAAAACCTTGGCTATTACCCATGGAGTCCCCTCTACTCCATCTTGCCCCCCCCACCGCCTTAGGTGGCTCCTGGGGTTCATGGCTGACCTTTATGAAGAGGCCTGTGGCTCGGGGGCCCTGAGACGTCATTTGGCTCCTTGAAGCATTAGGAGAAAACGCCTCCGATTTAGTTCAAAGCCTTCTGAATGTATTACCGCTGTACCTCTGGGAGAAGCCAGTCAGGTGATGTTCCAGACACAATGCCTCATGGAGCGTCCCGCTCCTGGGCGTGCGTCTGCACACAGGAGGCTCTTTGGACGAGACAAGGGGGTAAAGGGTCGGGGCCATTAGTTCTGCTTGTTCCGAGTCACACAGTGGGTCAGAGATGCGGCTAGCTGGAGGAGAACATGCTCTATGTTCTTCCTGCCCCGATGCCCCAGAGGCTCCAGAAAAGTCAGCCAGTCTGTCCTGGGGGGCAGGTGTCCTGTGCCTTGCTCTGAGGAGGGCATGAAGGGCTGCACTTGCAGGACCACATCTGCCCAGAGGGGGCGCCGTTGTCCATAGCCCGACGCCCAGTGGTGCTGTGTGCTGGCGGCCCGCCCAGTGAGGGCGCTCTGGGGAGGGCTCCATGTTAGCTCACCCGCTGTCTCTGCTTCTCTGGGTTGCCTCCGCCCAAGTCCTGTAAATAAAACCTCTTCTTCAGGTAACTTGTACATTACAAAGGACTATTGTCTCGCCAATCCTGTCCTTGGGCCTTGAAGCCCAAGTGAACCTTGGAGGTTTGGAAGCAAATCCAGAGTATCTGCTTGGCTGTTGGACCTCTCTCTGCAGGAAACTGTGAGCCTGAGGGGTCTTGGGTGGGTTTGGATTGCTGGCTTTGCTATGTAGAACGTGAAGGTCATTCTACCTCTGGGAGTCGGAGACCATCCCACTGACAAGCAATAATTAAGAACAGTTAATTCCACCTGTCGGTTTTCAGGTTGGCTGGGAATTTTAATGAGAAACGTTACTCCAGTGCACACTGCCCACCTAGACGCGCCTCCCTTCTCCTTTTCATTGTTCACTTAACAAATATTGGCCGAGCACCTACTGTGTGCAGCCCTGGGCCAGGTGCCAGGAGCAATGGTGAGCAAAGGTCAATACCAGTCTGCCCTCATGGGACTCTGTTCAGTCCTACTTCAGTGATGATGGTTCAACCCTCCTTCCCTGTCTGTTCCCTCCCCCTTCATCCTTCCTCCAGTCCTTTCATCTCTCCACCTCCTCACCCCCCTCACCCCCCTTCCTTCTTCCTCCTAGACCGACACCCCTGCTCAGCCCCTCAGGACAGTGTCCAGCCCCACGGGGGGCAGAGGACAGGAGCCCTCAGAGAGGAATGGAGGGGCCGACTGCCCGGTCCCTGGCAGAGCTGGAGGCTGTGTAGCTGCTCGTCTGGAGGGCTGGGGTCTGAGGGTGGCCAGAGGACCGTGTCATCCATGCAGTATCTTCTAGAAGGAGCCTCCAGTGGGGCCTGGGCCCCTTTCTGTGTTGGCTTATTTTTTGCAGAAGACACTTTCTAAAAGTCCAGGTGTTTATTTTTCCATCTTTTCTTTCCAGTGGCAAGAACCCAGCAGGAGGCCTTTTGGGGCTGGAGCAACAAAGGCAGCTCCCAGCCTCCGGCCACCTTGGGAACAGAGCTGGGGCCCGGGCTGGAGTGGTCAGACTGGGGCACAGGCCTGGGAGACTTCAATCCACAGCTGAGATGTGGTGGTGGTCGGGGTGGGGGGTGGCTGGCAGTGGGAATGGGCTTTTTAGTGTCCTCTGAGACTCAGCCCTCCCTCCTGCCCAGGCTGCCTGCCCACGCCCTTGGCAGGACCATGCCTTGTCCTTTCCAGATCCAAGGCCTTTTCTATATCATATCTCCAGCCTTCCCAGGAAATAGGCCTCTGTCGATCCCCAAATTATTTTGAAAGCCTCCACCTCTAATGCCAGGAGTGTGGATCCCAAAGCAGGTAGAGGGGGCAGGGAAGCGTCCTGGCCAACAGTAAACCCTTGTGCCCCAGTGACCCTGGGGTTCTTCAGGGGGCGTGGGGGGGTGGGGGTGGGGCCTCAGAAGCCCCCACACCCCCTCCGTCCCTGCAGTGGTCGGGGATGAGGAGGCCTGGCAGGTTGCAGGGCAGCAGCTGGAGGCCCCTGCCTGCCTCCTACACAGGGTGTGGCCTGGCAGAGGCTGGAACCACAGGTGCCTGGCACTGAGCGTGGCACATGGTGGGGCGCAAGAAATGTAATCCCAAGAAAGGGGAAGATGCAGCTCCCTCCTGTGGCCAGTCCGACTGTTTTGCCTCAGAGTCCAGAGTCCGATCTGACAGGCTATGGCCTTGACCCTGGGCCCCGCCCTAGGCAGCTTGGCCTCTTTGCTTTTTGCCTTGTCAACCAAGCCAACCATGTGGGCCTTGAGAGAGGCATCCTGGCGACTTCACTGCTTGGCCTTTTCCTCCCCCACCACCACCACTGCTGGGCTCTGTGGGCAGGAAGGGACCAGCTCCTTCCCCAGGAGCCAGGGCTCCCCACCTGGGTGGTCTCTGTGGGCCCCAAAACTGTGGGCTTGGCTTCTGTGCCGTGGGTGATGGATGGTGTTTCCTATTGAGGAGTGAGGGCAAACGTGCCGCTGCAATCAGGGACGGGCTGTTAGATAATCTCCCATCCAGCTCGGGTGGAGGAAAACACATGGAGCGGGAGGGGGGCCCCTCCAGCCCGTCTCAGCAGGCACTGTGTGCGGGGCAGAGTCGGGGTGTTGGGCATGTGGGGGACATGGATTTGACCCTGGAGAAGGCGGCCTGGATTGGAGGATCGGACATGACAGTCAAGGTGCTGGTGACTGGAGGAGTTTGGGGACGTCCCTGGATTCTTACTGCTCTGTCCCACCTGTCTCTGTGCCCTTTCCTTTGTCACTTTCTTTCCCGGATTTAAGAACCAGGGGTGCGGGGCGTGGGCCTGGCCGGGCTGCATCCACAGCCCCATCTTGCTCCCGATCCAGCAGGTCTGGTGGAAAATGAATGCCAGCCCTTGCCTTTTGTACTGGCTGCTGAGAATCAAGCATTTAGTTATACGAGAAGCCGGCCTACCTGCCTTCTCGCCCCAACAGCTGGGGTCACTACCTGGAGCTCCCTCCATGTGGGTTCCCTCCACTCCCACCTGAGCCCCTTTTCTCCCCCAGCCCCTCTCCCCCAGCCATCCATCTCCTTGCATGGAGCCCACTGACCTGGGAGAATCAGATCATGCACTTATCTTTCCCCTTGAAAAGTGGCTTGTGGAGCTCAGGACTGTTCCCAGCCTCTTCCATGCCCAGGTCTTGGCTCTGTGCCTGGCATGGATGGCCACTGGAAAGGGGGGGTGCCCAGGTGTTTCTCTGCAGTTGGCAACACTCTGTGTGGTTGGCCCTGCCATTTGGGATGGAGCAGGTGTCTCTCTTCAGTAACTGGATTTTAAGGAAAGGAAAAAACTGACAATTTTTTCTTTATTATGTTTCAAAGCTCTGTTGTGAGATTTCTGGGGACATGCCAATGGGAGTCTTTTCACTGTGGGTGGGAGTGGCAGAGCTGAACCATCCCCTGGCCAACATGACCTCACAAGCCCTTCCCAAAGCCAGTCTTTCCGGACTGATCAGGATGGATCCTCTAAATGGTTTCTGTGTCCTGTCTGCCTAATGGCATACTCACTGGGTTGAGATAAATTAAGCAAACAAAAGACTTCCAAGGCCCAAGTGCCTCCTACCCTCTACAAAACCCAACCAGCCACCACCAACAAAATAAACACAAGCAACCAGATTCCTTCTGTTTTCCTGGGAATTCCTGCTCTAAAGACTGATACGAGACACTGTTCTAAGTAAATCTAAGAGTGTGAAACAGGAGAATAAAAGTTGGGGGTTGTTTATTCATTCACTCGATGAATACTGAGTGAGCTCCAGCTTTGTGCTAGGCGTGTTCCAGGCACTGGAGATATATTGAATAAAACAGATCAAGTGTCTGCCCGCAGGAAGTTAGCATTCCCGGTTGAGGGAGGGGAAAGAACGACCACAGGCAACAAGTGAATCTGTGTGACAGCGGTTTCAATAATTTCTGGGAAAATTCATGGGGAAAAGGAGGAAGGGGTGCCAAGGGGATGATGGTTATTTCTGATAAGGTGTTTGGTTTCCAGATGACCTCTCTGGAAAAGTGTCATGTAATGGAATCCCTCGTGGGGGCAAACCCCAGCTTAGGTAGGGGAGTGCAGTCTATGTAACAGCTGGTAGAAAGATGTGATGTGGGGTGGGGGCGGCGTGCTTGAGTGTGGGGGCACAGCTGGGAGGCCTGGGGACTGCAGAGGGTGGGGGCGGCAGGGAGTGGGCATGGTAGGAGGAGGGGCCGGTGGTACAGCAGGAGGCCGCAGTAGCAAGCGTCCTGTGGATAGGGGAGGATTTACCATGAAGTGATGCACCCATAGGGCTTCCCTGATAGTAGTAAAGAATCTGCCTGCAATGCAGGAGACCCTGGTTCAATTCCTGGGTCAGGAAGATCCGCTAGAGAAGGGATAGGCTACCCAATGCAATATTCTTGGGCTTCTCTTGTGGCTCAACTGGTAAAAAATCTGCCCGCAATGCGGGAGACCTGGGTTTGATCCCTGGGTTGGGAAGATCGCCTGGAGAAGGGAAATTCCGGCTACCCACTCCAGTATTCTGGCCTGGAGAATGCCATGGACTGTATAGTCTATGGGGTCCCAGAGTCAGACACCACTGAGCGACTTGCACTATGCACCCATGGAGCCCCGGGTAAGACCCTGCACCTTACTTTTGCATTCACCACCTTGTCTTATTTTCTTAGAAAAGGACACCCCCCCCCCCAAACCGTGTAAGCTTCAGAGTCCCCAAACCTGGACTGACCCGGTTTGCAGGTCATTGTAGCAAATCTGGGTGTTGCCTCCCAGTGAAACAGGACACCGTTGGGGGGATGCATCAGGAGAGTGAAGTCACCAGGGGAATCTGTTAGAATGAGAAGGACAAGGCAGTTGCTGGAGGTGGTGGTGTGGCCATGGGTCCTGGAATCTGAACTGGGTGAGGCGGGGGGTGAGAGCACGGGGGATGAGAGACCAAGTGGGGTGAGACGGGCACAATGGGGTCAGAGAATCACGGGGGTGCGGCAGGGCTCCACAGAAGACGTCCCACCCTGGGCAGCAGTCCGGCTCTAATGATTTGTTTTTCACAAGGTTCCCCTGATTCCCTGGGGGTGTGATCCCTGGTGGCAACAAACTGGCCTCAAAGCTGCTGTCTCTTCTCTTGTTTATTAACACCAGTGTTTGTTTTATATATTAAAAAAAGGGATGTTGGCTTCAAAGGCATTTACATTTTTCCTTTTCTTTTCCTTCAGGTTGGAAAGCTGCCTCTGAGACCCTGAAGCTTTTCCTGCTGATACTTGCTCCTCCCCGGTAACCCTCCATCCCCAGGGGAGCCCCAGAAAGAACGCCAGGGGGGCCTTCCTGCTGCCACAGAACCACCTCGCCCGCCACTCCCAGGTAAGGCCGCGCCTGCCCACCACCACGCCTGTCCTTGGAGTTTGCATTTGTGATGGAAAAACATCTTCACGAGGAGATTTTATTTTACGTGAGGGAACAACAGGGACCTTCTGCTGGCTCTAGTTTGCAGATTGTGGGTCTTTTGTGTTTTCAGGGAGGAGGACGGGGAGAATCGCAGAACCGCAGGAATGCCTTTGGTGGGATTTTGTAAGGAGTGGCTGCTGAAACTCATCAGCCTGGTGGCGAGTGGTTATCCCAGGAAGGAGGGTGGACAGGGCGCTGGGTCCACCGTCTAGTGTCAGCACGAAATGCCATGGTGGCCAAGGTGGGAGTTTGACTCCCTTGCGTGGTTCCGTGACCTGTTGTGCACTTTTCCCTGCGGCCGGGGGATGGGCTCCGATGCCTTCATCTGGCTCTAGAGGGAATTCATGATTGCCTGGCTCCCTCCTCCAGTGGCTGGGCTGTACTTTAACCCTGGCTTCACAGGCGTAGGGCCCATCCCCCACAAGACTGCCCCACTTTTAGCTGCAGGTCTCAAGGACGTTTGCACTTCTGACCAAGTGGTTGCAAATTCACAGGTTCGCACAACTGCCTCAGTTTTGCTAGAACAACTTGGAGTACTCAAAGTGCTATGCTTTCCATGAATCTTTGGAAGATAATTCTTGCTTGAAGCCTCCTTGAAGGAGGTGGCAGGGCCCAGCTGCCTCGCCTTTCTGTGGGTTTGAGAACCAGTCTTCTCCTAAAACAGTAAGTGCTTGGTGTCGTAGAAGCTGAAAGTACCAGACTGGCCGATCCCGATGGCTGCTCCGGGCATTTGGGGCTGGACGGGCTGGCTACGCAAGCTCCTTTTCCACCCGGAGCTCTTTCTGGGTGCACAAGCCCTTTCTGGACCCTTTGTGGCTTCTGAAGGTGTTCTTACAGTTGTGAAATGTGCATCAAGGCTCTTCTCCCTTCCAATGGGGTGAAGTCCAGGCGAGAGATGCATCAGACGGAAGACCTTGGTGTCCTGTTCGCCCTGAGTAGCATGAGGCCTGCAGAGGAAACTGGGCTCTGTATCACCTTCTGATCACCTCCAGGTGGGGGGTGGGCCTCGTGACGGGACAGGGCCAAGCACATCCATCAGTGATCAGAAGTGCTAGCTGCTGACCCCTGTACCTGCCCACCCAGCGGTGGTGCCCCCTGCTTTTCTCAATGGGATCCAGATGCAAGCTTCAGAGGGGGCTGCCAAACCTACTATCTGGGTGTGCCCGTCCCGTAAGGGTAGGGCAACAGGCATCTCAACTGGCTTCTCTCTCCCAGCGGCCCCCTCATCCATGACAGTCATGAGCAGCAGGAGCAAACATTTTGGAGAAAAGTCAACCCGGGAGAGGGAGGTTTGGGGAATAGCAGATGCTAACATAGAACCCTGCAAATATACATCTTCCACGCCCTCTCACAGTGGAAGGTCTCCTGGAGAAAGTGCTCCCCAGGGGTGCTCTGGGATCAGTGATGCAGAGACTATAGGGAAGAGATTTCTGCTCGGGTGAGCAGGCTGTTCCATTCCCGGTGGCGCGCAGGACTGTTGAGTGTATCTCCTGGTCGCTGCAGGTGTGTCCTTGATGGAGCCTGGAGGTCAAGTAGGGGCAGAAACGGTCGGCCCAGGGCACGGAGGGAAAGTTGCTCCCTTTCTAGCCATCGTTTCATCCCTGGCTCCCTTCTTCTGCCTGGGAAAGGGTCCCATAAATTATAACCCATCCGGAGGCTCATCCTTTAAATAAGGATTTGATTTGGATTTTACTGTATAGTAAATTCTGAGTCCTTATTAAAAACAGGGGTGGATATTAATCTGCCACAAAGTGAGATTTTTCTCTCACATGCAGAGGCACAGGCTGGGGCAGATGGATGCTCCAGATCAATGGGGAGGGAACCCACCTGCCCGCGTCGGGGACAGACACTCACTGTGGGCCTCACTCGCTCTTCTGTCCGTGACCCTCCCCTTTCTCTCTTCCTTCCCTGTCTTCACCCTCATTGGACAGTCTGACTCCTTCCAAAGCCTGGTGCTATGTGTCACGGTCGCTCACTCAAACAGAGGGCACCGCTGGCCCAGATGTTTTTTGGGGTGGGGAAGCGTCTTTGTTCTGGAGATGAGCAAAGTCTGACCTCTCACTCCTTGAGGGCTCTGACCTCTAGTCCCTTGAGGGGTGCTCCTAAAACCTGCAGGGGGCAGGGGAGGGTCCACACCAGGGTGTACTCTTTTCCCTTTTCCAGCACAGGGGACGGTGTGTGACCGAAGCAGGGGCTGCCACACTCCTGTTGGGTCAGGCGTGGGTGTGTCGTGGCTGTGCAGCTGGCAGTTTGGGCTGTTCTCCCCCGACCCTACAGCATTAGAACCCATCCGTCTACCCCCGGCCCCCACCCCAGGGGAGGGACCCCTGGGGGGCAGCGTGCGACTTCCCATAAATCATTCCCGAATGAGCGTGCTTCCTGCATCATCCATCACGCTCATCTCTTGTCTGCTTGTTTTTAAAAGCTGTTAAACTGGAATCCATCACATGGCACCCTCGGGGGGCCAAGCTGCAGCAAAGGCTGCCCGCATCAGCAATATTAATGCACACAGAGCTTTCTGGAGCATCGAGGTAAATGTCTCCCCGGTGGTGGGGAGACGGAGAGCGTGACTTTATCTAGTTACACCAGAAGCTAATGGGATGTTTCTCTGACACTTGCAGTTAATACATTCCTGCCACGCATGAGGAAGTCCCGGTGGCTGCTGGGTGGAACAGGTAATACCCACCTGAACGATGAGGCTGGTGTTTTTCCCTTCTTGCAGAATCACCTCTTATTTGCTTCTCATGTCTGATATTTTAATTTGAAGACTTTAGCTGAAGCCAGCCTTTTTTTCTAGAAACACCTGTGGTTGCTCTTCTATTGCTAAATGTATTTTGGAAAAGAAGATTTGGGAGGGTACTGAGATCAGCTTTAATCCTTGCTTCTGAACCTTCATGGCTAGAACAAGTTCTGGGGATATGCCCATGAGGGAGGGGGAGGAGTCTGGAACCCTCTCCTTAATACATTCTCTCTCTCTGTGTCCCCTTTCCTTTCCTCTAATTGCATGAGGAAGGCCTGGACCCTGTTTCTCTGTGGCTGGAATCTTCCAGGCTCTTTAGCATTCACCTAATTGACTAGTGCTGGATTTCCTTCCAAGAGCTTCCCTGGGGGGCTCAGACAGTAAAGAATCTGCCTGCAATGCAGGAGACCTGGGTTCGATCCCTGGGTCATGAAGATCCCCTGGAGAAGGGAATGGCTGCCCACTCCAGTATTCTTGCCTGGAGAATTCAATAGAAAGAGGAGCCTGGCGGGCTACAGCCCACAGGGTCGCAGAGAGTTGGACACAAATGAGCGACAGACACACTTGCCTCCAAGAACCCCTCTGTCTGTCCCAGGCAGATGTCACACACCTTGGTGGCACCAGTGATATTTTGTCCCATCTGCTTTGGGCTTTTCCACTATCCTTTTCTGTGCCTCGTGTTTCTCTGGGTGAAGGATGAAACTGCTTGTTGGCAGGGGTGGGCCGATACTTTTGCTTGGTGACCTCTGAGCTCTGGGAGTGAGCAGCCCAGGAGGCTGGGCGGGTAGCAGAGGGCGCTGTCAGAGCACCCCCTTCGCACCGGAGCTGTCCAATTAGAGCCCATTAGTCACTCAGTGTGTTAAAGCATTAAGAACAATTAAGGGTGAGAAGAGTTTCCAGATGTAGCTTCAGCTCTGGGGCTGGAAGGGAAACGCTGCTGGCCGCTCCCCAGATGGAAATAGTGAGAGGAGTGGCAGGCATCAGCAGCGGCTCCTAGAGCCCAGGGCTTTAGGGTGGGGAACCCACAGGGGGGCTCCTGATTCAGACGCTCGGTGGGAGGCTCCTGGGGCCGCTGCAACAAAGAACCACAAACCTGCGGCCTTACGACAACAGAGATTTATTCTCTCACAGCCCTGGGGCTGGAGGTCTGCAATCAAGGTGCCAGCAGGGCCCCATTTTCTCTCTCCAGATTCTGTGCTCGCTGCCTGTCCCGGTGTTGCTTGGCTGGCAGACACATTCGTTCTAGTCTCTGCCTCACCACATGGCTTCTCCCCTCGGCGTCTGTCTGTCCCTGTCTCTTGACACAGTGCGCTCCTGTGTGTGTGTATGTGTGTGCCCACATTTTCCCTCGCTTTTTGAAGACACCGGCTAAGGATTAGCATCCCTTACTCCCTCCCCCGCACTCCAGGAGGACCTCATCTTAACTTGATCACATTCACAAAGACCCTAAGTCCAAATAAGGTCATTGTCACAGATATTTGGGGATAGGATTTCAAGATATCCTTTTTGGGGGACACCATTCTACCTACTGTATCCTCTAAGACTACTGGGGAGGAAGGTGAGCCTAGACACCTTTACTACTTGTTCCTTACCCCCAGAAGTACTGTCATTGGTTCATTTTAAAGACAATGGTAAGAATGTACCCATGGGCCAATTAAGAACTGAAGGCCAGAACCCTCAAGCTATAAGAGGGACTTCTTGAAAACCCCAGCCCAAGGTCATAGGTCGTCTGTCATTCAAGAGGCAGCTGCAGCGCCAGAAGCTTTTGCCTGAGATCCTTTCTGTGTCACCCCCTTGCTACCAATCCCACTGTTAAGACTGGTCTTAAGAACAAACCAAGCATGAAAAAGACAGACCTCAAATCTAAACCTAAAAGTAAGCAGTCCTTGCCGCATGTCTTGGGAGCTATTTCAGAGCCTGGCCAGTGAGGGTCACCCTAGAGGCTCCGGAGGCCTGAAGGAAGAGATTGCAAGAGGAAGTGGGAGCCAGGCTTGCAAGGTGAGGGAGAGAGGTCTCGAGGAAAGGAGGGGGTCAGGCACTTAGGAGCTCTGGGGGTTAAAAATGTGGAGGCTCTGAAGGCTGGAGAGCCCAGAGGATGAAATGTGGGAGTGGGAGTCCAGAACTGGGGGAGGTTGGTAGAGAGAGGAATGAACATGCTAGGGGGCAAGGAGGAGTTGAGGCTGGAAACAGCCTGGTACCCGCTGCATTGAAGTCTGTGGATACGAAAGTCCAGGGTGGGTGAGACGGCCTCCTGGGATTCCCAGTCCTCCTCGTGTGCGCATGGTCCACCTCCTGAGAGCGTATGGGCCTCCAGTAACAGGGCTGTAAACGACCATCACCACTGACAGCAGCAGGCAGGGGCATGGAGGGGAGAGCGGGACAAGCGTCACACTCAGTGCGAACCTGGGAGGACCTGCAAGCAATCAGATGACACGTGTGCTGACACACGTGTGCACTGTCACATTCAGTCCCAGTAGAGAGTTTGGGACTTAAAGGAGAAGTCCTGGGCAGGGAGGCATGAGATGTTCTACATGGATTTATACAAACCCGCTGATTCTAGATTCAAAATGGGCTACTGGGGGCCGTGAGGGTTTGTGAGCCAGCCTCACGCGGAAGGTGATGTGTGCTTCCTGACCCCACTGCCAGGCAGTTACCCGGGCTATGCCCTTGGATCGGATCCCATAGAACCCCCACTTTGTTCTGTGTTGACACGTGGGCTGATGGTGAGCTCCACTCAAAGGGCAGACAGACGAGCGGGGATTTTTATGGATTGGGAGAAAATTATTTTTTTTTTATCCGATTTGCAAGGATACATTAAGTATTCCCAGGCCTGGTGCTTTCAAAGACATCTGTGTTCTGAAGGGCAAAGAAAAGAAAGGGAGTGTCAGCAAATGCCTCAGGAAGAAAAATTAATTTAGAAGTAGAGGTTGAGACAAGCTTAACTTCAGTGGTGCATGTGTCTCTGTGTGTGTAGGGGAGAAAACATGGAGGCAGAATAGAATCATTTTTCTCTTTTTTCTTTGAGGTGGGAGAGGAGGTAACACATGGACAGATGGTGTTTTTGAGTGACCTTGTGTCGCTGAGTGTGGCTGAGTAACGGCTGGAACTGTAGGAAGCTCGCAGGGTGTGGCCACCTGCAGCTACCAGTGGGGGTTCACCAGGATGCCAGCATTCCGGAAGGACCTGCAAGCAATCAGATGACAAACCCAAGTTCAATGAAGATCAAACAACACACTCATAACACAACCTCTTATGGGAGACATCCGTGGGCCTGGAGTCTCTAAAGCAGGACTTAGAGCTTGGAGACTGGTCCAGCTGACAAGCTGGGTGACACGTGTTTGCAGGTATCTTATCCAAGGTTCTCATCTCTAGATTGACATGCGTCATCTCTGTTAATCCTCACAGTAACCCTCTAAGCTAGGTCTCCTGAGGAAACTGAGCCATACAGGAATGGTTAGCACAGGGCTGTCCCGAATTTGAACCCACAGCTGCTGCCTGGTGACAACCCCGGTTCAGGACCCAAGTCTCTATGATCCAAATTGTGCATACACGCTCAGTTGCTCAGTCGTGTCTGACTCTCTTCGACCCCGTGGACGGTAGCCCTCCAGGCTCCTCTGGAATTTTCTGGGCAAGAATACTGGAATAGGTTGCCATTTCCTACTCCAGGGGATCTTCCCAATCCAGGGATCGAACCTGCATCTCTTGCATCTCCTGCACTGGCAGGGGGATTCTTCATCACTGTGCCGCTTGGGAAGCGGACGAACCAAATCAGAGCCAGTGCCCACCTGTGAGCTGCTGCTGATTCCAGCAAGATGAGGACAGAAATTGAGAGTGTTCATTTAGAACCTTTCACAGTCAAAGTGAAAGAGCAATTTTCTGTCTACTTTTGTGTCTACTGAATCTAATAATAAGAAATCAGTCTTTGTATTTTGTAAGTCTTTTTATTCCCCTTTTCCAATAATCCCATACTTGTAGCTTAAAAAAAAAATGTGGATCTGCAAATAAATTCAAAGTAGAACAGTGAAGCCTTTGCCACAGATAGTTTGAGAAGCCCAGATGCAGAGGATACAAAGTCAGATCACAAAACTGGTGAACTTTGTATAAGCTCTGTGGTTGACCTGGTTTGAGAATGTGTTCATGTGTGAGGGTATGTTCATTTACTTGGGCTGCCATGACAGAGTGCCCGAACTGAATGGTGAACAGGAATTTTCTTTCTCACAGTTCTGGAGGCTGGAAGTCCAGGGTTGGTTTCTTCTGAGGCCTCTTTCCTTGGCTTGTAGATGGCCATCTTTTTCCGCATCCTCACATGGTCGTCCCTCTATGTGTCCAGGTCCTAACCTCTTTTTCTCGCATGGAGATAGTCAGATTGGATTAAGGCCCACTCGTATGACTGCATTTAAACTTACAGGCTTCTCAAGTGGCACAATGGTAAAGAATCCGTCTGCAATGCAGGAGATGCAAGAGACGTGGGTTTGATGCCTAGGTTGGGAAGATCCACTGGAGGAGGAAATGGCAACCCACTCCTGTATTCTTGTCTGAGAAATCACATGGACAGAGGAGCCTGGTGGGCTACAGTCCATGGGGTCTCAAAAGAGTTGGACATGACTGAGCATGCACGGAGCCAATGACCCTTTAAAACTCTCTCTAAATACAGTCATACTCAGAGATACTGGGGGTTAGGGCTTCAACTTAATGAATTTGGAGGGGACACAAGTCAGCCCATAACAGAAGGGGATGTGAGAATTCTCTGCACTATTTTTGCAGTTTCTTTGAGTCTTAAATTATTTCAAAATAGCAAGTTTTTTTTCAAGGATGACACTCACCTCCCCCAAAACAGCATGGCCACTGTGGTTTGCTTGGCAAGATCCCAGCAGGCATCCATCATTCCAGGTTTTGGGGGATGATACCAGGAGGGATGCCAAGTTGGCATGACCCAGGCCCTGCCTCTCTGCTGTCTGCCCTCTGGTTCCATCCCTCCACGTCCACAGAGGGCAATCGGAAGGTACATAAAACAGACACTGCAGCTGCCTTTCTACATTCTCTGTCTATGGAAGCTCCTCTTGGGTCCCTCCCTCTTTGGGGTTTCTTTTTTTTTAAATTTATTTATTTTTTAATTGAAGGATAATTGCTTTACAGAATTTTGTTGTTTTCAGTCAAACCTCGACATGCATCAGCCATAGGTATACATATATTCCCTCCCTCTTGAACCTCCCTCCCATCTTCCTTCCCATCCCACCCCTCTAGGTTGATACAAAGCCCCTGTTTGAGTTTCCTGAGACATACAGCAAGTTCCCATTTGTTCTCTATTTTACATATGATAATGCAAGTTTCCATGTTAACTCTGCCCATACATCTCACCCCCTCCTCCCCTCTCCCCGTGTCCATAAGTCTGTTCTCTATGTCGGTTTCTCCATTGCTTCCCTGCAAATAAATTCTTTGGTACCATCTTTCTAGACTCTGTATATATACATTAGTATAGGATATTTACTTTTCTGTTTCTCTCTTGGGTTTCTTAAGGGCGCAGTCTTCTGCTGCTTCTGTGTTCTTCCCACAGCCTCGCACCTAGTAGGATTCCATAAAAGACTTCCCACAGAATGTCTTGATATAAACACCCTTGAAACACACTCCCTTCCCCCTGGGAAGCGGTGACTCACTGGTCACCCCAGGTGTAATGTAGGAGTAATCTGCTCTGTCGTAGACCCTGTCAAGGGGATGGGAGCACATTACTCACTCAACAGCATTTACAGAGTAAGGCGTGTTGTCACTAGGAAGAATTTTCAGATCATGATTATCCTCTCTACAGTGTATTTGGTTGAGAGGCTGTAGGTTTGTGTATCTTAATCTCTGTTGTGCTGTTTGCAGCTAAGGAAACAGATGCCTGCACACCCGAGTGTTAGATAACCTGGACAACCAGGACAAATGTCCCCTGTACCTGACATGACCAGAGGTCACGAGAGAATGTTTTTTCTCATTGTGAGCCAGAATGTCATTGGATTGGTCACTGTTCTAGACCATTCTGCTGCTCTAAAAGTTCCCAAGGGAAAAGTGTAAGGACTTTTTAGTTATTTAGTACTTCACGTAGCCCCATACATTCTTTGCAAAAATGCTTTGCTCTCGGTCCCCGGGGCATACGTGGAGCATTTCACTCTGACCCCACTTTCCAGGAGCTCAGATGCCTGGCAGGCCACTCCAGTGGGAGACTACTCATCCTACTGGCCTCCAGAACAAGGCAGGCATGGGCCCAGGACCTGCCTCCATTGGCAGCTGGGAAGGCTGAGGCATTTTCGCTGAGGCAGGTACAAGCCTTATTTTATCTTCTATGGAGAAATTAATTTGAGTGAATTTTTCTCCTTTTCTGAGTCTAAAGGAAGGCCTGGTTATAATTTCTTTAACATGGGAGTACATCCCAGCGGTAGAGCTTGCACCTGCACGGAGTAAGCTGTGCTCTGGAAAGGGGAGATTAAATGGCTTGTCTTGGATGATAGAGGGCACATAGCATTTCACTGGAGGTATGATTTTTTCCTCTGAAGACTCCAAAAGGGTAGAAATATTAAACCTGCACCCCTGAAAGACTGGATGTCTGTTGCCAGAAGGGGTCCAAGGAAACCTGACATCTCTTTGATGTCTTATTTGTTATCTTAAAAATTCATGCGGATCTTCCATCTCTTCCACAATATGCTCTTGCTGGTTGTAACGTAACAGTACCATTTCTCCAAAATACTTCGGCTGAAACGCTTTAGAAATGCTGTGCATGCTTACTCAGCTACCCCTTCTCATCACCATGATTCCTTGAGTGCCTTAAGGGGGTGGTTAGGGGTGGGTCCCTGGTTTGAGAAGCTTGGTGAGGATGTGGGGGAGGGTTTCTAACATGAGATGCACATGTGTACTGGGGGGTGGTGGATTGGATTAGATATATTTTAATGGCATCACCTGTAAAATTGGATAAGACCCTTCATGCAATGCTATGACATTTCATATAGGGGTCCTAGTGGCCTAGAGATCAGCTGTTCAGTGAAGATACTCCACCCCCATCAGCTTGCCAATTGCTGGTAACAATCTCCACTCTTTCTTCTCTGTGTGGGCGGGGTAATGTCTCAGAGATACCCCTGTTGGCCATTGGAGTTGGGATGATGTCTCAAGCTGGTGCCATCCATGTGTCTGTTAGTTGCTTCGTCATGTCTGACTCTTTGTGACCCACAGACTGTAGCCCGCCAGATTCCTCTGTCCGTGGAATTCTCCAGGCAAGAAAACTGGAGTGGGTTGCCATTCCCTTCTCCAGGGGATCTTCCTGGCCCAGGAATCGGACCTGGGTCTCCTGCATTGCAGGTGACATCCATAGTTAGGATGAAATCCAAATGTGTACGTATTCATTCTCCAACATTTTTGGAGCACATTAAGGGCAGAAAATGACCAGGTGCTGTGGGTCTTGAGCTAAGCATAGGATGGTACAAGGAGTGATAAAATAGACAGCCTATGGTCAGCAGGAGAACCCACATACGTGTGTGAAATTCTCACACTGGGCTCTTATTTAATCCTCAGAGCACTCTGTGAGATGTGTATTTCTGTGGGAGGAGCCCGGCTCTGGAAGTGCACTCAGTAAGCAGAGGACCTTGACTGTCTTTCCCTGCTTCACACATCTCCTCCTGACTCTGGCTCAGCAAACTGCCCTTCCCCTGGCATGTAACATTCCTTGCCTTACATTATGTCTTCCTGCTGGAGTCCCACCATGAGGGTCTGGGCCCTGGAAAGGACTCTGCTTCCTGAGGACACAGATCCAGCTGTGTTCAGCTGTGGGTGTAAGGGGATGTCCAATGTGGCAGGTTCCATGCAGCCCCTGGTGTGCTTGGGGAAGGATCAGACCCAAAACCCACACTTGCAGCGGAGATCTTAGGGGTGTGAGCAGCAGCATCGGTCCTTCCAATGAATATTCAGGGTTGATTTCCTTTAGGAGTGACTGGTTTGATCTCCTTGCATTCCAAGGGATTCTCAAGAGTCTTCTCCAGCCCCACGATTTGAGAGCAACAACTCTTCGATGGTGAACACAGACATCTATACGTGACTACAGGAAAAACCTTAGCTTTGACTATAGGGATCTTTGTCGGCAAAGCAATGCCTCTGCTCTTCAATATGCTGTCTAGGTTTGTCATAATTTTCCTTCCAAGGAACAATATATCTATCTATCAATCATGCATGTATTTATCCATCCATCCATGTATCTATTGTTCATCTATGTGTATGTTCATTACCTATTGTTGTCCATCCGTATCTTCCCACCCACCTCCTCTCTGGAAATCATTGCTTATTATTATTACTGCCAAGTTTATTTTTAAGCTTCTTCCTCTCTTGATCTTATAAGGGTGGGAGTGTTTCCTTGCCCTGCTGTCTTTCATACTTAAGTGGGGCCTTCTATCACCTCTCAGGCCTCAGCCAACTAGGGAGGCTGTGAGGCAGGAAATAAGCACTGGGGGGAGGCAGTTGGTGAGGAAAGCCAGGCAGAAGGCAGAAGGGAAATGTGGAAATGTGCCCGAGGAGCCTCCTGGAATGATGATCAGGACTGACATGCGACACGTGGCATCTGGCTGTGACGTCCACGGCCGTCAGCATCCAGCCCCTGACCTGTCCTGTCCCGCCTGGCCCCTCCCTCCCTCCTCACTGTCCCACCCACATGCTACCTCTTTGTTCTTATCCTCCCTGCCCTGCCCCTCCTCACAGCTGGTAAACGTCCAGCTCCTCCTCCGGGCCAAGGGTTATGGTTGTCATCTTGAGGCTTTCTGGGCTCAGCGTGGGGCCACTGTGCCACGTCTGGAGACATCTTTGATTGTCACCACTGGGAGATGCTACCAGCATCTTGTGGACGGAGGCCAGAAAAGCCTCCAGTGCATACGGCAGCTCCCACCAACAGAGAATGACCCGGGCCCGGATGGCCCGAGTTGGGGTTAAGAAACTGGGCCAGATCAGGGCTCCTGGGTCTGGACATAGTGCCCAGGTTTGGTGCGGTCATGGTCCTTGCCTCCCCAGTGTCCCCCAGGGCACCTGCCCCGGGGACATCCTGCATCTCCACAGGGAAGGGACGCAGACTGAGAGGCGCCGTGGGGGAAGCTGCAGGCACTGGGCAGGGAGGCGGCACAAGGCCCTGTCCCTGGTGCTGGCAAAGGACCTCCTCCGGGGCCCAAGTCCAGGGTCCCGAGAGGGGAGACAGGCCGCGCTCGCTGGAGCTGAGGAGAAATCAGAGGCTGGAGGAGCCCGATGGGAGCGGCCCCAGTCTGAGAAGGAAGACACTTCCTGGGGACCCTGCTCAAGGTCTCTCCCTGGGCACTCATAGAGTGCTCAGTGGAGAGAAACTCGGAATTCTGAAGAGACAGTGACAAGGCCAGTGGAAGTGGAGCCTGAAACACCGCATACAGCTCCCGGAACCTGGCATGAAGCAGGTCGGGGGTGACACTCCCCTTGATGCTGACCACTCGGGCCACCGGGCCAGTGGAGTGTATTTCAGTGGACAGGTGCACGCAGGTCTCACTGCCCACCTTGGCAGATGGGGAGCCGTCAGGGGTAGAAGTTCGTGGATTTTTAAAAACCTTTCTATTTCGAGCAGGCAGGGCAGAAAGTGGGGACAGGAGCCCTGAGCACCAGCATCCAAAAGGAACATGCTCCATGGACATCACGTGGCTGTGGCCAAACACCCCATGTGTGTTCACAGGCCCTTCCTAAAGGAAGAACAATTGAAAAGGTGCTTGGAGCCTGTGCAGGGTTTTCTGCCCTTCCCCCCCTTCCTCCTCTCCCCTACCCCCGCCGCAGCTCTTTATTTTCTGCCCTCACCAGAAATTTCCTACTTTGGGGAACTAGAGCAAGCAGATGGGGAAACATGACCCGCCGGCCTCTCCTCACCATCTCATGTAGCCACATGCTTCCCCCCATCACTGTGGTAGTGAGGGCAGCCCTGTGGCTTCCCCCCATCACTGTGGTAGTGAGGGCAGCCCCGTGCCAGGGTCATAGGTGACAATGATGCTATACTGATGGAGGTCGCTGCCAGCTGTGGGTCGAGTCCTTCTTCCACCTGATCCCCCCAGGTGAGAGGAGCCTGAACCTCGCTCATCTGACACACAGATGCCCCTCCTTCAGTCATCTGAACTGACCACTCAAACAAGTCCCTGGATCCCACAGCAACACCTGCTACTTGGGAGGAAAAAAAGCAAATTTTCTTGTTCTCTTCAGGGTGTGTATAGAGGGGTGTGTGTGGGGTGGGGGGAGCAGTGAAGGAGGAGTCTCAGGAAAATACACATTTCTCCTTATGTAACAGGCTGATACTCCAAGCCGCCTTCTGGGGCCCTGGGATTTCACACTTTGGCTGAGAGTCACTGTTGACAGGGTCTTGCATTGCTGTGGCCTGCCCTCCCGAGGGGAGCAGCCTGGGTCTGTGCTCCTTTGGGAGGACGAGGCTTTGTGGTAGGAAGCACCATGCCCCCTGGCCCCTCGGCTATTCGAGATCACTGCGATCTGGGGACATGTCAATCAAACTGTAGTCTATGGGCGAGTGAAGCCTAGGGCCCCAGGCTGGGGGATGGAGATTGGGCACCAGGGGGAGGTCTAGTCTGACACCTGAGAGCAAGAAAAGCTGGTCCCAGCATCATGGGCCACAACACACACCCACAGAGGAGGCCAGCCTGGGGGCCATGAATGTACTGTAGCGTGTCTCCCCATAAGTACGTGGGGAGGTGCGGAATCTTCTGGACCACCCTCCAGGTTTGGAAATGGGGCAGAATTCTGGGCTGAAAGATGTAGCTGGGTTATTCCTGGGAGGTGTGGGGCACCCAGAACCTTCGCTCAGAGAGAGGTCCGCCATGCAGATGCCCCCCACCCCCCAGATGGAGAAGGAGAGCTCAAAGGAACATCTGGTGTCTGCAGGCATTCTGTCCAGGTGACCTAATTCTTGCTGCACAGAACCAGTGACCCAGTGTCCACTCCCAGGTGTGTGGATGAAAGCCTGGGGAAACTGGAGCCCTGGTGTCCACTGAGGGACTCCTTAACCTCTTTCCTGGCTGTGGGTCCAGGGCAGGTCCCAGAGAGGCCGTGTGGCCCAGGTGGAGCCTCCAGGGAGGTGCCGGCCTCTGCCTGGCGAAGGCACCAACCTCCTATTTATCATGCAGGGAGTGTTGTGTTTGGAGAAATTTAGATGTATTTTTGCATGTGTGTGTGAGTGTGTGTGCTTGCATGTAAATGTGGGTAGGTGCTGTCCTGATTGATGGCAATTAGCATTTTCTAACGGGAACAGATGTTCGGACTGCCAGGAGGCTGGTACCTAACGCCCACGCCGCCATCTGCTCGCCGGGCGGGCAGGGCCAGAGGAAGCGCCCGGCCTGCGGCCCTGCCATCCTCACCGTGTGCGCTGGGCAGAGTCGCGCGGGATTGTTTCTGGAGGGAAGAGAAATAATAATAAAGATGTTTTCAGGGTTATAAATAGTTCGTGCTGTTTATTATGGGATGGAGCACTCTCCCTGACAAGCAGCTCCAGTGTCTGCATGGCCAGAACAAAGGGAAGCGGGAAGGGAAGGCACCCTGTGTCTGGGGGGTAGGGGGTGGCCTTGAGAGGCTTCTGCTGATTGTGGTGTGTTGTATCAGCTCTTGGTTCAGAGGGTGGAGGTGATGGGGAAGGAGGATGAGAGAGAAGGACGTCAGGGAGGGCTCCTCTCTCGGCTTGCTCAGGAGCAAGAGACCCTGGGGTCCCCAGGGAGGTGGTGGGCGGATGGGTGGTTGGGAATGGGCTCGGGGCTGGGCCACACCTAGTTTTTCCCTCTCACTGACCCTGTCGCCTCAGCATGGCTGAGCCCCGTGCTCTTCGCCTGTGAACTCGGGGTAGCAATCCCCCACTCCCCAGGCTTCTGTGAGCTGTGGGGGTGAGTCACACACAGGGCAGGCTGGGGGCCCACTTACTCTGGCCTGTGCTGTGCATAGCTGTTCTGGGGACCGGGGCAGACCCCAGCATCAGCGTGCCTGGCTGCTAGCCCTCCTCACCTCTAACCCTGACCAAAATGGATCTTACTGCTCTTCCAGAAACATTCTCTGTTTTTTTTTTCTTTCTCTCTTTTTTGGCTTCTTGAAACAAAACAGTTTGTTTGTTTGCTTGCTATAAAAAGAGTTGCCTCCTTCCCTTCATCCCTTCCTCCCCCTCCCTTAGTGAAGTAACCAGCTTGCATGGCCCCACCTCCAGCGTCTGTATGGGGACAGCTCCTCCTGCAGGCAGATGTCTGTGGGGGATCTGTTGCCTGTCTTCCAGTCGCCCTGACAGATGTACCGGGCTCTGATTGGGGGCCCGGTGCCTGGCAGCTTCTGCTGAGGGCCAAGGTCCCCGCTCTGCCAGGCTCATCTGTGCCCCTTCTCCTGGGCTCATGCTGGGTCTTGGTGGGCATCTTCCCCACGTTGGCGAGCTCCAGGGCGTGATGCATTGGGCAGGCTGGCTCCCTTCTTCTCCAGGCCACCGCTAACATTTCCCTGGTAATTTGCCCACTGCTTTGGAAACGCTTTGGAGGAGAGGAAGCACGCTGGTTTCCGTGGTGGCGAAGGGGAAGTGAAGGTTTTGTGATGTGTCGCCGTCTTACGGAGACCCCGCTGCAGAGCAGAGGGGTGGCGAGCCCTCCTGCACATCTCCGTCTGGATTTCCTGGTCTGGGTCCAGAGAAGCTGTAGTAAAGTTCCTGCTATGGGTGGCTGCTGGGGCCTCAGGGTTAAACCCAGGAGGACTTAGTTTTTGTAGAGCAGCGCTATGGAAATTTGGTGCTACCGATGATGGTGGCATGGCAGTGATGATGTTGGTGGGGGTGGGGGTGGAGATGGTGGTGGTGAAAGCAGTAGCAAAATAACAAGAGAGGCTTCTCCCTGCCTCCTTCCGTTCATCTGGGGGTGGGTATGGCTGAGTCCCTCCGGAAGAAGTGGAGGTTAGACGACCCCTACACTCAGGCTGGTGAAATTCTGTGGGTGTTTTCAAGAGGGCAGCCAGTGGGGCAGGTCTTGGCCTTACCATAGAAACAAAGGCTCCTTCCATGATCCCACCTCCTACATATATTACTCTGTGTCTGAGTTTTCACTCTGTATTGATATCCTGCTGCTTCCACTCCAGAAACCGTTTTGGACTTGACAACGCTATTGACGTGGGGCCGGGGTAAGCTCTGTAGTGGGGGCTGTCCTGGTGACTGTAGGATGTTGAGCAGCCTCTCGCGCCTCCACCCCCGCACCCACGAGGTGCCATAGTGCCTCTCCCACTGGGTGTGACAACATGTCTCCAGACATGGCCCCAGGATTGGGGGTCAGATTTGCCCCTGGCTGAGAACCGATGTTAATCTACTTTCAAGTGACTCCATTCCTGACTCCGTTTCTAATGTTTGAGGGCTTACTCTGCATCAGACACCGTATTTGCCTTTCTAATCATTGACTCTTTGTAGCAGCATCATGGGCAGTGGTTGCTAGGATTTGTGCCCCACAGAGAGAACCCTGTGGTTCAGAGAGGTCTGGAAACTCGCCCAGTCACATGGCTGGTAACTGGTGGAGCTGGGTTTCGGGCTCAGATACACCATCTACTCATCTCTTATTACTGACGTGCCTCCATGTGGTGGGTACCCTTCTAGGAGCTTGGGACCCACCCGTAGATAAGGAGGCAGAAATCTCTGCCTCCTTCACAGAACATGCATTCTGGAAAAGGGAGACAAGTAATGAGCATAATCAGTAAATTATCTGGATGGGTAGCAAGCCAGGTATTCATTTCTGAAGGTTAGCATCACAAATTTCCACTATCTGGCGGCTTAACACAATAGGAATATATCACCTCACAGTTCTGGAGGCCAGGAGGCCGAGATCAAGGTGTCGCGGGATTGGTTCCTTCTGGAGTCTCTGAGGGAGGGTCTATTCCAGGTCCCTCTCCCAGCTTTTGGTGGATCTGGGCATCCCTGGGCTTGTAGCTGCATCATTCCTCTCTCTGCCTCTGTCTTCCCTGTGTCCAAACCTCCCTCCCCATCCTCTTATAAAGACATCAGTCATTCATCTTGAGACTCTTAACTGATGATGTTGGCATAGACCCCACACCCAAATTAGGCTACTCTCTGTCTCTGTGGGTTTTGCCTATTCTGGACATTCCATATAACTGGCATCAAATCTGGCCTTTCATAGCACATACCAGTACTTCACTCCACTTTGTGACTGAGTCAGATTCCACTGGCTGGATGGACCACATTGTGTTGATCCATTTGTCTGTTGATGGACAGTTGGCTGTTGTGAAGGACCAACTTCATGAGGGAGGTTTTTAGCACTCACAATGTATTACCTGAATGAGGAAATGAAACAGTGACCATGAATCCCATAACCCCTTCACCCCTCCAACCTGTCCCCCTACCATAGTCTCCATGTCCCACCTTCAGGCAACTGGCATTTCAATATCTGCCATGTGTTGAGGAGCCTTATTCTCAGGCTTTAAGAATGTGGCTACCATGGTGGGGGGTGGTGTCCTGGAAGTCTCTAGAACTTGAGGGGGTGAGGGTGGTGGCTGTGATCTCCCACCCCTCCCCCAGTGTTCTCCTGCCGATAGGAGTACCATCTGCTCCTCAGGACTCCTTCCTCTCCAAACGGGGCACCGCCATGCCCTCACCCCCATGAGCTCTGAACATGCTGGGATCCCCAGGACCCCTTGCTTCCTGGAGAAACACCAAGCCTGGCATCAGTGAGTGGGTAGGGGGCAAAGTCCTAATGTCCAGCACAGCTGGCCCTCTCCCAGCCACCTCCACGCCTCACAGCACCCAGGACAAGCTGAGGGGAAAACCCTGGCCCTTCCCCGCTTCCACAGCAGACCTCGGAACACCGGGTTCCCTGGAGGTGATGCCACTTTCCCCAGGAGCCCTGGGAGCCAGCTGGGCCTGTGGACTGCACTGAGAGAGTGGCTCGAGGACCCCCCAAACCCCAGGCTCGGCTATGGAGATGGCCAGGTCTGCAGAGACTGTGAGCGTGGGAAACAGGAGAGGGAAGGATCTGCCCTAGGGGAGGGTGCCTTGTTTGGGAGCGGAGACCAGCAGTGTTCTCTGCCACTGGGCACTGCTGCTTGGGGTGATCGGATGCTCTGACTCTCCCCATATATGGAGGCCCCAGGAGCCGTGTGTGGCAGAGGGTGCCAGGGACCCGCAGGCTCTGTCTTCCCAGGAAGAGCCTGTGGAGATGCTGAAACGGACACAGAAGCACATTAGAAGGAGTTATGGGCCATGTGCCTCGGTTGGGTGATTTCACAGATCTCTGGAAGTCGGTGACATTTGCAGAGATTAGAAAGGCCGTCCCCCGCTCATGAGCCGTTTTAAGACACCTCCTCCTGGACCTGCCAGCAAGGGGACAGCTCCCTGACACTGAGGCTGCATGTGCCATACAGGTAAAAGCTGTCAGTTGTCGTCTCTGCACATAAGAAATGTCCTACTGGGTGGTGGGCAGGAAAGGCATTTCCTGCACTGGATGCTGCACCCCAAGACAAGGGCACATGCCTGCTATCTGTCCAGGGCCAGTGGGATGGTGGAACGGAGCCCCTGGGGATTGAATTGAACCCTCTTTCCTGTTATCCTTCAGCCAAGCTATTGAGGTTCCCTGTCACAGCCACTGATTAAGCTGCCCCACACATGTCTGCACAACTGCTGTCACCTGCATGTACCTGCACACACCTGCACACACCTTCTCTCCATGATCTCAGCACAGACAAGGGCTCCCCAGGGTCTTGGGGCCATAGCAGGCCATCTTCCAGCTCTTCTGTGTTGTTGCTATACTTGTTCTAATATTCCCACCTCCCACTGGCTTCCCTTTGATGCCCCTGAGATGAGGAGAAGGCACCCTTTCCTGGCACTGTGACTGGTGGAGACATGGGCAGGGATCCCGCTTAGATGGCTCCAGCCCCCGAGCTCATCCTGTCACAACGAGACGAGGCCGCTGCCCCCAGGATGCCCTATCACTGTGACTTGGCACATGGGTAGTGGGACCAGCAGCCCAACCAAAGGCCATCTGCCTTCTTGAGCTCCAGCACCACACATCTCACAGATGCCACATCTGCCTGCTTCTCCCTCTAACTTTATGTAACATTAGTAAATAACACTGCCCCGACTGTGGGCTGTGGACTGTTGCAGAAACTCACTCATTGGATCCTCAAAGCAACTCCACGAGGCAGGCAACACTCAGGGAGGCGAAGTCACTTGCTCAAAGCTGCACATCTCTTGGGTGGTTTTGCAAGTGGGACGTGGCCCAGGTAGTTGGGGGCCAGGTGCCACAAGGGACAGGGGAACACCTCCCAAAGCGACAGTGCCCTGGGCCCAGCTCCAACCCACATCTGTTTCCGAGCAGCCATCTGTCCTGATGTGGCTGGGGGACAACAGCTGGCTGGCCCCCACCTTCCCAGCCCTGTGTGGGCAGTCTTTCTTTTCTGCTGCAGCTGCCCAGCACAGACCCCCTCCATCCCTTCCACCTTGACCACTATGCTCCCTTTCGGCAAAGGTTGTGGGCAGAATACTTCCCCCTTACCCATCCACACTCACAGTCTTGCCTCTAAGATGTTAAGTTCCCTCCTCTTGGGAGACCCTGACTCAAATTTTTCTGCACCGTGGTTTCCTGCTTCCTCCTTGAGCATCCTCTGCCAAAGCAGCCGTTTTTCAAGTCTCACCTCCGTGCTGCTGTTTGTCCATTCGTTTTACCATTTATCTTCTTCTGAATTCCAACCAGTCAGAATCTTACCAACTTCCAGGCTCGGCTCAGAGCTCTCCTCCTCCATGAGTGGCCCCCCCCCACACCCCCGCAGATCCACAGGGGATGTGATGGAAAGCCCTCTCAGCTCTGTGGGACCAAGAGTGTCAACCCCTGGCCACCCTATAGGTTGTATAGATGGTGTGGCTCCTACTGGATGGGAGGGGCGCTCTGGGCCTGGAGGAAGGGGTCCCATGGAAGTAACTCCATTTAATAAACTCCTGTTACATCTCAGGCACTGTGCCCAGGCTCACCTACCAACACGCACTATCATTTAATCCTCAGACAATCTGACGGTGCAGGTGCCATTCTCACCACCATTTTTCAAACCACGGAAAGGAAGACTGAAGGAGAACAAATGACATGGCTAGGGTCTCAGTCACTTAGTGAGAAGCTGGGACTTGAACTCCGGGGCCCTGTGGACACGTCTTGAATGGAGTATAACTTACAGTGATGGCTCCCAGGCTCCCCACTGAATAAAAGATGGTTTCCCTCTTGCCGATTTGATCCAAGGGCACACGTTGACCAGGGATTCAGGTTGAACAGTGGAGTTACAGTCAAGGTGAGCCGATTTGTCCCCTGGGAAGATTTGAACACACGTTTCTCCAGCTTCCTTCATCCCCAGGATGATGCCTCTGCGAGGCTGGCGTGCTTGTCTTCTGGCCTCAGAGCACAGCAGCGTGACAACTTCTCCCCAGTCCATCTCTGCCGGTGATTGTCACTCAAACTGACAGTTCCAAGGGTCCAGGTTGACTACACTCAACTGAGTCAAATAAATTCGCATAAACACTTTAAAGCCAAATTTCCCGATATCTTTTCCTCTCATTTACTACCTGGATGTTTACATTTAATTTCTTGCAAATGATATACCTAAACATTATTACATCCCTTAATAATTGTGCATTTTGATTGCAAATAGCCCAAATGGAGTGAAACAGGCAGGAGGAAGGGTTTAGCATTTCTGCGGGTGTAAACTTTTGGGGGGAAAACATGGTTTGGGGTGAGCAATCATGGCTCCTCATGCTGGAGAAGGTGGGTAGCTGGTGCTCTTTGAAGATGCCACACCAGCTTCTGATTGAAGGCTACTGGCCCTAGTTTAGTAAAACCTGGTTTGTGCTTTTATGAAAGTAGGTTTTACTTCTTAAATGTATTTCTTTAGCCAGGGTTTTGCTTGTCTCTCCCCTCTTAGGATCTATCTCTTCAGATACAGGCATTTGATTAGTCTTGGTGACATGAAAACAACACCTTGTCTGAAGCTGTTTCCCTAGTGAGTCTCCCCGGAGCTTGGTTGCTTTGTTGGAAAAAAAAATCCTTTTCTTTCTAGCTTGGGTCATGGCAAGTGGCTAGTAGTTTTTCCTCCCATCTTCTTCCTCCGGGCCATAGATTTAGATGAACTTGTAATTCCTCTTGGAACTTGGGGTGACTCGTTTCCCTGGAGTCACCCCCAAGGATCCATATCCCGCATGGGTTCCAATGGGCACATCTGCATTAATATCTGGGGACTGTCCTCCTACTTGTAGAGAGACATTCCTGTGGTCCCTATGGGTGCCCCCTCTCTCTTGCTCTTCCTGTTCACAGGGCCCAGATCTCAGTTCACAGCCTGCAATGGGAACTGCCTAGGGTTGAAATGGAAACAGCCTGCAGGGACCCAGGGAGGAGAGGGGTTGCTGTGGCTGCCCACCTGCCTGCCCAGGGATGGCTTCAACTCCCAGGAGGGGCCCTTGCACACACACGGTTTCTGTATGATTGTGTGTGCCCGCCTTGGTTTTAGAAACTTTCTGTCATCCTGCTTTTTCTCACTCTGCCTTCCTATAGCCCCATTAGTTGCATTTTGGGCTTGGCATTCCACTGTGCTAACATCTTCCACC
Organism: Odocoileus virginianus; assembly: GCF_023699985.2. Taxonomy (NCBI): domain Eukaryota; kingdom Metazoa; phylum Chordata; class Mammalia; order Artiodactyla; family Cervidae; genus Odocoileus; species Odocoileus virginianus. The sequence continues at coordinate 50,239,249 of NC_069690.1, forward strand.
CCTAGTGGGAGACGAGATAGCTGTGATTAGCCTAATGAGTGATTAATTAACAAGCGGGTGCTGGATAACGGAAATGTGCTGACCCTGCTGAACGGCGGCAGGGATGGCGCAGCCCCATCGCGACTTTAACCCTTAAGTCCACTCCCGCCAGCCACATAGCTGCCTTCGTGTCCAAGTGTGAGGCTGTGCATGCACACATGGGTGCATGCTGACCCAGAGCTGGGGCTGAAAAGGCGATGTCCACCAAGGGAGACAGCTCCGTAGGGTCTACAGGTGGCCAAATCCACTAAGTGTGTGTTGTTTGTACACGCGGGTTGCCAATCAGCATATAGAAATCCTCAACCAGAATTGAATAATGAAAACTGATCCTAATTGCAATTATGCAAAATGCTGAAGTATCTCTGGGTGGAAGATCTTGGAGTCTTCTGAACGGTTTGTGTTCAATAAACTGGGCTGGAGTGACTGGGGTGGGCTTGAGGGAGGGCTCAGGGAATTCTTGCTGATTCACTTGGATGTGGGTTGAGTGTCACTGGTGATGGGAGGGAAGGGTGCAGGCTGGCACGGAGAAGGGCCTGGGGTAGCGTGGGCTCTGGGGAGGAAGGATGGTGGGTGGGAAGGAGGGAGAGGGAGACGGGAGGTGAGTGACAAGTCCCCACAGCCTTCTCTGGGATATGTTCTGTTCCGCTCCCACTGTAATTAAATGTTAATTTTCTTCATGGAAACCGATGGGAACATAGTGCCAGAAACTGATCCCGGGCCTCCTCCCCTGCCTCCTAGCATGGAACCAGCGTGGGAGGTTTTGTTTGCTCTCCCCCTCCTCACTAAGAAGGGACCCCGGGAAAGGTGGGCAGAAGGACACAAGAGCACCTATAGGGGAAGTAAGGCTGGCAAAACAAACCTGCCGAAGCCCAGGCTTATTCCTCAGCTTCTGTTCCTTATGAAGACACTGGTCATTGGATTTCGGACCAGCCCTAACCCAGGACGATTTTATCTTGAGGTTCCTACCTTAGATACAGCCTAAATATATCTGCAAAGACCCTTATTCCACAATGAGGTCACAGTCTCCGATTCCAGGGGCAGACTCCTTGGACTCTCCTTTTGGGAGACACAGTTCAACCTACTGCACTGTCCCAAGGTTCAGTTTTGGTTCCTCTGCTTCAGTTGTGTCCCCACCTTCCAGCACCCCTACCGCTTCTTCTAGCTGCATCTGACCCACGGTAGGGCCCATCCTGGCTGGCCCTCAGCCTGGCCACAGATACTTTCCTGAGCAGCGGGCATCACAAAGCTGAATGGACAGCAGAAGCTCTAATTCTCCATTGCCTGCAGCAAAATCCCATTAGAGATGGGGAGCCAGGATGCTGGCTAACCCATCCCGAGTTGGAGACCTTCACCTCCCCCACCTCTCTCGCTGACTCTCTAGCAGCTTCTCGACTTCTCTGCACCCCCATGGGTCCTTCTGTGAAATGGGGGTACACATTCGTGCCTGCCCCAGCAGGTGGGAGGGCTAACAGTGCGGCTGCCTGCAGGGAAGCGGGGAGCCAGTTTGTGGAAGGAACATTTGTCGGGGCAGCGGTTTGAGGCTGTAAGTTTAATTTCCCTGTGGCTTTTGAACTGGAGCCCTGAGATTTGCTCAAGGGCCTCTCAGAAGTTGACCAGGGCCAGAGCTGCATCCACTTACAGAGGCTCTGATAGAGAAAAGGTGACATATTGAAAGCAGGTTGCAAAAATTGAGCTGTTTGAAGTGTTTGCTGCTAACAGATTCACACACTTGCCGCACCCTCGGAAGGCAGTGACCGCAGTTTCAGGCTTTTTCTGAGAGATGTCAAGAGAGAAAGAGGAGGCATCTGATGGGGAGGCCCAGGCCCAAGTGACCCTGCCTTCACCCCAGTTGGGCTTTGGCCTTGATATGCAGTTCCCAGAGTTTGTGTGGGACCTGGGCGGGACCACACCAGCCTTTCCTTCTGGTCCCCTGGCCAAGGATCTGTGGCTCTGCTGCCTGGACGGGGAGCAGAAAGCTGTGCTGGGCTTGAGGCTGGGAGAGGAGCCTCTGGAATTTTCTGGAAGAGAGGAAATCTGTGTCCTTGGAGTACGAGGATAGGACGGGGAGAGGCAGCGTTGGCTTAGCCCTCCCTGCAGGCTTCTCATGGGGTGACGGTGCTCTCAGCTTGGTTGGCCCAGTGACTGAGACGCTCAACGAGCTGTCACCTCCAGGACAGGGTTTCTAAACCGCAGCACCACTGACACCTGGAACTGGAGAGTCTTCCCTTGGGGACCTGTCCTGTGCGCTATAGGATGGTCAGCATCACCCCTGGCCTCCAGCCCCTGGGTGTCAGTAGTGTCCCCCAGCAGTGTCTCCAGCCATCGCCAAGTGTCCTAAAGGTGCAAAACCAGGCCTGGAACGCACCACATGTGCGTGACCTTCACACCCACTGCCTGAACTTTGCTGGGACACAGACTATGCATCCCATGAAGGCAAGATGGGCTGTGAGGGGGAAACAAGTTGTGGGTCCCAAGTTTGGTGTGGATGGGAAGGGAAATCTCGGGGAGGAAGGGTGAGAGGAGAGGCAGTCCTCGTGGGAGGACTGTCGATGGTGTTGAATGCTGGGAACATCTCTGCTGGGCACCGGGGAGGTGGAGGCGGCCCTCCTGGGTCTGTGGGTAAGGCTTCATAGGGAAGTGAGCCTGGGAGCTCTGGCTGCCTCTCCAAAAGCCAAGGCCCATTGATCCTTCTCTGAGGCTGCTTCCCTTTAGAAAATTCATTTTGGATCTTTTGCTCCCAGGTCCTGAGCTTCCATTTGGCTTTGCTTCTGGGCAGTGGGACCTCTTTATAAGAAAATGCACTCTCTGATAGAGCCCGGGCCAACGAAAACACCACATTCATGGCAGCCCTATTCACAATCGCCAAAAAGTGGAATAGCCTGACATCCATCCATAGATGAACAGGTCAACCTTATGTGATGTAAACACCCAGTGGAATATTCAGTTCGGTTCAGTTCAGTCTCTCAGTCGTGTCTGACTCTTTGAGACCCCATGAACCGCAGCACGCGAGGCCTCCCTGTCCATCACCAACTCCCGGAGCTTACTCAAAATTCATGTCCATTGAGTCAGTGATGCCATCCAACCATCTCTCCTCTGTCATCCCCTTCTCCTCCCACCTTCAATCTTTCCCAGCATCAGGGTCTTTTCAAACGAGTTAGTTCTTTGCATCAGGTGGCCAAAGTATTGAGTTTCAGCTTCAACATCAGTCCTTCTAATGAACACCCAGGACTGATCTCCTATAGGATGTACTGGTTGGATCTCTTTGCAGTCCAAGGGACTCTCAAGAGTCTTCAACGCCACAGTTCAAAAGCATCAATTCTTTGGTGCTCAGCTTTCTTTATAGTCCAACTCTCACATATTTATTCAGTCATAAAGAACAATGAAGTCCCAACACACACTACCACATGGATGGGACTTGAAACATGAATGCTCAGTGAAAGAAGATGACCCTGAAAAGGCCATGTTGTGTAAGATTCCACTGATGTGAAATGTCCAGAACAGGCAAACAGAGACAGAAAGCAGTTATTGGTTGCTAGGAAGTGAGGTTCGGAGGAGTGAGGGGTGACTATTAATGCATACAGGGTTTATTTTAGGGGGGGATGAAACATTCCTTATGTATCCTTTATATATTTTGGATACTCTACAGTATTTATTGTTACGATTTGGTTCCAGAGCAGATACAAGCTCACACAGGGCTTGGAAAGGACCGGATTGGGCAGGAAGACAGGTCATATCAGGGGACAGGTCATATCTTGGGCGCCCGTAGGGAGGTGGGAAGAAGGCTGTTGGGGGTTTGGGGTTCGGTACAGAGGGCTTCGGTTGTGTGGCTTAGAGCTGGCGGCACACATGGGGTTCTGCACTGACTCAGGACATCATGGGGTACCGTGTTTAGCCGGTCGGCACTGTGGGTGTAGATTTCTTGTCACAAGAGAAGTGAGTTCAAGGCTGGTGACACATGCCCAGCCATTCCCCAGCCTCGCTGAGCTCAGCAAGTGTCCTGCAAACTGGTATGAACTGGACAGTGACTGCTGGGCATTGAGTGCTGATGACATACAGGCCATGAGAGGAGGTGACAGGGTGGGCGTGTCCTGACTGGCCCCCAACCTACATGGACCCCTGGTCCCTCTTCTCAGGTCACAGAAGTTGACAAGCCCCTGAAGGTGCAAAGGGGTCTGGTGTGCAAGCCCCCCCTGCTTCCGTCCCTCTCTCTGCCGTCCCAGTCTTCCCCGTGTTCCTTCTCCCCTCCCAGCTCATCCATCCCTCACCCCAGCTCCCAGAGTCACTGGCTGAGATGTGGCCCCCTGACTGAAGGTGGGGCAGTGCGTGGCCAGGGGCTGAGCGGGGCCTGACTGAGCCGCGTTCCTCAGTTCCCTCCTCTAGGAGACGGGTGACAGCTGAGTGTATCTCACAGGGAGGCTGTGAGGGTTAATAGTGCGTGTAAAGGACTTCAGATAGGCCTGGCAAACAGCGAGGGCCGGTGATGCCCTGCTCTTGCGGCCGAGCTCGAGGCCTGGGCGTTCCGGACTTGGTGCTGTTGTGCGTCTCACCCGTTATCTGCCTGGTGATCCTGTGACAGCTACAGACCTCCCTTCTCAGAAAAAGACATTGTATTGGTTCCTGGGGCTGTTGGAAGGAATGACTCAAACTGGGCAGTTTAAACCAGCAGAAATTTACTCTCTCAAGAGTTCAGGAGACCGGAAGTGTGAAATCAAGGTGTGGGCAGGACTGTTTCATTCTGGAAGCCTTGAGAAAGAGACACTTGCAGGCCCTTCTCCAGCTTCTGTGGCCTCGGGCAATGCCTGCCGTCCCTTGATTTGTAGATGCATCACTCAAGTGTCTGCTCCGTCGTCACGGGATCCTCTCCCCGTGTGTGTGTGTCTCCTTTTCTCTCTCTCATAAGGCTCTCTCATTAGATCAGGGGCCCGCCCTTAATCTGGAATGATTTCATCTCAACCCTTGGCTTCATGACATCTGCAAAGACTTTTGTTCCCAAATAAGTTCACATTCAGAGTTTCTGGGTAGACATGAATTCTGGAGCCATCCAACCCACTACAGACCCCGAGGCCCCGAGGGGAAGTGACACACCCAGAACCACTGGACTCCAGCCTGAGGCAGGCACCAACTGGGCCCAGGCGCCTTGTCCAAAGCCTGGCCCAGCCCTGCCCTATGCCCTTTTCCTTCGTAGTGAATTCTGACTCCATTCCTACAGCCCTTGCCCAGATGAGATCTTTCGCTCCACAGATCTTTCCTTGATGTCCTGTTCTGGTGTCTTGATCCCTCTGTCCCTCCTTGTGTCCCTGAAGTGTCCAAGGACCTGACTCAGGGTTGGAGCCTTTGCCCAGCTGCAGCCTACAGTGGACATATGGAGTCCCGCCTCAGCTTCCCTTGCAAGGCCTGAGCCTGAAGAGAGGTTTTAAGGCCTCTCTTGTTGGTAGTGGGAGAGCAGGAGGCTTCTGAGGTGGAAAACCCTTGTTGAAGGTAGGCTGTGGACAGAAGTAGGGATTTGGATGCTGGTGGTGGAGATGGGCTCAGCCCTGCTCCTGTTGTCCTTGGGGATGGGGTCCATGGCAAAGAAGCTCAGCAGCAGGTTTTGCTGGGGAGCCTGAGCACCAGGCAGAGGTCAGCCTCTGGCGTAGTCCAGGGATCAAACATGAGTTAACTGCAGATTTGACGATTAAAAGGGAGTCCACTGCTGCTGCTGCTGCTGTCACTTCAGTCGTGTCCGACTCTGTGCGACCCCATAGATGGCAGCCCACCAGGCTCCCCCATCCCTGGGATTCTCCAGGTAAGAACACTGGAGTGGGTTGCCATTTCCTTCTCCAATGCACGAAAGTGAAAAGTGAACGGGAAGTCTCTCAGTCGTGTTTGACTCTTAGCGACCCCATAGACGGCAGCCTACCAGGTTCCTCCATCCATGGGATTTTCCAGGCAAGAGTCCTGGAGTGGGGTTGCCATTGCCTTCTCCGAGGGATCCACTAGGGAGGCCTTAATGACCACCTGGAGAGGAGCTGCTCTGGTAGAAGACGGGCATCACAGAGCTTCCTGCCTTGACCTGACTTGGAGAGCCCAGGTGGACAGTGAGTGCTAGGTGCAGCCTGGAGGTCAGGCAGGAAGCAAGGCCTGCCCTGAGCAAGTAGCCACCTCTCAGGCCCCTCGTCTATGAGATGGGAACTACCGCACCAGCCTCTCCAGAATCACAGGGGATGGGAGATGTGCCACCCACCAGACACCCCATGTGTGATAATGCTCTGAGAAAGTTAGGAACACCCCAGCAGTGTGAGGCCCATGCTCAGCTCTCTGCTGTTCCTGCAGCCCAGGTGGAGTCTGTGAACTCACAGTAACAGGCGAACAGCAGGCCTCACCAGCCGGGACTGACACAGAGCTTCAGCTATACTCAGTAATTCCTGGAAACTGACAGAGATGGACTCGGGAGGTCCGACGGGGCTGGGGGGTGCTGGTGCGCCTGGCGGCTAATGTCGTGGGTATGCAATGCTCAGGCTTCTCCTGCTCTAACGGGAACCCTTGCCCCCTCTTCCTCTAAGCCCTTCCGTTTGTCCTCCTTTTCTGACACTTTTCCTGCTTTCCTGTTCTCACGCAACTGCCTTTCCCCACTCCTGGAACATTCAGCTTATTCATGTCAGACTCAAGGTCACCGGAGACTCAAAGAGCTGGGTCAGGAGGAGAGCTCAGGCTTTGTTTGTCCCTCCTCTCGGGCTAGTGGGGCACGTGTGTCCGTATATGCGTGTATGCCTGTGTGTTTATGTGTGCCTGTGAGTGCACGCATGGGTGTGTACATGTATGTTTGTGCACATGTGTGCATGTACTGTATGTGTATGGGCATGTATACTTACGTGCTTACTTGTGTTCGTGCACACGTGTGTGTGTGTGTGTATGTGCCCTGTGTGCTTGTGTGAAGAGGGAAGCGAGCCCAGACCGCCTGGAAATCTCTCAGGACCGCAGGCGTGCCTCCTACCAGGCACCGGTCACTGCCATTGCCCACGGAACAGAGCCTTTGGGGAAAGTTGCTGGACATCTTGGGCAAAGGAGAGAAGAAATGAAATAACTGCCAGATTTGCAGCATGTTACCTGTTTTTATTAAAAATCAATGACACAATAGAGCGATTCCACTCTATCTTACTTAAACAATATCCACTGCAGGGGAGCCAGGAGGGGGGAGGGGCCCCGGGCCAGAGGGTGGGGGGAGCCTCGGGGAGGCCCGCCGGTTCCGAGAGCCGCTGCTTCCAGCCGAGCTCCCTCCATAAAATAACCAGCTCATCTCCGGCCCCATCAGAGCAGGGATTTACGGCCGGGCCTGCGATTGCCTGCCTCACGCATCTCTCGGTTTTATTCCTGCTATTTATCACGCCAGGCCCTGCCTCAGCGCCAGAGGGACAGTTAATCAAGGCAGGCTTTCTACCTTGTCATCCCAGGATTCTGCTGGGAGAAAATGTGAGCCGTAAAATTAAAACCAAGAGAACTTGGGAATTTGTAAAGAAGGTCTGGGGAGGAGGGGAAGGACGTGATCCCCCCGCTCCCTGCCCCACGACCCACACCCCGAAATGCTGAGCAGCAGGGACTCCACGCTCCAAATTCACTCCCTTACTGCTGTGGGTGCGTCTGAGGCAATGCCTCTCAAAGCCACCTCCCCTCCGCCCCTTACCTTCCACCCCATCTCCACCCTTGTTCTCCCCCTACCCCAGCTCCCTTCATGAGAAAACACAGGTGATCGTTGCGGCAGAAAAGAAAAAGGAACAAGAGGTGAGCGCCTAGGGATCATTGACCATGTCTGACTTGGAATCTGATGGTGGGAAAAGGCGCAGGTCCCCCAGACGGGCAGCCCCTCTGGCACCTGGAGGACCTTCCTGCCAGCCTGTTCCCCACCCCTGGTCCCGGCCAGATTCAGGCAAGTGGAAGGCCCCCGAGAGCTGAGGAGCCCACATCCATGCAGCTTATGCTGATGTTCCTGTGGGACAATTTTCCAGCTGTTTCTGGAGATCCAAGAGAAGGGGATTAGCATTTAGTGCTGGGAAAGCCTCAGGCCTTGGCCACACACAGGGGCAGTAGCTCATCATTTGATCTTGGAGAGCAAGGGGGATGGATTACTTCCAGATACTTCTAGACCATTCTATGAAAAATGGTGGTGGGGATCTTATTTAATGTCTAGTTTTATTTTGTGGAGGAACCAGTGGGGCTGGAGAAAGGGGAAGAAGGAAATAGAACATAAAACTCAGTGCTTGCAGGCCTGCTGGGCCTTCAGGGTTTGGACCCACTCTGAGGGGGTGGCACAGCCAGAGCCCCACTGACAGACTCCTTCTGGCAGCAAAGAAGTTTTACTTTTAAACATGGAGTTCCTTATGTGTGCATGCACATGTGTGTGCATGCGTGTGACACCCCAAGTCTGCTCAGTGCAGAAGGAGGGCTCTTCTGGGCGCTGGAACAAATGGTTTCCCAGATCCCCAAAGGACAAGGCAACCAGTCCAAATGCCTTCTGAAGACCCCTGTGCCTGGAGACGTGGGTTTCAGGGGATGTGGCTAGACACCTGCTGTGGGAGGGGGTGTGTGGGGGGCCTACGCTTTAGAGATGGGATCCCCTGACTCTGGACTGCCCTCCTCCTGTGGCCCCAGAACCTCGTTTCAGGCCTTGTGACAGGGTGACAGCGATTGGCAGCTTCAGCTCAGAGTTGCTGTGGGCTTTCCCGCTCCAGAGCTGCTTCCCTGTGCTCATTATTTATTTAATCATCTCTTTATGATTCTGGAGAAAGAGGAACTGCAGGATGGGGTGGGCAGAATGACCCTGTCCCCCAGAGCTTTGAACGAACAATATTCACACAGGCAGCTGTCAGTCAAGGCACCAGCCTCTAAGGCCTTCGTGACCAACTGAGGTCACCCGAGACCTTGTCCCAGACCAGGAATGGCCCCAGAGTTCAGGGAGGTCTGCAGGACTGGTGGGGGCAGCAAGGGCGAGAGGTAGGGGAGAATGCAAACTAGAGGGTAGGGGCAGTGGTGGGGGGCTCAAATGCCCTGAGCTTCCGAGGGTCCCTGTGAGGGAAGGGAGCCAGGGCAGCCTGGGGGTTGAAGTCACAGATAATATAGACACAAAAATGAGAACTCCATCTGAATTTAGTCTTCATGGGCTGGGGACCTCCATATCTAACAGAGTTGCTCCCTGGGGCAGAGGGGGGTGGCTCCAGCAAGGACCCTCCCTAATCCTGCTCACACCTTGCACCAAGGCAAAAGCATCCCCAGGGGCCTGGGTGGGAGGGGCAGGCAGCAAACGGAGGTAGTGGACCTCACAATTAGCCAGGGCTCCACAGTGGGACAGAGGCTAGACTTTGAGGGTGCCCTCTGCCAGCAGGTCTCTTCTTGGCCCCTCCCCAAGCCTACTCTTCATTTAAGCAGGCCCAAAGCCACTCTCCTGTGTGTGTACCTGCACACGCTTGTATGTGCATGCACACAGGCACGTTTCAGAACCAGCTGCCCCTCCCACAGCTGCTGAGCACGTAGGATGCTGCTGCGTGACCTTAGGGCAGCTGCTGATGGGATCCGCCCGCCCCACCAGAGTTGGTGGTTCTCGGGCAGCGCTCAGCCCCATGCCTCTCTGCAGCACTGACACATGGCGGATGGCCAGCAGCTGCCGGCTGAGTGAGTGGTCGCCGACATTTCCAGAAGAATCCATCTGCTGTGGGTATGCACGCAGCATGGAGAACTCTGTGTGGGCCTGGAGAAGCCAGGAGCCAGTTCTGTTCTTGTGCAGGCTGCCGGGGAGGGTGCGGGGGCGGGGAGGGGGACAGCCAGGGGAAAACGCAGCCATCACTTTCGTGATTTGGAGCATCCGAGACCCCAAGACGCCCCCCAGTGACGTTTCCTTGGATTTGGAATGCATTATGTGATTTAGCTGTTGTTATAGATTTACCTTCCTAATTATGTTTGGCTTAGAACAATGTTAAAATTGTTTTGCATTCCCTGAGTACACAGAGCCGGGGCGTGGGAGGAGGTGGCTGGGGATGTGAGAGGTGGCAGAGAGAAGACATTCGGGGTTTGAAGGCTGTCAGGGACAAACCACGTGCCAGTAGTAAAGAACTGCCTATGCAGAGAGGACCTTACATAAGCAGTGGCCCGCTAACGCAGATGCTGACCCCAGAGGGGCAGAGCCGGGGGCACCTGGGAGCAGGTGTGGAGGGCCAGGGGCCAAGCCTAGTGGCTAACATTCCTTCATTCCTACTGTGTGCCTGGCTCTGCTCAGAGCCGTTTGCTTGCATTGCCTCATTTAACCCCACAACTGCCCTGAGGAAGTGGATGATCTGTCCTTCTCCTTTTAGAGATAGGTAAAGTGAGGCACAGAGAAGGCAGGCCACTGACCCGAGGTCACACAGCTGATGTGTGGCTGTGCTGGGATCCTCATTCTAGAGCCCATTCTAGATCCAGGGGATCTAGAATCCTCTATGATATACCATCTCCAGTGAGATGGCGCTTCTAAACCAAGAGCCCTTTTCCTCAGATGGGTGGAGGAGGAGGTCAGAGGCACGGGTGCATCTTGCCAATAGGAGGCTCTCCTCCCCTGGCCCTGCCAGGCCGCAGGAAACACGGCATGTCCCCCTTGCATAACCAGTTATTTTTAAGAACGCCTTGCCGAGTGGGAAACGCTGGTATCTGTGCTTCCCCAAGGGTTCCAGCCTGCTCGGCTGATACTGACCCCACAGCCCTCAAGCCCGTCTCTGAAGAAGCAGTTCTGTCTCCATCAGCATTCCTAAGCAAGATCCAGCTCTCCCTAAAGTTCAGACCAATATGGACTTGAAGCAACATTACTTTAATCCGCTCTCTCCTAAGTAAGATACAGAATGTATCTAGGTCCCCTTTGCCCTCTCGGCTAATCCCCTAAACAAAGTCAGACAGTCAGACCCATGTGTGCCAAACACAGCTGGGAGCATTCACGCTATTCCCGGTTTCAGGCAATCTGGATATTCCGAGGGGCGTCAGACGAGAGCCGAGGTCATGAGATGAAGGTGGGCTGTTCATCTTTTGTAGGCTTGCCTTTCATCACCTGGCTCTGACCAAGCAGTTTATTTCTGAATGAATGGGGCTGCATATTGCCCTTCTGATTCCATATTGTCCAGAAAATGAACATGGCTTTCACGGTCAGCCTGTTTCCCGTGGCATGAAGCCTTTCTCAGTGTCTCTCAGCATGGAAGTGTCCGTATTTTGCAGGCAGAGCTGGTCCTGCAGTAACGAGCAGCTTGGTCCAGCTCCTTTTAAGAGGAGCTGGCTGGCATGCTGGTGTTGCCCCCGCACCACTCCTGACCCTTCAAATCCTAAAACCCACACACAATGCCCCAGCTGATGGCCAGGAGAGCGACTGCCAAGATGCTCTTCTTTAGTTGTTGTCAAGGCAACACCAGGGATGTTGAAACCCCTTGAGGACAGGAGAATACTCTCTACATTCTCCGCCTGTGCTCACATCTGCTCGGGGCCATGGACAGAGGTAAGGCAGCTGTGACTTACCTCTGGGGTGAGGGTGAGGCACATTGCCTGGAAGAGGGCTGCCAGGCTTTTATTTCCTACTGTGATGTTCCCGCTGGGATTTTTACCCTGTTGTAGAATCAGGATATGTGTGTTAGTCACTCAGTCATGTCTGACTCTTTGCAACCCCACAGACTGTAGCCCATCGGGCTCCTCTGTCCATGGGATTCTCCATGCAAGAATACTGGAGTGGTTTGCCATTCCCTTCTCCAGAGGATCTTCCTGACCCAGGGATCAAACCCTGGTCTCCTGCATCGCAGGCAGATTCTTTACCGTTTGAGCTACAGGGAAGTCCTTTTAGGTAGAATCAGGAGAACTATGATTTATTTCATGGACTTCAGCCTGTCCTACTGCCTTCAACAATTCCAGATATTCCCCTCTGGGAAGCCGAGGGCATGAGTCCGCTGGGTCTTCGTCACATGTAGCAGCCAATTCTTGGTGCCTAACCAACTGCCCTGAAAGTCAGCGGCTGAAAAAGATAATAATTTACAGTTGAGGCTCATTATTTGTGGATTCCATATTTGCAAGTTTGCCTCCTTGCTGATGGTTCTTTGTAACCCCTCAATCAACATGAAGGAGACTTCCTTGGTTATTTGTGGATGTGTGCAGAACATTGAAACATTTTGAGTCGTCTGCACAGGTGTTCTCAGCTGAGGCTGGACAGGTGACGCTCTGCCTTCTAGTTTTAGCTCTCATGCTGAGATATTTTAGTGCCACATTTTCTGTTTCTTTGTGCTTTTTGTTGGTGACTTCACTGTTAGAATGGCTCGAGCATTGTGCTGGAGTGCTGTCCACTGTTCCTAAGCCCCAGGCGGCTGAGATGTGCCCTATGGAGAAAATGCGGGCATTAGATGAACTTCATTCAAGCCTGTGTTATGGTGCTGTTGGCCCTGAACTTGATGTAATGAGCCAACCTAATACAACCTGTATTAGATAAGACATCTTTACACAGAAACATACATAAAATAGGCATATATATTGATGTGCTCAGTTGCTCGTGTCTGACTCTTTGCGACTCCATGGACTGTAGCCTATCAGGTTCCTCAGTCTATGGAATTCTCCAGGCAAGAATACTGGAGTAGGTGGCCATTTCCTACTCCAGGGGATCTTCCCAACCCACGGAGTGTTGTGTTTCCTGCAGTGGCAGGCAGATTCTTTACCACTGTGTATAGGTTGATGAAAACGTGAACAGAGTTCTGTGTTTCCCCTAGGATCAAGTGTTAGCCATGATTTTCTAGTATTGAACTCCACGAATAGCAAGAACTATCTGTTTTCTTGTCACGTGCCTGCAAGTCATCCAGGTGCAGGCTGATCTGGGCCGGGCTGGACTGGGCTTGGTGGGATGCTTCTGCTCAAACTGTGGGCTCTTCGTTCTAAGGCAGGCTCAGGCCTGCTCGTGCGGGTTTATCCTGGGTTCTGGCCAAAGGGTAGCAGCTCCCAGGGGAGTTCTGCTGGCCATCACAGTGGCATGAACCCAACCTGCAAACAGCCTTATAGCCTCTGCTTGCATCATATCAACTCACTTCCCACTGGTCAAAGCAAGTCAGCAGCCAAACCCGAGGTCCAGGGTTGGGAAGTACACTCCACTTCTATGGAAGGCACTGCAGAGTCTCATGATGGGGGTGTGAACAATTGGGTCCCCCCCTGGACACTGCCCAGGGAGGCTGTCCAGGTCGATTGAGACCTGGGTCACTGCGGTGAAGGTGAAGATGCAGCAGAGGGTCCTGGCCCAGAGGCAGGGGATGGAAGGGCCGTTGCTCACCGTTTCCTTGCTCACACCTGAGTGTCCTGATGTCTCTGTGCAAATACTGCTCCAATAGGCAAGTTTGTTGCCCTCACCAATACCGACCAGTGGAAGGTGTCTGTCTCCTGTAGGGTGACCTGGAGAGCAGGCTAGGAGGGGAGCAGGGACAAGGCTGGTTAATTAATTCAAGGGTAAGGGAACAGGAGTCTGCTTGCATGCGTGCTCAGCTGCTTCAGTCATGTCCAACTCTTTGCAACCCTATGGACCATAGCCCGCCAGGCTACCCTGTCCATGGGATTCTCCAGGCAAGGATACTGGAGTGGGTTGCCGTGCCCTTCCTCAGGGGATCTTCCTGACCCAGGGATCAAACCTGTGTCTCCTGTGTCTCCTGCGTTGCAGGTGGATTCTTTACCCACCGAGCCACTGGGGAACAAGAGAGGAAACCCCAGAAACTATGTGTTCTGGATGTTTTACTTATGGACATCTTATATGCATTTACCGAGCTAAGCGCAAAGTACAGATTTGTAGCGAGCCAGCCTCACAAATTGTGGGACTTGTCTTACAGATCCACTCATCTCAATAAGAGGAGCTGGTGGAACTGCTAGGATCATCATAATTAGGTCTCCTTTTGAAACCGCGTACCACGTTTTCTTTTTTATTTTTTTCCTTCCTCTGCCTCAGGGCATCTCCCTGGTTCCTCATCAGTAAATGAATCCGTTCCCTTCACATCTGGGACGCAGGGCCTTTGATACTGGCATGCGTGGAAAGGAGGGAAGAATAATTAACAAATTAATTAATTGTCCTTTGTTTCCACTTCAAACAAATAAGGTAGTATTTTGAGCTGAACAGGTTGTGTGCCAATAAAGGGTCATTAGTGACCATTTAAAAATGAATATGCACCTCCAGCAAACAAACACAGACTCCCTGCCATTCTGGAAGTTTGGCTTGTGACAGGCTCCCCTCTGAGCCGAGCCAGCTTCTGTAGCCTGGCCCATGAAGTGAAGCTCCACGGAGATGCTTATTTTTGTGAAAAACAAACAAAAAGTCCTCCACCAGCAGCCCCACTTCTGCAAAAGAATTGAAAGCAGGGTCTTGAAGAGATATTTGCACACCTGTGTTCACAGCAGCATTACTCACAATTGTCCAAAGGTATAAGCAACCCAAGTGTCCATTGATGGATGAATGGTAAACCAGCTGTGGTCCATCCACCCAGTGGAATATTATTCAGCCTTAAAAAGGGAAGGAAGTTCTGACACATGCCGAGTGAAATCAGCCAGTCACAAAAGGACAAATACTCTGATTCTACTCTTGTGAGGGACCTGGAGCCATCAGATAACAGAGACAGACCGTAGATTGTGGTTGCCAGGGGCTGGGGAAGGGGGAAGGGAGGCTAGTGATTAATGGGCACACAGTTTCAGTTTTACAAGATAAAAGTAGGTCTGGAGTTGGATGGTGGTGATGGCTGCACAAGGAGGTGACTGTACTTAACACCACTGAACTGTCCCCTTAAGATGGTCAGATGGTCATGTATTAACAAAGGGCTGACAGAGATGTCGTGGCTGGAGGCTCACAGGAACCCAACCACCCCCAGGAGCAACTGTTCCATGTTCACTAATTAAGAGTTGGCAGCAACTTTATACAGCATTAATCCTGGAGTAATGAGAATCGCCTGTATGTTTATATGTGTTCTATTTCACACTCAATATTTGTTACCTGGTCCCTCGATTCCTCCACTATTTTCATGAGCTAACACTTATGAGTCTGGTCTCAAGCCTGACTTTAAGTTTTTATACTTCACCATAAAGAGCAATTCTCTGATTTGATCTGGGAGATTCCAGGCAGTACTTCTGGCTGCAGATACCAACTAATTTCCAGTCTTTGACCCCTTCCCGCCATGCTTCCGGCAAACATGAGTTGATATGCTGATTTCCACAAGTAGCATTGGAATCCAGGGCTTTCTGTGTGTGTGTGTGGAGGGGGAGGGGGCACATAGGCCCTGACCCCGTGCCCTGTGTTCTTACAAAGCAGTCTGTTGGCAGATGAGAAATAATATTTGTTGAGCATAGTGTAGGATAAATCATATTTGTACTTTACTTTAGGAACAAAAGTACTTTCAAAAGTATATTTGATTTTGAAATCACTTTTCTGATTAAGAGTCCCTTAAAAAGGACAGTTAAATAAACTGAGGGTTGGAGAGACTCCTTAAGTGTGGGCAGGGTTTTCCATTTATTGGTGTGCTAGGAGGTTTTAGGTATAGGTTTGAATCTTTGTTTTCCATGTTCTTTCTGATGTGGTTTTTTCTCTTGAAGATGTTGTAGACAGACTCAGTCCCCTAAGACTCTTTCCTGGAGTCGTCAAACAGTAGATCTCCAGAGACTGGGCTACTGTTGCAATCAATCACCTCCAAAGCCGAAGGCTGCCCGCTGCCCCGGAACAGCGCTGGGGAAGCCCCTCACTGGTGTCCCTGCAGGAGCCTTCTCCCGAGAGCCATGCTGGGGCTTCGGCCTCACACACTGATTTGGGGGAGATGCCATCATGGCAGAGGGTGATGGAGCAAGAGGAGCCGGGGAGAACCCCAGGTTCCCAGCTTCACCCAGACAGGTGGGGGCCAGCAGGGGGGACCACAAGCAGGTCTGAAACAGGCCAAGACCCCAGTGTTGGCCCCACCTGACCTGGCCCAGCCCTGACTCTGGTGGGCTCTGGGGACCCTTCCCAGGGTTGCATTTCTACCCAAAGACTACACGGGAACAAGAAGTATGTTGAGAGGGGGCAGAGGGGAGACAGCCCGGGCAGGAAACCCTGGGGAGGCGGGGATGGGGGTGTGAACCCTGCTTTGCTGGAGGCCCCGCCCATGTGAGGTCCGCTCCCCTACACACTTGGCAGGGGGGAACCATGCACGTGGATACAAGGAGAGGTGGTGTGATGGAGGGTCAGGCGTGTTCCAGTTGGGAGGTGCTGCGAGGAAGACCAGGTGATTTTTAAGGAGAGCTTGTGTCATGCTGCTGGGCGAGCCCTGAGTCTGCGTGCCCCCTAACTGGCCCCAGATGCTCCACACACAGCGTCCTTCTGTTTCGCCACCCCGACTGCCTCTCCAGAATGGCTGTCTCTAGAGGGCCCCTCCTGACCTCTCCTCTCCCTCCCGGCCCATCCCCTCCTCCCCGGGACTCCCCCAGGCTCCAAGTCCTGCCTCCACCATCACAGAGCATGTGCTAAAGTGTGAACAAGGCCCTTTGCACCTCTCCCCGACTCCTCTCCCACCCTGGGCACCCCATCCTGTCCCCCCCTCTCCCATCCTGGCCCAGCCCCCCGCAGGGCTGGCGGTTGTTTACCGCAGCAGCCAGCAGCCAGCTCCACCTCCTCCTAATCTCATCTGGGCGGGATTTTAACAAAGCCCTCTGCACAGCTGGCTCCATACATCACTCAGCCCCTGGAGGTGGCTGTGCCTTGATGGATGCATGACAACCCTTGGCAGAAATGGCATCTGGACAGCAGCCCCTCCCAAAGCCGCTGGGAGATGGGGAGCCTCAGGGGGAGGGGGGAGATCGCAGGAGAGCCCTCTGCTTGGGGCCCTGGGCAACAAACCCTAATGAACTGAGATTACACAGTTTCGACTTTGACACGCTAGTTTGAAAAATGGGGCATTTTCCCTCTGCTTTCTTTTTTTTTCCCCATTACTCCAGCTGTGCCTGAGGGATGAGAAAGAGACTCCTGTGATTCTGAGAGAGGATCCAAAATTGTGTAAGGGGACCCTGTGCGGAGGAGGGTGGCTGCTGGGGGCGGGTAAGCTGTGGATTGATGGAGAAACTTGGAAAGCTGGGCATGCTTCCTCTCAACCTGCGGGTTTCCAGGGGCCATCTTCACGGGGGTCTTCCATGGCTTTATCTCTCTAGTCTAACTTCCCTCTCTGTCCACCTTCCTCCTCCTCCTCTGGCCTCAAAGGAGACCTCCCTTCCCAGGAGGAGGAGAAAGTGTTGCTGGTTGTTGCCTGGGGCCCCGTTGACTCACTTGGTCATTTGGGGTCTGTTTCTATGCACAGGGTTTAGGAGTCCTTGGGGGTCCCCGTGCTGGGGCGATGAGCCCATATTCCTTAGTCCTTGGCCTCTGTGGTCTCCCTGCCTGGTACCCAGTGTCAGCCTCTCTCAGTCCCACCTATGGCTTCATGTCCAAGGGATGTACATGCACGCCTCCCATTTTGGACCGTTTCCATTGTGCTTCTTCAGAGCCAGGGGGCCAGGAGGCGATGTCACGTAGTGGGTATGGCCCAGGGACCTGAAAGGGTCCCCATGGCTCAGCCGGTGGTGTGGTACCTTGCTGGCGAGCCCCCCGTTCCTGTTTGCAGGAGCTGAGGGCCCCATCCCATTAGATCCCACAGCCACTTTAGACCACTGATACCTGTGACACCAACTTTAGCTTCAGGGCTTCCAAAACCACGCTTAGCTTCAGTAGTTCACTGGAAGGACTCACAGAACTTAGAAAAGCAGTTATACTCACAGGGATGGCTTATTACAGCCAAAACATACCAATGAAAGTCAACCAATAGCAGAGGCACAGAGGCCGAGTCCAGGAAAGCAGGAAATGAGGGGGTGTCAGCTTTGTGTTCCCGGCTAATTGCTGTGCCTGTGGAAAACCCCAAAACCCTTCTCCTGGAGTGTGGGCAGGCCCACATCACCCTTCCCAGAGAGGCAGGAGAGGACCTGAACAGGGCACAGGATCGAGAAGTTCAAGGCGGCTGCCACAACTGCCAGGAGACTTTGCTGAGTTTGTCCAGGGGCAGCTGATTCCCACTTTTCTTCCCATGGCCGCGAGCTGGGTGGGAGGCATCCTGATCGGAGTCCCTGACTCTGTGCTGTACATATGTTCTGAAAAACTTGTAGATAAAAAATGGCAGTGTTTTTAAAATGTGCTTAGGACTGCTCCATTTCCACATGAAGGAACCTTTTGTGAAGTAGTCATCAGCCAATTTGTGTTTTTAAAACATCAGATTTGCCTAAAAGCAACACACCTGTTAATCTTACATCTCTAATGATTCCACTAGAAGGAAGCAAGGGGGATGCCAGGGGTGTCCACAACTCGCATGAAAATCCCCACACCCTCGGATTCCTGGGCGCTTTCCAAAGGGCTTTTCAGGTGACACCTGAACCCTGACAGTCACTCTTCTGGGGGGCTTGCAGGTGGGAGGAAGATGAGTCGCTTCCCTGCGCCCCCTCCGTGGGGATGAAGATGCCGAGGGTAAGAGATTCAGGGCCTTCTCCACGATTGTGTTGTTTAAAAGAGGCAACGAAGCATTGTGTGCTGACAGGCCCCGAGTGCCTCTGGATTTCATAGACACACACATACACACATACCCGCAGGCGTGGGCACACGCACGGCGGTGTCCACTGTGAGTAGCTGGCGAACACCTGTTGCTTGCCGTGCATTTTCTGAAGTTCTGGTCTGAGCGCCGACATCTGCGTGAAACCTGCAAATACACAGGTCTCGGCCACGGTGCAGCACCGTGTGTCCCCAGCTTTCCGGACCTCCCCCTGATGGCCACTGCAGGCAGATGATGGGCGCAGGGCGGAGGGGGTGGTTGGTGGCTGTAACTCTGTGCTCCCGGGGGGGCACCCGGCATCTGCTGTCACGGGGGGCCGTTCAAGTGCAGACAGAGCTGCATCCGGGCACAGGGAGAAGCTGCCCAAGGGGAGAAAATAAATCTTAGGGAGCTGCTGAGATGACAGAGAAGCCATTCACAGAAGCATGTGCCTCCAACACAGGATTGCACGTACACGCACGCGTGTGTGTGTGCAGCAGAGCAGCCCGCAGACGCAGGGAGGTGGTGTGAGGGCAGGTTAAACCTCGGGTGATAACTCGGCCGCTGTGGGACGCTCCTGTGAGCTCGAGGTGTGCAGCGCACTTGGAATCCTGCTCTTCCCCTGGAGCTTGGGCGGCTCAGCCCCCCAACACCGGCCACCGTGTCACCCACACTGACTCGAGGGCTCGTGAAATCTAGTTGCCTAGCAGAATGTGAGTAGGATTGCTAAGTTAAAGAAGGATGCATTCATCGCTGGGCTGTAACTCGATCTGTTGGTTCAGAGAAGGTTCCATGGCCTTGGAACCTGCCTCCCCGGCCCAGCTAAAGGCCGACTTGTGTCTGAAAGAGCTGGATCTTTCAGGTCAGTCTGTGCAGTCTCCTTGCTCACTCCGTGGGCAGGAACCCCTCTCCCAAGGGTTTCTCAAGTGGTCTGAGTGGAGGGGACTGCCACCCAGACTTTGGGACACTGAAATTTGGCAGAGCCCCTCCCATCTCTCATCTCGATCCTGGCCTGTCCCTCTGTCCCTCTGTCCTTCTCTGTCCCCCTCCAAGGTTCTCGCCTGGTCTTTCTTGCTAAGAAGCAGCTCAGAGCTGGGATGCTGGTGGGGACTGAGCCACACCTCTGGCCACCCTTGGTGTGCGTGAAGGCCTGTGGGCATGTCCTTCTTGCTTTCAATCACAAAAAGCAGGCGCTGGGCTGACACACAGTAGGTCACTGGATCAGACCAGGGCAGCAGCAAGGAGCAGCTTTCCTACCGGAGCGCCTGCTATGGCGAGATCAGCCGCGCACAGTTTGGATCGTTCTTTGCAGGGTTGCTTTAGGGTAGGCCTATCTGATGGAGAAAGACCTTTGCTGACTTTTAGCTTGGGAAGCACACGTGTGGGTGGGTATGAGTAAGGAGGAGAGTCAGCAGCTGCAGGAAGTGTGGGGCATCCCAGCGACTTCTTTTTAACTTCAGAAAATTGTGATAAAAACAGAAGTTCTCCATGTGAACTATTTTTAGAGGTACAGGTCAGGGCGTGAAGTTGCATTGTTGTGCAACCGTCACCACCATCCATCTCCAGAACAGTTTTCATCACCCCAGACTGAACCTCTGTCCCCATTACACACTCACCCCATCCTACTTTCTGTCCCTGTGAATTTGACTATCCCAGGTACCTCATATGAGTGGAATCATACAGGATTCGTCCTTTCGTGATGACTTATTTCAGGTAGCATGATGTCCTCACCTCCATCTGTGTTGTAGCAGGTGTCAGGATGTCCTTCCTTTTTAAGACTGAATAATACTCCATTGTATGGATGTTCTTATCCATTCACCTGTCAGTGGACACTTGGGTTTCTTCCACCGTTTGACTTTTGTGAATAATGCTGCTATAAATATGAGTCTATACATATCTATTCAAATTTCTACATTCACTTTTTTGGTTTATGTACTCAGAAGGAGAATCCAGAGTTGTATGGTAATTCGATGTTTTAATTTTTTAAAGAACTGCCTACTATTTTTCATAGTGGCTGCACCCTTTTACGTGCCCATCAGCAGTGCACAAGAGTTCCAGCTTCTCTACATCTGCTCCCTTTCTTATTCTTTTCTGTATTTTTTAAAAATAAAGTCTGTTTTAATATATATATGTTTTGTTTTATTTATTTATTTTTTTTGGTCACACTGTGTGGCTCGTGGGATCTTAGTTCCCCAACCAGGGATTGAACCAGGGTAGTAAGAACTCAGAGTCTTAACCATGGACCGCCAGGGAAGTCCCTCCCTTTGGTGTTTTGATGACAGCCACCCTAATGGTGTGAGGTGGCTCACTGGCTTTGAGTCTAGACTGTCCTGGCTGAGTACGATTCTCTGAGAAAGGCCATGGGGACACCTACTCTTCAACACCCAGGGACAGGCCACCCTACTGCTAGTCTTTCTGGAGGGGATTGTCTCAGGGCCGGGGTGTCCTCTCTGAAGTCTCCAGGAAGGGCTCCAGAGCCTGCCTCTGACCAGGGACGCTGGCCAAGGAGGCAGTGGGGGGACACAGAAACCTTGCAGGTGGTGGTGGTTTAATCAGACCCTCCCTCTGAGCTGTGTGGGTGACCCCCACAGGTGAGCTCACAGCGCTTCCTCTCCTCTCCCGACACCTTAGCTTTGCACCTTGTGGCTCTCTTACCAGGAGACAGAGGCCCACTTTCGGCAGAGGTGAGGGGAGTGAGCGAGGTGGGGCCACTCTCTCCCTGACCTGGGAACCATGCTAGGGGGCCTGGGAAGAAGGTGAGTTCTGAGTTCTTCCCAGCCTGCCGGCCAGGTGGGGGTACCGAGCCGGCCAGCCGCAGTCAGCACAAGTGGAGCCACGTCCCCGATGTAGGAGGTCCTCTGGTCCACAGGTGGCCTCTCCAGCCTTTCTCCTCCAGGGATGTTTCCGCTTGTGTTGCCTGAGATTCTAAAGGTCACAAAACAGCCAGTTCTGCTGTCAGATGAAGGAGTCAGCATCCAGGCAGAAAGGACCCAAGGCTTCTGAAATGTGAGCAGTGGCCCCCTTCCCAGCCCCGGGTGGGTGCAGGGAGGACAGTCCTCCACTTCCCTGCTTCTCTTCTCCCTGGATCAACCTCACGGCCCAGCCCCGCTCAGGTGATAGGCTGGACCACCTGTCAGTACCAGCAGTTACTCCTGCAGACCCACACCCGAAGCCCTGTGGCCATCTTAGTTTCTGAAACCAGTGGGCGTCCTTCCTGGCTGGAATGGCAGTGGAAACAGGGGCCCTTTGACTCTGTCTCTGCAGGTGAAATTGCAGACTGGCAGCTCTGATTGTGGGGGGTGCTAAGTCACTTCAGTCGTGTCTGACTCTTTGCAACCCTATGAACCATAGCCCGCCAGGCTCCTCTGTCCATGGGATTCTCCAGGCAAGAATACCAGAATGGGTCGCTATTTCCTTCTCTAGGGGATCTTCCCAACCCAGGGATCGAACCCGCGTCTCTTATGTCTCCTGCATTGTCAGGCAGGGTCTATACCACTAGCTGTGATTGTGGCGTGACTTTTATTCACTTGCCTTGATGGCGGTGGCTGCTGGGGCTTCTTGAGTGCTGCAGTGGCTTGGGAGCACTCTGACGACAGAGGGCAGGACTGTCGGTCTCTCCTGCTGCCCTGGCTCCATGCAAGCCTCACTGCCAGGCCTTGCCCCGTAGCTTGTCCTAGTTGTGGGGATTTAGGAGCTGCCTGGGCAAGATGGACAGCTAGCATGTCTCATCATTGCATTCGTGAGCTGGGACCAGAGGCTGCTGTTTGCCAGCAGAAGGGAACTCATGATGTGTGTTCCTTCCCCCAGAATATACCTCATTTGTTGTGTCTGCTCTCTCCAGGTATCTTCTTCCCCCTACTGCAGCCCCTGAGCCCGGCCAGGCTTCTCCTGGACCTGCCTTTGCATTCTTGGAATCCATGTCATGATTCTAGAGCAGACAGGTGGGACAGAAAGGGTTAACTGTGACATAAACTCATTTGTGTATTGAGATACATCCTAAAAGGGGGGCTTCGTTTGGAAAGTTCTGTGCATTAATCCATCTTCTTATGGAAAGGAGGAAATTATTCATAATTAAAAAGTAATAATAATGTGGTGTGAAGGAACTCAGCTGTATGTTACCCGGAAAGAAGGAGGGGAGGGTGGGCAGGCTATTTTTAATGGTCTCCATAGCAACAGAGATTTTGTTTACAGTGATTTTTTTTTTTCCCTCTTGTACTTCAGCAAGGCAATTGCTGATTTGCATTTTATTAGAAAGTGCTGCTGGCAAGTCCCTGATGTGGACAGAACTGGGGCCCTGAGAGGGCTTGGGAGGGGGCTGAGCCTTTGCGGGGTTGGCTGGCCCTGGGTTGGAACTGCATGGCTGAGGCATCAGGGCCTGCGGGATGCTCGCTTCCAGCTGCTCAAACAGCCCGCGTTCCCCTCTGTGCCCCCGTCCTGTGTTCCCTGCTGAGGGGGTACCACCTCGCCCACCCCACCCCAGTTACACAGCTTCACAGCACCCCTCTGTGTCCAGCACACCGGCTCCCCAGAGCCCCCAGCCACCTGCTCAGGGCAGCTGGGCGGGTCCCAGCGACTCCACCTCCAGCCCGTGAGAGGCTGGCAAGGGCTACTCGCGGAGGGCACCGGGCCCAGGGCTGCCGGCTGTGCTGCAGATGGCGTGGCAGCTGTGTGCCCCGTGGAAGCCAATGTGAGTGGCCGCTGGCCAGGCCCCCAGAAGGCGGGTACAGGCAGGGGGTGCAGGTGCCAGTGCTTCCTGGGCTGGGGGCCCAAGTGGGCTCGCTGCCGGCTTCCTAGCATCCTCCTGCTTCCCACCCACCACCAGGTGTGGACCCCAGAAAGGGGAAGAAACCAGTC
Source organism: Odocoileus virginianus (assembly GCF_023699985.2). Lineage (NCBI taxonomy): Eukaryota > Metazoa > Chordata > Mammalia > Artiodactyla > Cervidae > Odocoileus > Odocoileus virginianus. Next base: position 50,262,693 of record NC_069690.1, read on the forward strand.
TTCTCTCTCTGTGGTCATGGCTCTGCCAGCACCAAGAGCCTTCTGCCTTTATTCCAGGTGGAAACCTGCTTCCCACGTGTGGTCCAGCCAGGCAGAGAGGCTAGAGCTTGCTGTCCTTACCCTTGGGCGGGAGACGGGGCATGTGGTAGCTTCCTACATGTTCGTGTCCATGGACCCCTGTGATGGGGCATCACTTTGTGTGTGGTCCCTCCCCACACCCCACCAAGACTTTTGAGTGACATGGGGACTCACAGTGCCTTTTGGGTTCTGAAGGGATAGTCAGATCACAGCTGGTCTTCCACGTGGAGACTCAGCATTCTTCCTTTTGGGGAATTTGGATTTAGGTTGAGGGAACTGAGAGAGTGCAGTCCTCAGTCCTCAGCCTGGGTAGGAAGGCATCTTGCAGGAAATCTGTCCTGCTCAGGACCACACAGGCAGCCTTCCCTTACTAGGAGAGTCTGGTGGTCTGGGTTGGTTTTGGTTTTGGTCTCTTTCTTTTTGTATTGCATCTGCAGGTGACATTTCCAGGCAGCTCTGCCTCCCCTGTTTTTTTTTTTTAATTGGCAGAGCCTTTTGAAAAATGCCCAAATTTCCCTTTTCCTGGAGTGGAAGAAAGATTGGGCAGAGGTAGCTTGATTATCTGGCTTCAGTGAGCAGGATGGGAAGAATCTGATTGGGGTGCACAGGGGCTTGGGGGTTTCACCATGCTCTTGGCATGAACCACATCACACACATGTGCATATCACACACACTCATACACATTCACACATACACACCACACACTCACACATATATGTGAACACATGCGTTGGTACACAGTACATATATAAATACATACCAGGTACACTCTTGAGTCACATGTAGGTACACAGTCAGCGATACACACATACACACATCACACGCACTCATGCACTTGCATACACACATATTCATATACACATACCATTCATGTGTGTGTGCATACACACACGTCTCATTTAATTGGCCCCACCGTGAGCGTTCATTCATTCATCCATTCAGCAACAGCCCCTGAGGGCTCCCCAGGGCTCCGTGAGGCCCAGGTTTGGCTTATTCGTGGGTCTAGCATATAGCAGATGCTCAAGAGCTACTCATTGCCTGAGAAAATGAATGAATGATTGAGAGATTGGATGAGTGGAGGAATGAATGAAAGCTCCATGTCAGGTACCACTGGAGACTGGAAATATGCAGGAGAATCCAACTCTGGTCCCGCCCTCATTGGTTTTCAGCCTCACTGGGTGAGTGGGATGGGGGCAACAGCCTTACAAATAGGTGGGCAGTGATTCCAGGCAGGAGGGAGGAAGAGGCGCCAGGTGAGGGACAGTCATGGGTCAGGTGTGCCCTAAGGAGGAAGACCTAACGCAGGACTGGGAGGGAGGTCAGGCTCCCTGGAGCTGGGACCTGCAGGCTGAGTTGGCCTTAATTATACCTCCAAAATTCCTTCACAGAAACACCTTGATCTGTGTTTGGTTGAATAACTTGGAGAAGATTCAAGGATTCCAGAAGTCCAGAACCTTGGGGGCCTTTTGGGATGCTGCCAGGATCAATGCACAGAGGCACGAGTGAGCACGCAGTGTTCTCAGTGGAGCAAGCAGATGCCACTGGCTCAGGGCCGCCTAAGACTGTGGGGAGAGGGTGGACTCAGATCTTGGAGGACCTTGATAGCCCGGCCCCAGAGGGCCTGGTGTTTAGAAGCTGCATTTTTCTAGCTTCCCAAATACAGGTTGAGCTGGAACAGAAAGGCAGCAGACAGAGGGACACCTGAGGCAGGCACGTGCCAACCCTCACCAGTGCACAGGTCCCACACCGACAGCATCAGATCAGTGTCCAGGGCCTGCCTGTCCAATCTGGGGGGCAGTGCTGAACCCCATCTGCCAAGTCTTGGCCTACCTGCTCTGAGGTTTAAATACACCACCTCCCAGCTGTCTGTCCTTTGCTGTTCACTTCTTGTTTAGAAGTTTCCATATGGGCAAGAGGCATCATGCCAGCTACCCCCTGGATATCACTTATGGATTTCAGAAGGTCAAGTGGGTAAAGAATTAGTTGGCAGGCACTTAACGTGCCACTAGAATAAAAACAAACAAACCTAATATCAGGGTTGGGAGGAAGTATGATTCTCTGTTGTTTCAGTTCTCAGCAAATAAGACCCTATGCCTGGGGCTCCTTCTGCAAAACCCTCTAGGAGGTCTCCCACCCCAGGGAATTCTCCCCTCACTCTCGCTCCTCCTTTGTGATGCTGCAGAATCCTCCCTCCTCCACGGCCCCCAACCCCTGGGGATGCTTCTGTCTTCCAAACCACTCTCACCTTCTGGTTTGAATCTAAGCCAGACATGGGGCCTGATCCATGTCTTGCACTGTGACGACTGCATTTCCATCTCCAGCGAAATTACACCCTTCTTTAGAAGAAGGCAGGACAAGCTCACTGACTATTTCAACCATCCGGACACACATCAGACAAAGAGGGAAAACCGCATGTTCCTTCCCATCCTCCCCTCAGGAGGACCCTCTCTAAACAGCAGGGTGGATACTCTGACCTTTGTTACATTATTGATTGATTCACTTGTTCACTCAAGATGTGCGGGCTGTTACTTTTCCTAAATACAGGCAAACACGCTCGGACATAGGTGAGTGTAGTGAAGCTGTGACTCACATTTGCCATTCTGCACAGCCTCACATGGAAGTTCATGCAGCTCTACCTTGCTCGTGGATAGGCTTCTGGAAAACAGAGTCTGCATCTCATGTTTCTTCTAGTTCCACAGTGCTTGAAATACTGCCCCGCACATAGTAGGTTCTCAATAAACATTCACAGTTGTTTGGTTTTCTAAGTCTGTCTGAGCTGCTACCACAGAACACCACATAGTGGGTGGCTTAATCAGCAGACGTTTATTTGTCACAGCTCTGGAGGCCGAGAGGTCCAGACCAAGGCACACACTGATTTGGTTTCTGGAGAGATCCCCTTCCTGGCTTATAAACCTCTGCTTGCTTTTTGTGTCCTGACAACGCAGAGTGCTCTGGTCTTTTTCTATAAAGATGGTGATCCCATCACGGGGACCTGACCCTCATGACCTCGTCTAAACCTTATCACCTTCCAAAGACCGCACCTTCAGAAACATTAAGGGTTAAGATTTCAACATATGAATTTGGGGGTGGGGGAACATGGATGTTCAAACATCCAGTCTGATCTGGTGTCGACTCTTCCACTGAGGAGACAAGCCACCTACACAAGCAACTGTGTCGTGGCCCCAGAAGACTGTGAATCAAGTCTTGTCACTTGCTGGAGACAGCTCTCTGATGCTCAGTCATGGCCTTCAGATGTGAGGCTGGAAATGAGCTGTGATGATCACAGTACACTGGCAGGCATGAAGGGAAATGAGGGCACCATGCTTAGTTGAGCCTGGGATGTGTTTGCTTTCCATAGTTCCCTGTGACTGGAAGTAAAGAAGAGGTTTTCTGGTGGGAGAAATGGGGCAATTGAGAGGCCTGGTCCTCACTGGCCCAGGGAAGAAGAGGGCAGCTGTTCTCCCT